>NC_082710.1:69014841-69361081 GCF_030144855.1 Hypanus sabinus
TGTCAGGGGCAAGTCCAATCTGATCACAGATGCTCCATCTGCAGACAAAAGTTGAATACAGAAGACTACACTGATACTGTCCATAAACAGGGAGGCCTGTTTTGAGGGCTGCCATTTCCTAGGATACCCCTTACATTCCCCTTCTGCAATACACAAGACAAACAGCAGGCAGTCTTGCCCAGCTCCAGATTTTATCAGAAAAAATTCCCTTTTCCATCCATTCATACAATATGAATTACTAACACACACAAAGCAGTCATATTCAACTGCAGATTCCCCAGCAGGACCCCATTTTGGGGACGATATCCACCTTCTATGAAAATATTCTGTTATAATCCAAACTCACTGAGCAAGTTGATTCTGTCTGTCTATCTTAAAAACAACTAATCACTCAACAGCACAAACCTGTCAAGAAATCTTCCTGCTGGAATGCCACACCCATCACCAGCCTCAAAGCACACAACCTGATTGATAATGACCTTGCAAAAAAATCTTTAATCTACAATAAGTAGTGAGATAGATTGTCAATTTCTCATCTCTTCCTAGTAAATGAGGGCAATGAAGATTCTGAATATACTGTCCTCTGGAAGAAGGACCAATCCACTCCAGTCTCTGCAACATATTTCAACTGCATTTTAGAATGTCCATATTCTTGTTCTGATACGAAAATACTACGCTATCGAAATGCTTTGTAGACGGTTTACTTGAGAAACAGACCTCCAAGATCTTCAACTTAGTTATCAAATAATGTGCAGCTACACCCATGACTTTAAAATTACTGTAATATTAAATTACAGTGTCTTTTTTTAAACCAGTAAAAGTAATTCAGTACAAAGAATTTGCATACCTGAAACAATTGTTCATCTGTCTTCATTTTTTCCTTCAGTTTCTGGTTCTCCATGGCCAATACTGGATCAGAGCCATTTTTGTTGAAAGATTGCTGTCTGACAGTTTCAATTTCCAAAAGCAGCTTCTCATTCTCTTTCTTCTGATTATCCACCTGATTCCAAGTATTCCTGATGTACATTACATATCCATTCTGCCTTGACCTGAAAAATGTAGCTTCATTCTGCAGGTATGGGAAAGAGAAATATACCTTCAGCAACTTAAAGACTTCAAAATGATTCTCAAAGTGAAATCAAGTTAAATAATTAACTTTAAGTGGTTTATCCACCATTCATAATTGACTTAAACTAATGAGCTGGGGGGAGGACTTAGCGGTTCTAATATTTCTCTTGTTCAATCTTTGCGTCACTCCTATTTTCATAGACGGTTACGAAGAAAAAGCATTTCAGGATGTATATTGTATACTTTTCTCTGACACAAAATTGTACCTTTGAAATACCATATACTGACGAGTTGCTCATTTAAAGAAGAAAAATATATACCCGAACTGTTTCATTTTGAAGTTGAAGGTCTTGATTTAGTATCCGTATTCTATCTTCAATGTCTTCAATTGTCTTTGAAGCATTTGTAAAAGATGTATTAGAAATTCTTTCCTGTAGAACCTTTCGAGCTTCTGCCTTGGACGATAATCCATTCTTTGTGCTTCTCAGATGGTTTTCATATTTTAGTTTCAAATCTGATAAAGTCTGCTGGGCATTCTGAATCAGAGAGTATGTAAGAATAAACGTAAACCATCTAAATAAGATTGTACAAAGAAGAATCTATTATTTATTTAAAGTAAGAATGGCCCAAAATGAAGGTGACTGGACACTCAATCTTTCATTCAATTTCTTCAATTGGAAAAATAGTCTTGTTCTGCTTATTAACAAAATTTTGTTTACCAGGAACATTACAGCAGTGTATACAACAGATACTGGAAAATTAAAATTCAGTATCAGAGTTGAAAAGAATTATGAGCTGTACAAGGCATTACTGTTGCTTCACACGTGAAGTTTTAATTATCACCACTACAAGGGGTACATTACGTTAAGAGGTATTACTGTCAAATTTTAAAATTGTTAAATTGTGAAAAGATACTTTTTATTGCTGGTTTTGAATTGATGGAGGACCATGCAGTGGTGCATATTAAATGTGTGAATAACTGTCACAGTCCATGTGATTAACAAGATCTTAATTTAACATTTAATGACATTCTAAGGAAAAAATATTTTCTTCAAAGTTACTAAATTATTTGGTTTCTTAACTTTTCCCTGTAGATTTTGTTGACGAAGGTGGAAAACACTACAAGTAAAAGATTTAAATCTTTTTAAAACCGTTGCCCATTCAGAATTTAAATAAAACTTGAATCACTTGCAAAGTTTTTAAAAGCTCTATTGATTGGTCAATAAAACAGAATGAGGACACAGATAGAAAGAAACTAATAACTGGTCACTGAGATCTCATAAATATTTGAAGGAATTGGATATCAACAACCAAATTAAAGCTTTGCATAAAAGGTAGTCGAAGCATTTGAAGGCTATTTCAACATTGAGATTGTGGTCTGCCTGTTCCACATCCCTGTTTTCCCAAAATAGAGCTTCATAAGCAGCTGCTATCAATACTAAACTTGACAGAGGAAATTCTGACTCAACTCAGCAAAACATTATCAAAACAAAATCTAACAGAATTAGGTATTTAAGACTGAATTTAAGGGAGCAAACATCAGCAACTACCAGCAGAAATGACAAAGCAACGTTCAATTAGGAAAAGTATTTTGACTAGTCCGTCCAGTCAAAGAGTTCAGAGTCCAATGGAGAGTTCAAATTGTGATAAGTCCCCTTCCCATGTCAACAAAATTTACCAAAATAAACTGATGCAAGAACAGTGTCTCTATGCAACTCAGTTGAGGAGTGGTATAGTATGGAATAGATCTCAGCTAGCTAAGGGAAACAGAGACTAGAGTTTTGAAATATGAAAGCTTTTGTATGTTGCGATGGACTGACAAATCATAATGGAGAATTACGCTAGCAGTCAATGATGACTGATATAAAACAATAATTTATTTCATTCATGTGTTGATCCAGAAATTTATTTTGAAAATGCTTTCATTGAAATGCACATTTCCCTTCTCGCATCAGTATGGATTAATTAAAGATAATTAGGTGCAGATGCTGGAAATCTGAAATTAAATCGGAGAAATGCTGGAAAAGCTCAGTATGTCAGGCAGCATCTGTGAAAGAAACAGTTAACTTACTCACATTGAAGACTCCTCAAAATTCTGTTCCAATGACCAGTCTTTAACCCAAACCATTAACCATTTTCCACAAATCCTGTCTGACTTGCTGTATTTTTCCAGCATTTTTAAATTGAGTGCTAATTTGGTACTTTCTCTGCAAGTTATATTGGTTCAGAAACCAGACAGATACTTTTGCTCTAAAAAATATTAAAAATAAATTAGACACATCTGTTGGGAACGATTTTGAAAGTTTCTTAACAATAGTTATTAAACCAACATTGATTCTTCCTTTCTTGATTTAACAGAATTATTAAGATGTCAACTGAACAATGACAGGTTTTCCAGACATAAATTTTAAAGTCATAGAACATAGAAATCCCCTCAGGAGAACAGATAAAATTAGGGATCCATGGATTTCAAAAGGAACAAATATTAAGATACCAACTGTATAAAAATGGTTACAATAAATCTCAAATCCAAGATAAGCTTGAAAATTACAAAGACAAAGGACACAAGAAAAACAGCAAGATTAATAAATAACAAACGAACAAAATCTCTTGCGGATCACTATGTAAGGACATGTCACAGATATGATGGTATGTATCAAGAATGAAATCAACAGATGAAGGACAAGGATATTTTCAAAATTTAGTTCAGTTTTAGTATTTTGGAATCACTAGCAAAAGGATGAAGTCAAATTTGCAGAAATTTGCAGATAGAAGTGATTATTTTAGTAAACTGAGCAATGTAAATCTATTCAATACACTCAACTCATGCGTCCAGATAGTAGGCATGCAAGCTACTTTGACAGCATAAACCCAATGATACAAAATAGACTCCTATCACACTGTTGTCGGAATTTCACAAAAGTATTTCAGAAAATATGTAAGAATGACCCACAATTCAATTATTTAGTTAAGTGAGTGTTCCAAATCAACTACTTCCTCATATCAAAAAGACATGATACAATCACTACCCTTTGCTGTATCACCCCTGGGAACAATCTTCATGAAACATTGTTCTGCTGGGGATGTGTGGCAAGGAAATAAAACAAGAAAAAAATCACCAAAATATTACAGGCTCCCTTCTCCATTTATTTCTGTGGTACAAATGCAAAGGCTCCAGCTCTTTTTAGCAATCACCATCAAATCATACATGAACTGGAGATCTTGGTTGAAGTGACCAAAGATCTTATTTTACACCAGGACACTTACTTTTTAGTAAATGCAACTGGATAACAATCAATCAGGAAGAACAATCTCAGCAAACTTTACAGATCTGTAGTCCAGAAGTATTAAGGTCAAATATAAAACTGGACCTACAGATCTGAGTGCTCTGGATCTTCTCATTCAAATTGTGTTTAATCTTGGACAGTGAATTTCAGCAACAAATCTTCAAAGTATCAAAAATTAAGTTGATAAAGTTATCTAAACATCAACTAAAAGGAAGGTTAAAAATAGAAACATAAATTGTTGAAGTGATGTTTACAAGTTTCATTACTCAGGGAAGTAGCAGTAAACTATGATAAATTCTGATGTGCTGAGTAGGCTTGTGCACATTAGGAGAAATGGAGTTAAGCAGCACGAGCTTAGGACAACAAAAATGTACATCACTTCAAGGATTAAAACAAATCCTGTATGGTTGTTTAACTTGCACAAAGATCAACCTCAAATCCTGAAATGCCTTTGCATGGAGCTCAGCACTTTAAGCATTCCAGTTGAATGACTGTTGTTATAAATGCCTCATTCTTACTCACCTATCTTGTACAAGATTAATTTTAATTACAATTATCAGAAATTTTACTGAGCTATCCTTTAAAAAAAGATTCTCACGGATTACTTGCAATAGAAATCTGAAATACTGCTATTCACTTAATTTTCCAGTAAAGTATCCAAGAAATAACCCTATGAAGCAAGCACTGAAAATACATTATAAATTCACACTTTCAGTATGAATAAAGTTTTAGCTCTTCAAAAATTATAACAAGGCAGATACAAATACCATAGAAGATGCCTGTTGAGGCTGGTTCACTTCTCAAGCCTTAAACAAAGGCTTGAATTTACAGCCTTCTAATACACTGATAATTTATTCAAAATAATAAATGATACAAACCATCAAGTGATTTTCTTTGAAATTAATTAAAGTAGAAAGTCGCAGTATTTCAGGATTCTTCTCTTCCAAAGTTAACTCCAGCATAGGAGAGTCAGAAACATGGTTCTTCAAAGCCTGCAACTGTATACACAATTCCTTATTCTTTTTTTTCTCATCTGCTAGGCACAAGTCACATTCAGTTATTTGGACCTGATACCGCTTTTTGTTCTGAGGAACAGTACTCATCACTCTCTGTTGATAAAATGTGAAAGAAAAACAAGGACATGATCAGAAATGAACAGGAGGAAATTAACAGACTTCAGGGTAATACATTGGAAAAAGTCTCTGGAAAAAACATTTCAAAGTTTTAGATCCAGGATAACATGGTAATGTGATATAAGTCCGCCCTGAATATACTTTTTATTTTTTACTTTCTAAGGTGATATTCAACACACCCAAATGTCATACGTCATCAAGAATGAAGCTGAAGAACAGCAGCTTGTTCTGAATAACTTTAGTTCTACATGTTCATTTTGGGTTATGTCTCCAAGTAGACTTGTTTACATTCCTGGGCACGAGGTAAGACAACACTGGCGTCATCGCTAAGCAACGGTCTACTAAAGCAACAGTCTCCTGCAAGAGAGCTGTTGGGGGTCTTGATTATGTGTTATACTATATTTGAAAGGGAAATGGTTTTAATTATACAGTTTAATGGATTTGACCAAGTTTTTTTATTTCTTGTCTTTTTGATGTTATTGTCTTGAGAATCGCTTCGCCCTTCTAATTTGTTGGTGCTAGAGGGGGGCAGTTAATGTTCAGTGTCTGACATTGCTAAATGACAAGCACAGATGTTACAAAGTAAACAGAATGGGAGGGGTGATGGGAAAGGGGCTGGGAAGGGGGTAACTCAGGGCTCCACCACCAACTTACAACAGATCCAGGGGAAAATGAGCAACACAGGTAAATTAGAAAATCTTATTATTGTATCATTTAATGTTCGAGGTCTAAACTCTCCCTACAAGTGTTCAAAGGTTTTGGATTTCTCATGCAGGAAGAAAATAGATATCGCGCTGTTACGGAAACACATCTTAAACCTAATGACATTCCCAGGGTTCAAAACAGCTCTTATAAACTCGCTGTAGCATCAACTTATAGTACTCGTATGAAAGGAGTTATGATATTAATGAGATGTAGTATTAATGTATCAATTGAAGTAAGTGGCTCCAACAATGAAGGATGTCTAGCTTTTTGCTGAACATCCATTCAGGGTAAAAAAGTTGCATTCATTAGCCTATATGCCCCAACTATATTCGAGGCCGAACTTTTTTCCCTCAATTACCTCATAATTACTGAAGTGACTACCAACTATATGTTGGTTCGGACACGAATGCTTTGGTAAACAATAAACTCGATAAATCTACCTCAACTATATCAAGCTTTCAAGAATCTGCTTCCAAAGCACTTAACCCTTTTCTAACAAATTTAAATTTAACTGATGTGTGGAGGGTGCATAATCCATCTGTTAAAGACTATACCTTCTTCTCCACAAGACATAAAACTTTCTCTCGGATAGATTGCATTTTTATATCCTCTGGTTTGCTGCCTTTGGTACACTCAATAGAATTTTTGCTCAGACATCTATCTGATCACAACCCAGTTATATCTACTATTAATCATGGCAAAAATCAAAAATAAAGCTACTAGGTAGAGGTTTAACTCCACCTTTCTAAAAATGATGAATTTCTAACATAACTGAGAATAAAACTGACAGAATTTATAAATTTAAATAAAAATAGTGTCTTGGATGTGATAGTGATTTGGGCCTCAATTAAGGGTTTCTTACGAAATAACGCCATACGGTTCAGTTCCCACCTACATAAAAGCATCAAAGGACTTCCACCCTAGAACAATCATGTAAAGTTTTGGAGAATGATCTCAAAAGGAGATACACCATAACGAAAGAAAACAAGCAGAATTAAATTATTTATGAAGAAGCAGGGCAGAATATATGATCCATATAACCAAACGTAAACATTATGCAGAAGGCAGCATACCGAACCATCTTTTGACACTAACGCTCAAACAACAGGAAGCTAAAAGGTCTATACCAGCAATTAGATGTGCTAAACATGGAGTAGTATCTTCAACCAAGGAAATAAACAAGACATTCAAGAATTACTTTAAAGAATTGTATACAAGTATTACGGTCCAATTTTAACCAATATGCTACAAGTGTTTAGAGCAGCAGAAAAATACCTAAAATTTAATAGTGTATGGTGCAAATCATCTCCATTATGGAACAATAATCATTTTCTATCTGGGGGAAACCATTCACTAACAGAACTTGGCAGGATAAAGGTATTACTATTCTTCAAGATATTAATAGGGCAAGGACCATCCTTAGCTTTCAAGAACTCGTATCTCGATATAATATTGATAAACACTCTCTTTTCTTCTACTTCAGAGTAAGATCAGCTTGTACAGCCTACGGGATTCCTTGAGGAAAGGACCATCCCATTTTAAGTTGGATACAGAGTGCTGCTCCAAGACAGATAGTGTCATATATCCATGATAAATTAGACTCCCAGAAATATATGCCCACATCAGGAATGAAAGCCTGCAATAGGGACATATCTGATTTGGGACAAGACTTAGACTGGGATGCGATTTGGGCTAATGCTGCCGGTGCTTCGAAAAACCCAAATCATTGGTATATACACTTGAAATTTTGTCATAGAGCATATCTAACACCGAGAATTAGACATCAAACGGGACTGGTTCCTGACCCATATTGCTCATTTTTCCCCCATGGAACCGTTGGCTCTTTTATACATGTTGTATGGGAATGTCCAGGGGGTTTTTGGTTTGTGGGGGAAGGTTATCAGTACTCTTACAGAATTAATGGGGGTACAATTACCAATAGACCCCACTGTACATCTTCTAAATGATGACTCCCGCCTTTCCCTTACGGAAAAAACATGCAAAGAATAGCTGGCAGTTCTGACTGCAGCTAAGAAGATCGTAGTCCAGCGTTGGAAACCTCCTCACGATACTCACTGGCTTCGGAGCTTTTTAGACATTTCTTACCAGGAATTATCATCAGCAAGAGTATATGATGGATGACCAAACAATCTTAATGTGGACAAATTTGATATCTAACTTAAAAGATCTTCTGTTAAAATAGGAATGCTCTGTCTGTGTATGCACTACTATTCAGTTGGTTGGTGGAGGGGATGAGGATGAGAATGAGGGGTGGAGGGGGGATGGCTGGGTTAAACAGTCAAAATGTAATCAGCAACTGGTTGTACTGAATGTAATTTGTTGGTGTTGCAATAAAAAATAGTGATAAAAAAATAAAAAAATGTTTTAGGTGTGGGCTTGTTCTGTTCTAAATAAAGAATAATAATACAAAATGACAATTCTATATTCCACTCTGAAAATGCCACTGGGTCAGTTGTTCCTTTAATGTTCTCATATTATTTCAAAATTCCAATATGTATGTTGCTTGTTTATAAATTTAAACTATGCAGCAAAACCTACTCATTGAAATATTGCATGTTAAAGTTGTAATTACCAAAAAATGACTCCTCCACAACACAAGCTGTTCATATACTTTTTGATTCTCTTCCTGTAGTTTCTTAATGCTTATTGATTCTGTTGACTCTTCGGGGAACATGGAACAAAATTTGACCAGTAGCTCATTCCATTCTTCCCCCTCTCTTGACAGCTGTTGGTCAGTTTTAGCTAGTTCAATCTTGTACTCATTTTCCATTTGGAATAAACTTTGAATTGTTTCCTGAATAATAATAAAAATAAACTTCAGTCCAACACACTGTATACCTTTTCTCAAGTAGGTTTAAAATGACGGAAACATGAAATGGCATCAATGCCGGCAGGGATGCACAGCAAGGACACACGTTGCTGAAGCACAGAAGTATGTTAAAATTTCACAATACCCATTCAAATTCCCCCATCTTGGTGCACTGAATTTCATCTGAAATGAAGTGTTAAATTTGCCATTACTCTGACCAAACTGCACTTCATCAACCTGTCATTAGCCTACAATTTGAGATAGATATGTTCTTGATTAGCTAGGGCATCAAAGGGTTTGGGGTGAAGGCAGGGGATTGGGGACGACTGGAAGAATTGGATCAGCCCATGATTGAATGGTGGAGTAGACTCGATTGGCCGAATGGCCTACTTCTGCTCCTATAATTCTTGTAATTAGATGTTATTTTAGACAGTGGTCTCCATTTTCTTCTATCCATACATGGGATTTTCATCCTTATTTACAAAACAGAATTAAATCACCATGTCTGATTGTCTCAGAACAAATTTCAGTGAGCCACTTTTTTGAAATAAGGCAAACTGGTAGAAGGGGATTGTCTAATTTAGCTGCTGCCATCAGTGAAGAAAGATATTGTTTAAATCATTTCACAGCCTTCTGTTACAGGAAATGCAGATGGTCCTTGGTAATGACTGGCTTCTATTCCTGAGAACAGTTTGTAACCTGAACTGTTCCCAAGTTGAAAGTAAACAAAAACAGAATGTGGGAGAGGATCTCAGAAACAGCTATGAAAGGAGATGAGTCGCATTGTGAAGCGAAGCTGCCAGCTGGCCTCACCGTCTCCGTACACTGGAATACCACATTTCCACAGTAGATGCCTGCACCCCCATAAATACACCCAACCAGTTTCCCAGACAGGGTGCTCACAAGCCACGTGACCATAACCACTCTACTAGCAAACACGAGGAAATCTGCAGATGATGGAAATTCAAGCAACACACACAAAATGCTGGTGGAATGCAGCAGGCCAGGCAGGCATCATCTATAGGGAGAAGTACAGTCGATATTTCGGGCCAAGACCCTTCGTCAGGACTAACTGAGAGAAGAGATAGTAAGAGATTTGAAAGTGGGAGGGGGAAGGGGGAGACCCAAAATGATATAAGACAGGAGGGGGAGGGATGAAGCTAAGAACTGGGAAGTTGATTGGCAAAAGGGATACATAGCTAGAGAAGGGGGAATATCATAGGACGGAAGGCCTTGGAAGAAAGAAAGGTGGATGGGAGCACCAGAGGAAGATGGAGAACAGGCAAGGAGTTATTGTGAGAGGGCCAGAAAGAAAAAAAAGAAAAAATGTATATATAATAAATAAAGATAAGTGCCAGGAGGGAGATCGGTGGGGATTTTGTGTGTGTTCCCATTCTACTAAATCATTTCTAATCAGTTTAGGATCTTTCCATAATTTCTACAGTGCTAGGGGTTTCAAAAGAAACTGCAAAATATCAATAAAAATGTTTGAACTTTAAAAGGCCAGACTAGTATTAAATACATTGTTTCTAGGTTACTTTTACCGATAGAACAGTAATGTTTAAAGCTTACCTGCAAAAGACTATCTTTCTCCTGTAGATGATTAGAAAGCTTATTAATTTCTGCTTCAACTTCCTCATTTTCTGGGGTAAGGCATTCTGTTAGTGTCTTGTCCTTCAAAGAAACAATTTGTTTCTCAAGGCTCGTGTCCATTTTACTAAGTTCTTCATCTCTACTTTCCTCCATCATAAGCTGTTGAACAAAACTTACACACTTACAACCTCATTCAAACACCATTAAATTGTCACCCAATATTTCTACACCAAGTTAAAAAATCAGAACTTAATACATGGGCCACCATCTCATGACTGGAGGGGAATAAAGGAATGTGAAATGATTTTGCACTTATTGGAAATTTCAGTATCATAGAAACTTGTGGCCAAATTCAAACAAATTAATTTGGATAGTTTTCAAATCAAGGTTACAGTAACTTCCATGGAAAGTTTTGAAAAAGATATACAGATGCATTTCATACATAGTGGCCAACCTTTTAAAAAAATGAGACTTAAAATGAAAATATTCACTTTGAGCATTATTTCAGCAGGTGTGATTTTCTGCAAGATGCTGAAGACAAAAGAAATTGATAAGTTCATGTGATTTTGATGAGTTATTCATGATTTCAGTTAGTTTGTATTACCCACCATGACTGAAGTCGATACATTTCTTGAGTAATTTATTACAAATAACTTGAATGATTTTAGTCAATCAGTAGTCTCAAAAAGGGAATGATATTGGCACTTGAGAGAAATTAATATGCACAACCATGGGGAAAAGGAGTAAAAGGGAGGAAGATTGCTGCCTCAACAAAAACTGTTTGTCTATGTAGCAAACAGTTCCACCCATCAGTGCACAAAGAATTTTCTGCTAAAATATTTGCTGAGAATGACCTTTTATTTTGGTAGGAAGCATTAAATAATGCAATGCTACACAGAAGCAGATTATACATTCTGATTAAAATTAGCTTTTACAAGAGCCATACACTCCCACCAGTTTAGACAACAGTGCCTGCCAAAAATGGGTGAAGAAGATAAAGTAGGTTACCAAATTAGTTTAATGGTTATAGAGTGCTCCAAAGTTGAAAAAGGCCGTACCCAGTGCAGGGAATAAACTAGAACCCGATAAACCTTTCAAAACAATAAAGCAGGAACACCCCCAAGAGCATGTCAATCATTACAGGAGGATTCCAATGTAGTCACAAGAACCTTTGATAGGGTGAGACAGAATAGACATGGAAACAATGTTTGCTATAATGGGCGAATCTAGGTCTAGAGCACACAGCATCAGAATACATGAACATCCCACGCAGCCGAATTCTAAAATACATTAAAGTCATGAAGAATCTTCATTCTAAGGAACTTGTTAAGTATGACTCACCACCTCAGAGCTTTCTGGCAGGGCTTTTTTCATTTCTTCTTGTTCGACTTTGATACATTTCAGCTTCTCCTGAAGTTCATCCCTTTCCTTTAGCAAGCAGGACTTTTCATCCTCCAGCTGCTGGATCCGTTGATTGAATTCTTTTTCCCGAATTTCTACCTCCTCCTCTTTGGAAACACGGGATCTCAGCGTTTTGATCTCAGCAAGCAACATGTCACGTTGAGAGGCTGTGCGGTGAAGTTCCTCCTCTTGTTTTTGTGTCTAATTTGAAAATTGATTAATATTGCTAGAGTACACTAAATGTAAATGAAGTTATTTCCCATTGGAGGAAACCACTTTTTTATTATTTTTTATAAGATATTAGATGAAGTAATGTGAGGCTGAAGTTGTAGTTTTATCATTTATATATATTTTTTAAACAAATGCTTGTATTTTTCCATAGTGTCTGGTGGCTAGTCCCCACTTACTGGCATAAAGAGGTATAGCAGTTAGACTAATGGTTTATCATCATTCTCATTGGTTATATTAGCACATTACCCATGTGATGTATTTGTGCAAGTATTGGTGGGTTAATAATTATGTAAGGAATTTTATCTCATCTCAATTACAAAGGTGATAGAGTTATCAAAGGCACCATCTTTTTCACGTTTTATCATCTTCTTTGCTTTACATTAATTTTGGCTATGTTTCTCAGCAATTTACTTTGTTTGCTTACTATTTGTATGTTTCTTTAAACTTTAAAATTAATGGTTAAGAATTAAGACTGCTCGCCATGCTTGCCACCCAGAAGAGTCCAAAGGATCAGAAACTAACAGTAAACTGACACTATTTTCATTAGTTGAATCTATAAATGTCAGGCTAACTAGCACATCATCAAATTTCACAATGTACAACAGTGATTAGATCCTTGTTTCCAATTCTGAAGTTCATTAAAGACACAAGGACTACAGGTAATTTGTTAAAAATAACTCACCACCTCAGAATTTTCTTGCAGGACTTTTTTCATTTCATCTTGTTCTGCTTTGATTACTTTCAGCATCTTCTGGAGTTCATCCCTTTCCTTTATCAAATGTGATTTTTCACCCTCCAGCTGCTGGAACTGCTGATAGAATTCTCTTTCCCGAATTTCTACCTCTTCCTCTTTGGAAACACTGGATCTCAGCCTTTCAATCTCAGCAAGCAACATGTCACGCTGAGAGACTGTGCGGTGAAGCTCCTCCTCTTGTTTTTGTGTCTAATTTAAAAATTGATCAACATTGCTAGATTACACAAAATGTAAATGAGTTGTCCCATTGGAGGAAACCACTTGTTTAATTACTTTTTATAAGATATTAGATGAATTAATACAAGACTCAAATTGTCATTTATTCATTTATGTCTTTTAATAAACTCATGTATTTTTCACAGTATGTGGTGGTTCATCCTCAATTCCTGGCAACTCGAGGCCTAACAATTAAATTAACGGTTTATCATCTTTCTCATTTTTCATTAGCTAAGTAATTGTGCAACCATTGATTATTTTATAAGCACCTAAAGACTTTTCTCATATCTTGATTATAAAAGTGACAGATTTTTCAAAGCACCATTTCTCTTCTTTTGATCTTTGCCTTCTTTACTTTTCATTCACCTCAGTTCTTTGCTTAGTTTGCTTGGTATCTGTACATTTGTTAAAACTTTAAAATAAATGATTGTTAAGAATTAAGACTGATTGCCATTCTTGACTCCCAGATTCCAGAGGATCAGAAACATAACAAATAAAAAAATTAATTTGGTGCTCGAACATGGGGTGATTACTTGAAGAAAACTGGACAAAGGAAGGAAGTTTTAAGCATGCATCTGGGAGGTGAGACAGCTTCCTCTGTTCCTTATTTGTCCAAGAATAAATACCTTCAGTATATCAGTTAAAGGGAATTTAAGAGTGAGCAGATGACTGTGACAGATACAATTAAAATTTTCATAATTGGGAGGCCAGTATAAACTATCAGAGAAACCCAAAGGCTAATATATATTGTCAGACAACAGCCCAATAAAAGATCTAAAATATTGGATGAATAAATTTGCTTTGTGGTTTTATCCTGATGTTATAGATTTTTGATGTCTAAAAGTGAAGAGAACTCCTTAAGATCAAATTTAATACAATGGCCAAAGTTTTGAAACAGACCAGTGAATCCCTTGAATTCCCAGTTTAGAGGTTACAGTTAACTGAAATCCTAAAGCATCAATTGGTTAAGTAGTACGGAAGAAATGTGCTATCAGTCCTACGTCTAGAGAGAATTGGCTTACAAGTGATGTTGAAATGATATATAATGTGATCAGAAACCTGTGGTGGGGAACAAAGTAGACAGCTTGGAAGCTAGTGACCTTAACAGGCTGCGAAAGCACAATCATAAGCGTAGAACAGATAGATGCTTTAAGAGGCAAACACATTGATTTAGAGGATCAAATCTGTGGACTGTGTCGGCAAGTGAATGATTTAACTAACCAATAAGCAGAAAGGGAGAAACCCTAGTATGCTGAAAGAGCGCTATGAAAATAATAATACATCAGCAAAAAATGCAGATCTATGCGTTAACAGAGCAGGTGAAAGAACATGCAAATACATCAATAGCCTGAAGCTCTAATCTGAATTGCAAAGTGAAAGGAGGCACCTCACTATTGTGCAGGAAAGACTATCAGTGGGCAGTGCAGTCAACCCAGTGGGCAGAGTCAGCAGTGATGTCAATCACACTGAAAAGCAGCCAACACTGACGTGTACCCAGAAACTGCGACACCTTGGCAACTCCAAGAAACTGCACGGTGTTACCAGTGATTTTACTTATGTTAGAATGCAACCAAAATTGACCTCCAGAACGCCAAAAAATTGCAAAGGGATACTGACTCAGAGACTTCTAGAGGCTTAGGTGATGATAACAGTAATGAGGTCATTGCTCTGGCAGCAATAGCAAGACCTGGCCCAGTAAAACCTAAGGGAGGAACCTGGAAGAATGATGATTTTATTTTTATATATATATATAAATAAAAAAATTGGATCCATATGATGACATTCAAATTTTAGCTACCATGCCAACAACTCAGCAGATAAATCAAAAGTTAAGGATAGTTAAGGATAAACAGAATTTACCAGATGATTGGGATATAATTAAAAAGTGATTAGAACAACAATGCCCAACACAGATTGATTGTAAACAAAAGGCTTCAGATGATGCTTCTGAATATGAAGACAGCTATCGGACAGTTTGAATCAGCAATAATGAAGATTATATGGAAGAATCCAGATAGCGCTCTCCCAGGTCAACTTTCGTCAATGTCTCGAAATTAGCTGTTGCCAAAATGGTGAAACTGACAAGAGCAAATTTGAATGAAATTGCAGTTCCCTACCGCAATCTGGTGTTAAATCATCAAACAAGTGGAGCAAGGTATCAAAGTCAGGATACCAACTGTCTACACCTGCTAATCAACTAAAAAGTAGAACTGGAATTCAGAGCAATATGCTAATTTATTAGTTAGGAATGAACATGATGTACTTTGTACTTGCTCGATTATCTAGCCTTCACAGGACTCAAAACAAATTTGGACGAGGCACAATTGCAACAAGAGGAAATGATACACTTGGGACAGAAATTCTCCCAAGGCAAATGAGAAATCATTAAAGATCTTGCAAAGCTATTAAATCAGTAAAATCACCTACAACAGTCATTCAATCATTCCTGGTTTGTGCAACTACAACAGAACATGGGTCGATTCATATGCTGCAGTTGCTCAACCCTCACTAGTCTACTGAAAAGCAGCAAGCACTCTGATGACCCTGTGACTCTTGATGAAGATCACATAGAAGCTTTTCAAACTTTAAAGACAATATTAAGTACTGCACTTGCATTGGGAATCCTGGTATGGGAAGACCACTTATCCTTATGTCAACGAGAAGCACGATTATATGACGGCAGTTTTTACTCATGGAGACAAACAGCAACCTATTGGTTATTACTCTGCCAAATTAGACAATGTAACCTTAGGATGGGGATCATGTCTACGAGCAGTGCAAACTTACCTGGCAGTCATGACCACTTCAAACATTGTGCTGGATCAGACTTTAAATGTTCAATGTCAATATCAGTGCATACTCTGACTATGAACAGGGCCTCTCAAGTGACAATTGCTCAGTGTTCCAAGTAGTCCACTGTTCTTGAAGCACCTAATATCATCATTCAACAAGTCCAACAAATACAGCTACACTGGTGTCAGTGAACAGAGAAGATTATGATTATCATGACTGCAAGAACAATAACATGCCAAGAAGATGCAAATTGCCATAAAGAAGTGCCTTTATTGAACCCGAATCAGATTCGGTACACTGATGGCTCCTCAACCATTGAGTGAGAAATTTGAATGGCTGCCTGGGCTATTGTTACAGAAAATGAAGTGATGGCCTCAGGAAACATAGCTCCTGGTACCTCTACACAAAAGGCAGAACTGAAAACTTTGACTGAAGCCTGTAAACTAGCAGAAAGATCAGCAAATACCTGCACAGATTATTTAGTTCATGACTTTGGAGATTTATGGAAATAGAGGATTCCTTCCAGCTGTGAGAACTCCAATTAGGAATGCAAATGCGAACCCTAACCCTAATGCGAATTACTATAAGAAACTAAGGAGTTCATACAACTGCCATCAGAAGCTGCAATTTCAAAACATTTAAGGTCACTCCAAAATGACCACATTGGAAAGCAGTGGAAATGCATTTGCACATCAAACAGCAAAAGGGCAGTGAAAGAAGGAATAAATAAAAACAAGAAATGGAAGAAAACCCGATAACTGAAACAAAGTTAAACACTGTTACAAACATGGAAGATATTCAAGTGCAAAATTAATGCTCAAGTGCAGTAAAGTGGTATTGGATGAAGAATGGTGGGTTATTAAACAATGGAGTAGGGAAATACAACACTAGCCAAGGACTGTTAGCTCCAGCTGAACTGCTTCCATATCTGGCAAGGACCCTTGCCAGGGTCAACCCACGAGAAGCGGGAGGTCCCGACAACATCCCTGGACATGTGCTCAAGGAATGTGCTGATGTGTTAGCAGATGTCCTGACAGACATTTTCAATATCGCACTTAGTCAAGCTATTGTCCCCAGATGCTTCAAAACCTCCACAATCATCCCTGTAGCAAAGAAATCAGTTGTAGCCTGTCTGAATGATTACCGTCCCGTCAGCCTGACCCCCATAGTGATGAAATGTTTTGAACGGCTTGTCAAGCCTCATATCACAGCCAGCCTCCCCTCATCACTGGATCCTCTACAGTTTGCTTATCGTCCAAATCGCTCTACGGAGGACACAATATCCACCACACTGCACACAGTTCTCTCCCACTTGGACAGTAAAGACACTTACACCAGAATCCTGTACATTGTTTTCAGTTCAGCATTCAATACCATCATCCCGCAGAGACTAGTGGAGAAACTGTCGCTGCTTGGCCTTAACACTGCCATGTGTCGCTGGATTCTGGATTTCTTGACAGAGACACCACAGTCAGTCTGTGTTGGCAGGAACATCTCTGACTCCACCACACTGAGCACTGGATGCCCACAAAGCTGTGTGCTCAGCCCATTGCTGTTTACACAGCTAACACATGACTGTGCAGCCAGATTCAGGGAGAACCTGATCATTAAATTTGCTGATGATACCACAGTGGTGGGGCTCATCAGCAAAAATGATGAAACAATGTACAGGGAGGAGGTCAAACACCTAGAGAGCTGGTGCAGTGACAACAACTTGATGCTTAATGTCACGAAAACCAAGGAGATGATCGTCGATTTCAGATGGTCTCAGCCAGAGCACACATCCCTCAGCATCAGCGGCTCCACAGTGGAGAGTGTGGAAAACATCAAGTTTGTTGGGGTGCAGATCTCGGACAATCTCACCTGGTCCAGGAACACCACTGGGATTGTGAAATGAGCCCAACAGAGATTGCACTTTCTGAAGAAGCTTAAACAAGCATCACTACCCACTAACATCTTAACTACATTCTACAGAGGAGTGGTTGTGTGCTGACCTTTTGCATCACAACCTGGTACTCCAGCTGCAGTGCTGCCAACAAAAGAGCCTTGCAGAGGGTGGTTAGGGGAGCAGAGAAGGTTATTGGGGTCTCCCTACCTTCTGTCCAAGACCTCTTTCAGAGTCGATGCCTCCAGAAGACACGAGACATCATTAAAGACCCCTCACACCCTCTCCATGAACTGTTTTTTCTTCTGCCATCAGGTAAATGTTACAGGAGCATCAAAACAAAACCACAAGGCTACTAAACAGCTTTCTCCCACAGGAAGTCAGACTGCTAAATAGCTGCTCTACCTGACTCTGCTTTGGACACTTTTAACTTGCACTGGACACTTATAACTTGATTTTAACCAACATGTGGCAGTCATGTTTTACTATTTATTGTTGTGCTTATTATTTAGTGTTGCGTTTGTTATGTTATGATTGCACTTGTCCCTGGGAAACGCTGTCTCATTCTACCCTGCAGAGCTGATATACGGTTAGAATGACAATAAAGTTTCTGAATCTTGAATCTGGCACAGCAGATTAACTTCTTAGGACACACTGGAGTGCAAAAGATGGTTGGCAGATTCTCCCAGTGGTGATAGAATACGAAAGTTCAGGATGCAAGTTCAACAAACAGTGGAGAGATTATGACACGCCTGAAAACAAACACCAAATCAACAAAGAAGCTATCTCAACTAAGTACTCCTGCCCCACCTGAGCGGACTACATTACCTTGTCGAAATGCTAAGGCCATTCAGATGTCTTACTAATAGTGGACAAAATTTCAAGATGGGAGGAAGCCATCTCAGAAAGAAAAGCTACTGCCAAACACACTGCCAAAACTTTCATTAAGGACTGTATTCCCAGATGGAGGTTGCCATGCCACATTGACCTTGACTAAGGAACACATTTCACTGCAAATGTTTGTCAAGAATTATGTTGGCTGATGAACATTTTCATTGCCCAAATCATCTGGAGTTATCAGGAAAGTTGAAAGAATGAATGGCACCATCAAAAATCTGCTGAGTAAGAGTCATGAGGAGGGAGTACCATGGACTACAACTCTTCCTTTGGTTTTATACAGCATCAAATCAATCCCAAACAAGAAAACAAAATTGAGTCTTGCTGAAGTGGAACAATCTGTTACTACCGGCAGCTCTCGGCTCAGAAAGTCTGATATACATGTTAGTTTAGCTGATAATTGTGTAAAACTAAAAGAAGCTGTTCAGTCGCCTTCTCAACAGGTTTCTGCTGAATGGAGTTGTCCATTGGTGGGAGGACCCCACTCATTGATTCCTGGCCAAGAAACCACATAAGGTACTCCTGGGAGCTTGGGGGATCCTTACAAAGTACTGTTGATTACCAATTCAGCAGTTAAGGTAAAAGGTAAAAGTGAATACATCCCAGCCACTGAAAATGAGTTAAAGTGACTCCAGACTAAGACATATTTTGGGAAGACTTCAAGCACAAATATAATTATTTGACATTACAGACTTCCTTTTGACACTTGTTATTATATTTTTGCCTATTTCCTTTACTCATATGTGCCAGTTAAAATGGCTCACAATGCTTTTAAATAGTAGTTTTTGATAACTCTGTGATGCAAATACTTTTAAGTTTTGAGCCACTCAATTTTCAGATGTGATTCTGCCAGGTCCCTTATAGAATCAAAGGGCGAACTGTTAGTAGAAAGCAGCATAGCAGTTAAACAAACGGTTTATCACCTTTCTCAATTTTCACTGGCTAATTATTAGCAGATTACCTACGTGATGAAATTATACAACCACTGATTGGTTTATAATTATCAAAAGAATTTTGTCTCATCTCAATTATAAAGGTGATTAATTTTTCAGAAACACTATCTTTTTCTCTTTGTCATTGCCGTTTTTGCCTTACATTTGTTTCTGCTTTGTTTCTCAGCAATTTGCTTATCTTTCTTATTATTTGTATTTTTAAGCTTTAAAATAAATTTTTGCTAAGAGTTAAGACTGCTCACCATTCTTGATTCCCTGAAAAGGCCTAACGACCAGAAAAATAACAGATCTGACACCATGCTCATTAGTTGGTCTTATAGATGCCACCCTAAACTAAAGTAAAACAGACAGATAAATTCTAAATTCACAATGTACGTCAGTGATTAGAAACCTGATTCCAATTCTGAAATTCATTAAAAGAAACATAGACTCCAGGTAACTTATGAAATATTACTCACCATCTCAGAATTTTCTTGCAGGACTGTTTTCATTTCACCTTGTTCTGCTTTGATACATTTCAGCATCTCCTGAAGTTCATCCCTTTCTTTTAGTAAACAGGATTTTTCATCCTCCAGTTGCTGGAACCGCTGACTGACTTCTTTTTCTTGAAGTTCTAGCTCCTCCTCTTTAGAAACACGAGCTCTCAGCGTTTCGATCTCAGCAAGCAACAGGTCACGCTGAGACACTGTGTGGTGAAGTTCCTCCTCTTGCTTTAGTGCCTAATTTGAAAATTGATCAACTTTGCTGGATTACACAAAATGTAAATGAAGATTTTTTTTTCCCCCAAGTAGAGGAAACCACTTTATTTTTGTTATTTTTTTATAAGATATTAGATTAATCAATGCAAGACACAAGTTGCCATTTAATCATTTGTTTTTTTTTAATATTAAAAAACTCATGTACATTTCACAATATGTGGTGGTTCGTCCCCAATTAATGGCAGAAAGTGACATAGCAGTTAAATTAATGGTCATAAACATTCTCATTTTTCATTGGCTAAGTGTTAGCATATTATCCACCTGATGTAACTGGGCAATCATTTGATTAGATTGTAATTATCTAAGGAATTCTCTCTTATCTCAATTATAAAGGTGATGGATTTTCGAGATTTCATCTTTCTAAAATTTGATTTCTTTGATTTGTTTCTCAGCTCCTTACTCTGATTGCTTAGCATTTGTATATTTATTTCAACTTTAAAATATCATTAAGAATTAAGACTGCTTGCCACTCTTGATCCTCAGAAGAACCACAAGGGTCGGAAAAATAACAGAGAACCAACACCATGCTCCTTAGTCAATCCGAGAGGTGCCAGGCTAAACTGGGTAAGTAATAGGCTAATAAATTCAAATTTCATGACACAAGTCAAGGATTAGTAACCCGATTCCAATTCAGAAATTTATTAAAGACTGAAAGACGCTTTACTTCGAGTAACTTGTTAAATATGACTCACCAGCACAGAGTTTTCTTGCAGGACTTTTTTCATCTCAGCTTGATTTGCGTTGACAACATTCAGCATTTCCTGAAGTTCATCCCTTTCCTTCAGCAAACAGGATTTTTCATCCTTCAGCTGCTGCATTTGCTGATTGAATTCTTTTTCCCGAATTTCTACCTGCTCCTCATTTGCAACGCAAGCTCTCAGCGTTTTGATCTCATCAAGCAACATGTCACGTTGAGAGACTGTATGGTGAAGCTCCTCCTCTTGCTTTTGTGCCTAATTTGAAAATATTTCTCGATTAGACAAAACGTAAATGAAGATTTTTCTCATGTTCATAAGTTGGTCCAATACATGTGAGGCCAGAGTGAAATAGGCTGATAAATTCAAATTTAATGGCATACGTCAGTGATTGTAAACCTGATTAAAGACACAAAGACTCTTTACTCCAGGCAGGGGATGGGAACCAGGATGATAGAGCTGAGGATGAACCAGCAGGTTTACAAGTAGATGATGGATGTAACATGCATGTAAGAAGAATAAGCCAATAATTGGGTACAAATGGAGACAGAGCAATAAGTTAAATTGTACCACAGCAGCAAAATTCAAAAGGGCGAAGAATGCAGGACTGAAGGTTCTGTATTTAAATGTGTGTAGCATTCAGAATTAGATGGGCAAACTCGCAACACAAGCTTGTCAAGCTGCATTTGGAGCATTGCCAACAGTTTTGGGCCACATATGTCAGAAAGGGGGTATTGTCATTAGAGAGGGGGTTTATGACGATAGGTCTGGTAATGAAGGGATTAACATACAAGGAGCATTGGGCAGCATTGAGCTTGCACTCACTGGAATGGGTGGGGGGGGATTCTCACTGAAACCTACTGAATGTTGGAAGGACTGGTTAGGGCAGGCATGGGCAAACTACGGCCCGCAGGCCATATGCTTTTTAATCTGGCCCGCAAAACTTGATGAAATTATATTAATAAACCTTGTTAACGTTTTTTCCCCGGAATTCTGGCGTTTTCCCAATAGATGACGCACTCCGTATACATTTGTGGAGAACCATTTCCTGGCACATCCGAACCGGCTCACAATTAGCCTGTGTTCCCGCTAAGGGAGATAGCCTGCGGGGATTTGCGAGCACAGAGCTTTGGAGCCTCTGCGCCACGGGGGGCAGGTTGAGGGAGGCTTAAAAGTGAGGCTGGGGATTTCAAATAAAGTTTTTTTCTTCGACTGCAGTTACCGACTCCGTGTCGTAATTTTAGCGCTGCATGTAGCACACCGCTACACATTGACCTTTGTTGAGGTGCAGCGTATTACTCCACATTTGCGCTTTACTCTTTATTCAGCTCAACCTATTTGTGTGAACAGGCGTTCAGCGTCATGAACATCAACAAAGCCAGCCACAGATCCAAGTTAACTGACCAACACCTCAGATCCATCCTGAGAATCGCCACAACAAAACTAAATCCAGACTTTGATGCGCTGGCTAAAAAGGGAGTCCAACAACACTGTTCCCACTGAAATTAAAAATAAGTTTCTTCGTTGTGTTATGTAAAAAATGCATTTGAAAATATTTTTTTCAATAAGCCTTACATGTTACATGTCATTTCTGTTAAGTGATGGACATGAGTAGTGCGCAGGTGCACGTACGTTCTCAAAATAAAAAATGCGCTCCAGATCAAATAACGCGCTCCGCATACTGGCGCGCTGTCACTGTTCTGTCCTTGTGCTGGTCGTTGTTGAGTTTTGGCACAGGGGACAATTGAATAAGAAGGAGCAGGACAAGTAGACCTGCATCTCATACCGTTTTTGAAATAAAGACAGTCAGGAGGAGAGTGATGATGATAATATCTTGAAGGATAACAGAATTTTCAGTGCTTTAAAATAATAACTGTTACTATTAAAAAAAGCTATTTTATTCATTTAATTTTCAGTGTTTTAAAAGTCATTTCAATAAATAGCTATATACGATGGGACTTCAAAGACAGATATTTTGTTGTAATGCATTTGTTCATTTTCAATTGAAATTAAAGCACATGTTTTCTACATATCCCATGATATTTTATTTTCGCTTATGAGGTGTATTACCAAAACACTCTGTCCATCTGCTCCTGGTCCGGCCCCCCTGTCAAATTTTAGAACCCTTTGTGGCCCACAAGTCAAAAAGTTTGCCCACCCCTGGGTTAGGGAGATAAGGGTTGATGTGGAGAGGATGTTTCCCATGGTGGGGGTATACTGAATTAGAGGGCACAGCCTCAAAATAGAGGGGTGACCTTTTAGAACAAAGAAAAGGAAGAATTTTTTTTGCCAGGAAGTAGTGAACCTGTGGAATGTTCTGCCACAGACTACGGTGGAGGCCAAGGCCATGGGTTATTTCAAGATGAAGTTGACAGTTTCCTGATCGGTCAAAGCATCAAAGGATATGGCAAGAATGGGGTTGGGTGGGATCTGAGATCAGCCATGATGGAATGGTACAGCAGACTCGATGGGCCAAATGGTCTAATTCTGCTCCTATGTCTTGTGGTCTCTTGTTAAATATGACTCACCAGCACAGAGTTTTCGTGCAGGACTTTTTTCATCTCAGCTTGATTTGCTTTGACAACATTCAGCATTTCCTGAAGTTCATCCCTTTCCTTCAGCAAACAGGATTTTTCATCCTTCAGCTGCTGCATTTGCTGATTGAATTCTTTTTCCCGAATTTCTACCTGCTCCTCATTTGCAACGCAAGCTCTCAGCGTTTTGATCTCATCAAGCAACATGTCACGTTGAGAGACTGTATGGTGAAGCTCCTCCTCTTGCTTTTGTGCCTAATTTGAAAATATTTCTCGATTAGACAAAACGTAAATGAAGATTTTTCTCATGTTCATGTTGGTCCAATACATGTGAGGCCAGAGCGAAATAGGCTGATAAATTCAAATTTAATGGCATACGTCAGTGATTGTAAACCTGATTAAAGACACAAAGACTCTTTACTCCAGGCAGGGGATGGGAACCAGGATGATAGAGCTGAGGATTAAATAGCAGGTTTACAAGTAGATGATGGATGTAACATGCATGTAAGAAGAATAAGACAATAATTGGGTACAAACAGAGACAGAGCAAAAAGTTAAATTGCACCACAGCAACAAAACTCAAAAGGGCGAAGAATGCAGGACTGAAGGTTCTATATCTAAATGTGTGTAGCATTCAGAATGAGGTGGGCAATCTCGTATCACAATTAGAGATTGGTCAGTATGATCTTGTGGGCATCACTGAATCATGGCTGGGAGGAGGACATGGTTGGGAGCACAACATCAAAGGACCTATTTTGACGTTCAGGTAGGAAGGCATAGGTGGTGATGAGGATCTGTTGGCAAGTGATGGAATTACATCTTTACAAAGAGGTGACATAGAGTAGAGAATATTGAATCTTTGAGGGTGGAGTTAACAAACCGCAGAGGTAATAAAAAATCATTATGAAAATCATATATAGGCCTCCAAACAGTAGCCAAGACCTGGGGTTGAGATTGCAAAGGGAGCTAGAAAAGGCATATAATAAGGGTATTAACACAATTATAATGGGGAACTTCAATACGCAAGGGGATTGGGAAAATCAGGTTGGTGTCGGATCACAAGAGAGGAAATTTGTTGAATGCCAACAAGATGGCTTTTAAGAGCAGCTCAAGTGCAAGCCTGCTCGAGGGGAAGGCTATCTTAGATTGGGTGTTTTCTAATAACCCAGATGTTATTAGGGAGCTTAAGGTAAAGGAGCCTTTAGGAGGCAGTGATCATAATATAGAAACATAGAAAATAGGTGCAGGTGTAGGCCATTTGGCCCTTTGAGCCTGCACCGCCATTCAGTATGAGCATGGCTGATCATCCAATGCAGAACCCTGCACCTGCTTTTTCTCCATACCCCCAATCCCTTTAGCCACAAGGGCCATATCTAACTTCCTCTTAAATATAGCCAATAAACCAGCCTCAACTGTGGCAGAGAATTCCACGGATTCACCACTCTCTGTGTGAAGACATTTTTCCTCATCTCAGTCCTAAAAGGCTTCCCCTTTATCCTTAAACTGTGACCTCTCATTCTGGACTTCCCCAACATCAGAAACAATCTTCCTGCATCTAGCCTGTCCAATCCCTTTAGAATTTTATATGTTTCAATAAGATCCCCCCTCAGTCTTCTAAATTCCAGTGAGTATAAGCCTAGTCGATCCAGTCTTTCTTCATATGAAAGTCCTGCCATCCCAGGAATCAATCTGGTGAACCTTCTCTGTACTCCCTCTATGGCAAAAATGTCTTTCCTCAGATTAGGGGACCAAAACCGCACAAAATATTCTAGGTGCGGTCTCACCAAGGCCTTGTACAACTGCAGTAGAACTGCCCTGCTCCTGTACTCAAATCCTTTTGCTATGAATGCCAACATACCATTTGCCTTTTTCACCGCCTGCTGTACCGGCATGCCCACCTTCAATGACTGGTATACAATGACACCCAGGTCTCGTTGCATCTCCCCTTTTCCTAATCGGCCACCATTCAGATAATAATCTGTTTTCCTGTTCTTTTAACCAAAGTGGATAACCTCACATTTATCCACATTAAATTGCATCTGCCATGAATTTGCCCACTCACCTAACCTACCCAAATCACACTGCATCCTCTTAGCATCCTCCTCACAGCTAGCACCGCTGCCCAGCTTTGTGTCATCCACAAACTTGGAGATGCTGCATTTAATTCCCTCATCTAAATCATTAATATATATTGTAAACAACTGGGGTCCCAGCACTGAGCCTTGCAGTACCCCACTAGTCACTGCCTGCCATTCTGAAAAAGTCCCGTTTACTCCCACTCTTTGCTTCCTTCCTGTCTGCCAACCAATTCTCTACCCACATCAATACCATACCCCCAATACCATGTGCTTTAAGTTTGCACACTAATCTCCTGTGTGGGACCTTGTCAAAAGCCTTTTGAAAATCTAAATATACCACATCCACTGGCTCTCCCCTATCCACTCTACTAGTTACATCTTCAAAAAATTCTATAAGATTCGTCAGACATGATTTTCCTTTCACAAATCCATGCTGACTTTGTCCGATGATTTCACCTCTTTCCAAATGTGATGTTATCACATCTTTGATAACTGACTCTAGCATTTTCCCCACCACCAATGTCAGACTAACCGGTCTATAATTCCCCGGTTTCTCTCTCCCTCCTTTTTTAAAAAGTGGGGTTCCAATCCTCAGGAACTAATCCAGAATCTAAGGAGTTTTGAAAAATTATCACTAATGCATCCACTATTTCTTGGGCTACTTCTTTAAGCACTCTGGGATGCAGACCATATGGCCCTGGGGATTTATCTGCCTTTAATCCCTTCAATTTACCTAACACCACTTTCCTACTAACATGCATTTCCCTCAGTTCCTTCATCTCACTAGACCCCTGGTCCCTTACTATATTCATAAGATTATTTATGTCCTCCTTAGTGAAGACAGAACCAAAGTAGTTATTCAATTGGTCTGCCATGTCTTTGTTCCCGATGATCAATTCACCTGTTTCTGACTGTAAAGGACCTACATTTGTCTTGACCAATCTTTTTCTTTTCACGTATCTATAAAAGCTTTTACAGTCAGTTTTTATGTTCCCTGCCAACTTCCTCTCATAATCTTTTTTCCCTTTCCTAATTAAGTCCTTTGTCCTCCTCTGCTGGTCTCTGAATTTCTCCCCGTCCAAGTGTGCCGCTTTTTTTTGCTAATTTATATGTTTCTTCTTTGGACTTGATACTATCCCTAATTTCCCTCGTCAGCCACGGGTGCACAATCTTCCCTGGTTTATTCTTTTGCCAAACTGGGATGAACAATTGTTGTAGTTCATCCATGCGATCTTTAAATGCTTGCCATTGCATATCCACCGTCAACCCTTTAAGTATCATTTGCCAGTCTATCTTAGCTAATTCACGTCTCATACCTTCAAAGTTACCCTTCTTTAAGTTCAGAACCTTTGTTTCTGAATTAACTATGTCACTCTCCATCTTAATGAAGAATTCCACCATATTATGGTCACTCTTACCCAAGGGGCCTTGCACGACAAGATTGCTAACTAACCCTTCCTCATTGCTCAATACCCAATCTAGAATGGCCTGCTCTCTAGTTGGTTCCTCGACATGTTGGTTCAGAAAACCATCCCACATACATTCCAAGATATCCTCTTTCTCAGCACCGTTACCAATTTGGTTCACCCAATCTATATGTAGATTGAAGTCACCCATTATAACTACTGTTCCTTTATTGCACGCATTTCTAATTTCCTGTTTAATGCCATCCCCAACCTCACTACTACTGTTAGGTGGCCTGTACACAACTCCCACCAGCGTTTTCTGCCCCTTAGTGTTATGCAGCTCTACCCATATCGATTCTACATTCTCCAGGCTAATGTCCTTCCTTTCTATTGCATTAATCTCCTCTCTAACTAGCAATGCTACCCCACCTCCTTTTCTTTCCCGTCTACTCCTCCTGAATATTGAATATCCCTGGACGTTGAGCTCCCATCCTTGGTCACCCTGGAGCCATGTCTCTGTGATCCCAACTATATCATATTCATATTGTATTGGAGAGGGAGAAGCACAAGTTCCATGTATCAGCATCGCAATGGAATAAAGGGAGATACAGGTGCATGAGAGAGGAGCTTGCCCAGGTGGTTTCGAGGAAGCTGCTGGGGATGATGGCAGAGCAGAGATTGCTTAAGTTTTGGGGAATAGTTCGCAAGGTGCAGGATAGATCTGTCCTACAGAAATTGTTCTCTATTGGCAAGCGTAGGCAAAACTGGTCGGCAAGGGAAGTTGCAGACTACATAAAAGCCAAGATAAGGACGTACAAGGTAGCAAGAGTGACTGAGAAGTTGGACCATCGGGAAGCTTTTAAACTCCCAATAAAGGACAACTAAGAAAATTATAAGAGAAAAGATGAGATATGAAAGAAAGCTAGCCAATAATATACAGCAGGATACCAAAAGTTTTATCCCCCAGCTATATAAAGAGTAAAGAGAGGTGACAGCTGATATTGGACCACTGGAATATGATGCTGAGGTAGTAACAGGGGACAAAGAAATGGCAGATGAATTTAATGGGTACTTTGCACCGGTCTTCCAGTGTGCACTTTCTTTCTGGCAGTCTGCTAGAGGTCCGTGAGTGCCACTACAGTTACAAAGGAAAAAGTGCTAGGCAAGCCCAGATGTCTTAAGATGGAAAAGTCACTTCAGCCAAATGGACTACATCCCAGAGTCCTGTTAGAAGTTGCTGAAGAGATAATGGATGCAAATGTCACTCCACCCTTTAAGAAGGGAGGAAAACAAAACAGATGTAATTATAGGCAAGTTAGCCAAACCTCAGTGGCTGGAGAAGTATTGGTGTCCATTATTAAAGATGAGGTTTCAGGGTACTTGGAGACTAATGATAAAATAAGTCAAAGTCAGCATGGTTTCTGTAAAGGGAAATCTTGCTGACAAATATGTTAGAATTATTCAAGGAAGTAACAAGCGGGGTGGACAAAGCAGAGGCAGTGGATGTCTTTTAGTTGGACTTCCAGAAGGCATTTGATAATCTGCCACACACGAGGCTGCTTAACAAGATAAAATCCTATGGCATTACAGGAAAGATATTCTCATGTATAGTGGAATGGCTGACAGCCGGGGGGAATAAAGGTGGCCTTTTCTGGTTGGCTGCCAATGACCAGTGGTGCTCCTCAGGGGCCAATATTGATTGTCAATGATTTGGATAATGGAATTGATGGTTTTCTGGCAAACTTTGTGGATGATATGAAGATAGGTGGAGTGGTAGTTTGGGCAGAGGAAGCAATGTGATTACAGCAGGACTTAGACAAACTGGAAAAAAGAGCAAAATGTGGCAGATAATATAGTGTTGAAAATGTATGATAATAATAGTGCAGACTATTATCTTAATAGGGAGAAGGTTCAAACATCAGATGTACAGAGTCTGTGGTAAAAGCAGCAAATGCAATGTTGGAATTTATTTCAAGGGGAATACAAGTTAAAAGCAGGGAGATAATGCTGAGGCTTTGTAAGACTTGTCAATCTGCACTTGGAACATTGCCAACAGTTTTGGCCCATATGTCAGAAAGGGTGTATTGTCATTAGAGAGGGGATTTATGACGATGATTCCAGTAATGAAGGGGTTAACATACAAGGAGGGTTGGGCAGCATTGAGCTTGCACTCACTGGAATGGGTGGGGGGGGGGGGGAATTCTCATTGAAACCTACTGGACGTTGAAAGGACTGGTTAGGGAGATAAGGGTTGATGTGGAGAGGATGTTTCCCATGGTGGGGGTATCTTGAATTAGAGGGCACAGCCTCAAAACAGAGGGGTGACCTTTCAGAACAGAGATAAGGAGGATATTTTGTTCCCCAGAAAGTAGTGAACCTGTGAAATGTTCTGCCACAGACTGCGGTGGAGGCCAAGGCCATGGGTTATTTAAAGACGAAGTCGATAGTTTCCTGATCAGTCAAGGCATCAAAGGATACTGCAGGAAAGCAGGCGTATGGGGTTGAGTGGGATCCGAGATCAGCCATGATGGAATGGCAGAGCAGACTCAAAGGGCCAAATGGCCTAATTCTGCTCCTATGTCTTATGGTCTCTGTTAAATATGACTCACCACCACAGAGTTTTCTTGTAGGATTTTTTTCATCTCATCTTGTTCTGCTTTGACACATTTCAGCATCTCCTGGAGTTCATCCCTTTCCTTCAGCAAACAGGATTTTTCCTCCTCTAGTTGCTGGAACTGCTGGTTAAATTCATCTTCCTGCATTACTGCTTCATGTTCTTTTGAAACCTGAGCTCTCAGCTTTTTGATTTCATCAAGCTGTACATCAAGCAGAGAATTTAGATGAAGTTCCTCAGCCTGCTTTTGCACCTAATAATAAAAAAAATTGTGTACCGTCATTTGTTTGCCTTGTTAATGTTTTCGTAAGTATATTCAACAGAATATTCTGGGCTAACACTGATCTATAAATTAAAAGCATATGCCAGGAAATTATCATTTTAACCACGGGATACAACAAGTTATTGTTTCAGTTTTCTTTCAAAGTTCCCTTCAATTTCATCCCTTGTTATTTTGACATTCTTCAATATCTCCTGGAGCTCACCATTCCTTTTAGAAATTTAAGAGGAGCAATTCAACCAGCAGTTCCAGAAACTAGCAGATAAATTTATATCTATTTCTGCTTTTGGTTGAAAGCCTAAGCTCTCAACTCTTCAATGAAGCAAGCAGGGCGTGATATCATGCAGTTGCGCTCCTAACCTTGCTTTCCCATTTAATGCAAGTATACACAGAGGCTAGTTCATATTATTTACTTGGATCTTCAGAAGGCCTTTGATAAGGTGCCACAGATGAGGCTGCTCAACAAAGTTAAAGCCAAGGTATTACAAGAAAGACACTATCATGGATTTAAAAAAGGCTAAATGACAGGAATCAAGGAGTGGGAATAAAGTGGGCATTTTCTGGATTGGGTTGCTAGTGATTAGTGCATTCCACAAGAGTTGATGTAAAAACTGGTGCTTTTCACATTATATGTCAATGATATTGATGATAGAATTGATGGCTTTGTGGCCAAGTTTGCAGATGGTACGAAGATAGGGAGTGGGACAAGTGGTGAGGGGAGGATTAGAATATAAAAGCAATGAGTTAACGTGATGATTTATAAGGAATTGGTCAGACCACACTTTAAGTTTTGTGAGCAATTTTTGGCCCCTGATCAAAGGAGAGGTCCAGAGTAGGTTTACGAGATTGATCTCAGAACGAAAGGATTAACATACGAGGAGCATTTGATGACTCTGGGCCTGTAATCACTGGAGTTTCGATGAATGAGGTGTGTATGTGGGGGGGGGGGGGGGGGGGAGAGAAGGGAATCTCATTGAACCCTATCAAATATTGAAAGGCCTAGATAGAGTGGTTGTGCAGAGATGTTTCATATAGTGGGGGAGTCAGATGGCCCGGTTCCCAAACAGCAGAATGTGTTTATAGAACAAAAATCAGGAAGTATTTCCTTAGCCAGAGGATGGTGAATCTACAGAATTCATTGCCACAGATGCCTCTGGAGGCAGTTATTAGGTATATTTAAAGCGGAGATCCGTAGGTTCTTCATGAGTCAAGGTGTTAAAGGTTACAGGGAGAAGGCAGGAGAATGGGGTTGAGGGACAATAATAAATCAGCCATGGTTGAATGGTGGAGCAGACTCTATGGGCAGAACAGCCTAATTCTGTTACTGTGTCTCACGGTTTTTATTAGATGGAGGAGCGGAAACCTGTGTGGTCTTCCTGCTGCTATAGCCCATCCACTTCAAGATTCAATATGTTGCATGCTCAGTGATGCTTTTCTGCACACCACTGTTGTAACATGTGATTATGAGTTACTGTCACCTCCCTGTCAGCTTAAACCAGTTGGCCATTCTCCTCTGACCTTGCTCATTAACAGAATTGTCACTCACTGGATGCTTTTTGTACTATACTCTGCAAGCTCTCGAGCAGTGGTTCCCAACCTTTTATAATGCCATGAAGCCTTACTGTTAACCCAGGGCCTATGGATCCCAAGTTGCGAACCCCTGCTCTAGAGATTGTTGTGAGTGAAAATCCCAGGAGAACAGCAGTTTCTGAGATACTCAAACTAGCCTATTTGGCACCAATCATTCCACTGTCAAAGTCACCTTGGATCACCATTCTTCCCCATTCTGAAGTTCGGCTTGAACAACAACTGAACCGCTTGACCATGTCTGCATGCTTTTATGCATTTGGCTATTGCCACATGTTGGACTGATTGGATAATAAAGGGGCCACTGAGTATTACTGAAGCAGCTAATTAGCATTCTTTAGTTGATAACATTTCACATATTGTTGTAGAATTATTGTTATAAATATGTTGGCAGCAATTTAAGTAAATCTGGATTATAAATTCATTGACAGTGCAAAGATTTCATTAGAACCCATTCAGTATGCGCATAACAGGAATTACTATAAAATCATAACTTACCATTTCAGCATTTCCATGCAGTATTTTCATTTCTTCCTTTTCCACTTGAATACATCTGAGCTTTTCAAGGAACTCGTCTCTTTCAGTTACCAAGGATGATTTTTCATTCTCCAGATGCTGGAGCTTCTGGCTGAATTCATCTTCCAAACTTGCTGCTTTTTTTTCTTTGGAAAGATGATCTTTCAGCCTTTCGATCTCAGCAAGCAACATGTCACGCTGAGACACTGTGTGAAGAAGTTCCTCACCTTGCTTTTGTGTCTAATAAAAGAGGTAGAGGTGTATTCTAATTTCACAAAAATATTAAGATAGAGCTGTATTCCTACAATGCACAAAAAGGCAGGTAAAGATCTTAATCATGTTCATTAGTTTTTCTATACATTGCGGACAAAGTAAACGACAATGCAGAAACTTCTTCACAATCTATTCTGGATACCAATTTAAAATGCACAACTCACCACCTCAGTTTTCTCTTCCAGTACTTTCTTCATTTCATCTTTTTCTGCTCTGATACATTTCAGTGTCTCCAGGAGATTATCTTTCTGCTGTGATAAGGTTAATTTGTCATTCTCCAGTTGCTGGACCTGCTGTTTTAACTGCTCTTTCTGAATTTCTGCTTCCTGGTCTTTGAAAGCATGAACTCTTAGCTCCTCAATCTCAGTGAGTAATGCTTTACGCTCAGCCTCCAAACAATAGAGTTCATCAGCTACCTTCTGCTTAGAATAAAAATATTAGACCACTAATTAGATACCATAGCTCAGTCAAATTTTCACAAGATTATCCTATATAGGTTTGAAGACAAAGTAAATCATGGCAAACTCACTAACAAGTATTCTCTTACAAACTGTTCTATATAGAATAACCATCTAATTAGGAATTCATAAGTTGCACCTCTATTCTTTTTCTGGGCTCTCTTAATTTTTCATTCTTCTGTATTTTAGCATCCTGTAGAAACACCTCAAGTTCATTTTTTTTTCACTTCATTGATGATTTACTTCCTCTATTTGTTGGACACAATGGTTGAATTCTTGAATATTTATCTTTTTCTGTTCCAAATTGTGTACATGCACCTCATCTTCCAAAGCAGGTTGAGACACCACATTTTGGAAATATTCAGTTAGCTCTTGTTCCTATTCAAAATTTACATGCCAACATCACATTCGACCAGGGAAACACATTCCTTCTCTTTGGAATAATTATGAGGTGCATGGAAACTACTCAGAGAGAGTAGCTACTCTCTGCCCAAGGGTGGTGAAGGACAGTTCATTGGATATACTTAAGTTAGAGATGGCAAATATTAAAAGACTGAGCAATATGGGGAACTGGAACAGAAAAGGAACTGAGACCAGCAGAAATTAGCACTAAAAGAGGTAGAGCAGAATAAAAGAGGTAGAGCTGTATTCTAATTTCACAAAACTATTAAGATAGAGCTGTATTCCTACAATGCACAAAAAGGCAGGTAAAGATCTAAAGTGAAAACAATGGTATTCACCATCTTCAATTGTACACTGAGTTCAAATTTTGCTGCACCTCAAATTAAATTTATTTCAACTCAAACCAAGTGTGCATCATTACCTGGGTTTCAGATTTTAAAAGGGGTAAGAAGTATTGCATTTTACAAAACTTCTGATCTAAAAGTAAAACAGTGGAGAAGTAGCACTTGAATCAGTTAACACTTCTCCTTCAGCTCACCTTTTTATCAACTATTTCAGGATTATTTGTTTGAATGTTCAACAATAGGTCTTTTTTTTCCTGAATTTCAATTTTTAGTTCCTTCACTAGCTGCTGCTGGTACTGCACTTCCTCTTGTGCACGATCCAATGCCTCATTGGCCTGTATGGACGAGATGAACAATCCAATTTCCAATCAACCCAAAAAATTAATCTTAAAATTCAACTTTCAAATACTATTGGATGCAGAATTACATTACATAACATGATCAGATCTATTATCCAGAAACAAATACTTGAAAAAGTGTTGAGAACAACTTTAGCTTAAAAATGGCAATTAAATTAATAGGATCAGAATCAGGTTTAATATCACCAGCATGTCATGAAATTTGTTGTCTTTGCGGCAGTCGTACATTGCAATACACAGTAAGAGAAAAAATGTGAATAACAGTCAATGTATATATTAAATAGTGTAAAACTAAAATAATAAAAGCAGTGAGGTAGTGTTCTTGGGTTCAATATCCATTCAGCAGGCCCTCCATACCAGAGAGTGATGCTGTCAGTAAGAATACACTCCACTGTACATCCGTAGAAATTTGCGAATGTCTTTGGTGACATACCAAATTTCCTCAAACTGCTAATTTGTACTATAGCCACTGTATGCGTAATGTATATTGCAATGTACTGCTGCCACAAAGCAACATTTAACAACATATGCCAGTAATATTAAATCTGATTAAGGTTCTGAAAATCTGTCATCAGCAGAAATGTCTGAAAATTCCAGTGACTGAGAATGAATAATCCATTCTCAATCACTAGAATCTTCAGTCTTTCTTGTGCTAAGAGGAAAAAAAGAGAAACGTTCATTTCCGCACAGCAGTGGACTCCAATTAGATATTGCAACGTTACAATTTTGACATTTTGTGCAATTAGACAATAATTGAGTTTTGTCAGTAATTAACTGTACACATTCCAAAATTTTTTTGTAGAACTCTTCCAGAATTCATGTGCTAGTTTCTCCTTTCACAAAAGACTGGTTGAGCATGGGGGGGGGGGGGGGGGGGGGGGGGGGGGGAAGCATGAGAATGTAGAAAAAGGTTATTGATAAACTGATCATGACAAAGAGGACATTTCAATCTACGATGTCCATCCAATCCCTGACAGAGCAATTTCATCCATCCCAATCCTCATTTCTCTAGCCCTGCAATTTTTTCTCTCATATCCATCAACTCCCATTTTAATTTTTGCTACTTAACTGCAAAGGATTACTTCTATGATTAATTGAACAGCATATTTGAGACATTGGAGGAAACCAGAACACCCAGCAGAAACCACACATTCATAGGGAGACCACAAATGCCAAACACATACTACAGGTCAGGAATAGTCCAGGTTCTTTGGAGCTATACCACTGTCAGGCTTTAATAATATAGAAATATATATATATCACTATTTCAGACAAAATAGTTGAACAAAAACACAGTGCCCCATGTATTTGGCCAAATATGAAACTTGTAACAATATTGGATAACCAAGCAAGAATAGAATGACATATGGGAAAATGTTGAAAATTTTGCTAAACTCAGCAAGTCATGGGGTTGATACCGAAGATAAAAGCCCAAAGATTGATCGGAAGCCAAAGCCCGATGGCAAAAAGCCCTGAATCTGCTAGTCCACTGGGGAAGTCGGAGGCCAACATCTGCAAATCCATGAATCCAATGGAGCCTGGAGGCCTGGCCTCTCCTGCCTTGAGGTTGGAGGATAGTCCGTGTGTATGAGTAAGTGAGAGGATGGTGGAGTGATGGAGGGAAGAAAGGGATTTGTTTTAATGTTTTGTTGCTGTTGTTTGCTGAACATAGTGTGTATGCTATTTTGGTGCCAGAATGCGTGGGGACACTTGTAGGGTGCCCCCAGCACATGCTTAAATTACTGGTTGTTAATTAAAACAACACATTTTATTGCATGCTTCAATGTACATGTGATCAATAAATTCTGGCCAGATTTGCTAAAGAGATCATAACACAGCAAATTTTATGTAAGCTGTGTTCAGTAACATAATTGAAATGATTTAACAGCCAATTAACACTAAAATAGAAAGGTAAAAATGTCAACTGTAAAATATGGGAAGTTGTGGGAGCTCATTGTGTTGATTTGATTTTGGTCAATCGATAAATACAAAATTTGTCTAAAGGAAAATTTGAGAATGGTGTTCCATTGAGCTTACAGGAGAGTTCCTCTAGGTGTAAGGGTCTTAGTTGCACTGTATGCAGAAATATCAACACAGAAAGTTTGAATTTTTTTGTTTCAATATAAAGAGAAAGAGTTGGTAAACTATTTGTTATTATGGAATAGGACAGAATAATAGAAAAATATTGTAGTAAAAGTAAATAATAGATTTCAAGCAGAAGGAAGTTATTTTTAAAAGAAGGAATTAAGTAATATGCTACCAAAGTTAATGACTCAAGTGAAGCCAAGTCAGATTTTGAGAGTTAGCAAGCTAGTTAGAAGTAGTGAGATATACAGGAACAGGGACTACATATAGGAGTAGACTATTGCTTATTGGCAGGTGAATATAATAATGGATTCATCAAGCCAAGTGACTTTTTTGTACAAAATTTCGACTTCTAGAAATATAGAAAAAGGTATGCAAACCTTTTTCTTCTCTTCATTTATCAAGAACTCTTTGTCAGCCAGACTTTTCTTTAGTTCTACCTCCACATCTTGGTTCAGTTTCACTTTGTCATGTAGCCTTCTCAATTCTGCTTGATTCTCTATAGACTTGTACAAAAATACAAATTAAACAACATGGGTTCACTTCATGTATATTGACCCAAGACATCTGAAAACTAATACCTTATTTAGTAACATCAAAAACAACTATAAAAGAGTTCAAAGTTATTATAAGTTTGGCAAATTCTGAAATTAGGCTCCTTCCCCCCCCCCCCCCCCACATATTCTTGCTTATTACACAGTAAATAGGAAAACAAACAGAATTAAGTTTTTTGAGAGCTCTGCGACCATAATTTAAATACATCCATTTCATTCATCAAATTTCTCTATTCTCATAGGTGACTAAACAGTTCTCCACATACAAGAAATGCTTCAGTGATAAATGCATGCTTAATGAAAAGTGAACTATCATCCAGGCACTCTAATTTCTTTTTTGGGTGGTGGCAAGATTGTATAATGTTGGATAGACAAAGTAAGGCAGTTTATGTTCTATAAGAAATGAAATAGGAAAAAAATATTTGACAATTGTGACTCCTCTTCATTTTAACATTCGTTTAACACCAACATTAAGCTAATCCATTAGCAAAGATTATCCTAGATAACTGTCCAAAGAGCAAAGATATCATAATGGCCATTTTAAAACTATTAATTTTTAAACTTCATGTGGTATAATTTCAGGAACTGCTGTGAAGGGCTTTATTGTCAGCCAAACAGCTTTTGTTTCTTTTTAAATATTACTTCAAAAGTTTAACACTAAGTCATCGTAATTTCCATTTATCAGAACCATACTTTTTTGTAGCTACTTGTCTATCTATAGAAATGTAGTTACTACTTCCAATTTTAAAAAAACAAAGGTAAATTGAATTGATATTGTGCATTTTATTCATTCAGCACACTCCAAAGGTGTGTAACACTGATATTTGATATACTGAGAATCCTGACCTATGAATATTTTTGTAGATATTGATAGCATGAAAAAACTCACAATGGAACAAATCAAATCATGAACTTTAAATGAAGGAAGAAAGTGTTAAAACATTATTTGGAAGGATCATCAGTCTTATTTCAAAGTACTTGTATAATAAAACTAAGTCTGAAAATTTGAGTGTGTCAAACAGCATTGTACCATATAGATACTATTAATATTAATATAACATTAAGATACAAGATTAACAAAATTAAGAAATATTAAGATTATAATCTGTTGAATGATAAAACTCTAAATGACCATCATATCCAAATGCATCATGACTTGTTATGGCAACTGCTCTGTATGGGACTGCAAGAAATCGCAAAGTATGTGGACATAGCTCAGCACACATAGAAACCAGCCTCCTCTACATTGACTCAAATCTACACTTTTCACTGCCTCTATACAGTAGTGAACATAATCAAAAACCCCAATATTTCAATTTTCTCCAACTCCCACTGGACAGAAGAACACACAATACATAAGCCTGAAAGCACATAGTACCAGGCTCAGGAACAAATTCTACCCTATAAGACTACTGAATGGTCTTGTAGCACAAGATGAACTCTTGACCTCACAATGGCACCAGCGTACAACACTCCCTTGGTTAACATCTTCCAGATAGACTACAAAAATGTCTTTTTATTTCTTTTACGCCTGTTTTTCACCTTGAATCTATGGGACTGTTAGAGCCAGCAACTTACAGTTTGGAGATCAATTGAGTGATCCAGCGCTTTACTATCTCCGAGAAGATTCCAGAAAGTGAGCTCAGACAGCCTCAATTGCAAAGAAACTTCTGAGATGGGGTGTGAGCAGATGTCCAACTACATTTCACTGATTAAAGCATTCATTAATCACCAATTAAAGTGTCAAGGAAGACAGAGGTGAATGTGAAAGGAGACTAATCGTTCAGCAACAAAGGCCTTCCTTTTGATCCCTCTGAGGAGTTTGTGAGCAGCCTACCTCTACGTGGTTGGCAGGTAGGCCTCCGCCTCGTGGTGTACCTCTCTTTTGATGAACGTCAATGATATTGGAGGATGCATCATGCTTCTGTGTTTATGGATTGGACTAATGCAGTTATGGGCCATGGACTTTTTCCAGACTTTTTTTTTTAAATATTCTGTGTCTTTTATTGGCCATTCATCTGGTTTGTTGTGTGAGAGGAAGGGTTTGGGAGTTATTGTACATTTGTGTTCTGTTAGGTTTTTGTGCTGGGGCGGGAAGGTAGGTTTGATGTTTCTCTCTGAACAACTTTCATGTTCTTTCTTTGCTTTTGAGGCTATCTGGAGAAGATGAATTTCAGAGTTGTATATAGATACAAACTGTGATAATAAATGAACCTTTCAACAATCTACCCTGCACTTTCTCTGCAACTATAACTCTATTTAGCTTTTTATTTTCTAGCACTACCTCGGCGCAGCAATGTGACAAAATGAATGGCATGCAAACCCAAGTTTGTCACTGTACTGAGGCATATGTGACAATAATAAACCAATTTAAATTACCATTTCAATATTATCTTGAAGATCACATTTCAATTGATCCCTCTCAGCCTGAAGACCCAACAATTCTTTATATAGGTTCTCTTTCTCTTCACTGATAGTCTTGCAATTTTCCTCAAGAATGAGAAGCTGTTCAGTTAAATTCTTTATCTCAGTTGTTTCAACCGCACTGCTCACATTTAGAAGGTCTTCGTCCTAGTCACCAAATGTAAAATTTCAAACACCATTCTTCAAATATTTGGTAACAAATAGACATTTCATTGATCACTTTTGCACATTAACAAGAACACCAGAATAGGAAACTCACTTTAAGCCAACAGAAAATAACTAAAAAGTTTGAAATATGTTTTGGCAGCAAGAACACTAAGATTCATCTACACTTTTAAATACAGCTGTAAATCCCCAACTTAGTCCCAGCAGAAAAAAATACCATACTTCAACTACTCATTTTTCAACCAGATTTAGAATTTATACATTTAAAATAGTAAATAAGCAAAATTAGACTACAATCAAGATCACATTTGAATTTATGCTCTTCAAACCTGTGCACCAAAAGACAACATTTATTCTCGACTTTCATGCTAATATAGGATTATAAGAATCTATCTCTTCAGCAATCAGTTCAGTCAGGAAATTAATTCAATCACTAGGATGTAAAATTCATCTTTAACTTAACCATTAACCCCAAAAAAAATTTGTATACTACCAACACTTTACTGAAACATTAATCAAGCTGAGATTTAAAGTAAAATTTTAATTTAGTCATGTTCATCGCTGAAAAACATACAGGAAGTTTGCAGCATTTTGACATTACTTGATTAACCTTTTGGGACTTGGGTTGCAACATTGCCAATTCTTCATTGTCTTTTGTTAAAACTTGTAATTTAGTCATCAGCTCTTCTTTCACTTCATTAAGTAATTTAATATCTTCTGATGCTTTAGAAAGTTTATCATCTAGTAAAAGGGAAACAAACAATAACAGATTGCATTTCCAAAGACAAAAAAATATGCCGATATAACAAAATCTATATTAACATTTTGTGACTTTCAATTCTAATGAAAGTGACAAATAACAAAACAGTCTGCTATATGCTCTATTGCTGCTGCACAACTCAAACAGTGATTCACTGTTACATTAATATCTTTGATTTGTTTAGGTGCAAAAGATTTTTGGTGTAAATACATTATTCCATAATTTTGTAAATTGAACAATAAAGAAAAGCAGGAGAAAGAATGCCAGTAATAACAACCTTGCTGAAACAGTTTAAGTTAAAGAGGTGACTTCAATAATTGAACGTCTTCGTCTTTAATGATTACTAATGGCAGTTTGTCAAAGAGGCAGTGTCTCCACTTGAATCCAAACTTAGCTGGTACCTCTAACTTTAGCATAAAATCATTTGTACCCGAATACATGTCCGCTACTTGTGTTGGCACGTAACTTCCATGCAACAGAAAATAGAGTACATCACACCACTATAGTGGGTTGTTAAATTGAGCTCAATGCCATGAAGTTGAGATTCAGAAATGAAATATTAAACAAGGAATTATGCCCCTTTTAAGGTATACACATGATTCAGAGTCAAAATTATCTAAATCTGCAACTCAGCCTGATGCTATAGAAACTGGAGGCTGTCAGGACAAGAGAACTATCCTAATTCCTCCCCATGGTTACTTGTGCCCAGTTGAATCAGCTCTTTCATGCGCATTCTACTTTTGTCGTGGCTACAATCCTGTACAAACGTCGGTTAGAGCACAGGATTGACCAGGCACTTGGACCTACATATAGCAACAATTGCTTCCAACCAGCTTTGAACCAAGCAAGCTCAGTTTCCAACATGGGCTGATTTCTATTCCTTTTTGATCAATGGAGTCAAACTTTTAAATCACTTAGCAAGCTACAGCTCTCAGTGCAACTCGACCAACATTTATTTCAAATTAAAATTGTAGAAATCATCTGAACATCTATAACTTTTGCCATTAGAAAATCATTAAAGTTTAAATCAATGACTCTCAGAAAGCATAATGTTCTTCAGATACTAGGGACAAATTGTGAACTTCACTTATCACCTCAATCAATGATAATTTTCTTAAATATTAATTGATTTCATTTATTGGTAAATGTAAAATTTTCAAAACTTAATTTCTGTATTGCTTTGATGAACAGGATTCAAAGTTAAAATAAATACAACCAGAACAACTGATAAAATATTATTAATCTCACTTATTTCATTTTGCTTTGCAATCTCATGTGTTAGCTGTTGTTCCAGCTCTTTAACTTTTCCTTCTTTGTCTTCAATGTTATGCTGAAGTTGTAAACATTTAGCTCTCTCTTCTTCAAGTTGTCTGCAGTACAATCCTAATTCTGTTTTGAAGCTTTCCATTCTACATTGTATTTTGTTCTGTAGAAAGCACAAGGAAATACAGGAGCAATCATGTTACGTTTCAGTGATGGTGCAAAAAATATCAGTTTCCACTTCAACCCCATTTTCTTGAAATGTGAGCAGAGTGCTAAGTTACTATGCCAACATGCATTTTGTCATCATATCTCAACAAAAAGGTGTTTAAAGAATTAATCTGTGTATTAATAGACTTAGAACTTGCCTTTTTGAACTAATCCATATCTAGCATGAGCAAGAACGCTACACCATTCATGGACCTTGATCAACAATTAATTTACAAATCAACTACAATATTGTAGCTTATATTATAATTAGTAGGAAGGAAACAAAAATATCAATTACAAGTCATTAAGAAGTTAGCCAAGGAAACATCAGGTGGATGCCAAGCGATGAGTTTAATTGGCAGGGAAATGATTTATTTTTACTTTTTAAAATACAGAGGTGGGAAACATTTAATACTTGACGCAACTTCCAATGCATCGAAAAAAGGACTACTGTTTAAGAAAATATTTTTAATTCCCTTTGAAGGAATGCGCAAGGGTCTCTAATGAACTGTTTAAAAGGGACTTTTAACAACCTCAGTGTTTTTGTTTTACCTGCTGTTCAGCGTTCAAATTTTCCTGATGAATCCTCTCATTTTGAAGGCTGGTCACTGCTTCTTGGAGTTTGTCCCTTTCTTGAACAATCAGTGAGACTTCTCCCCGCAAGTTTGCAAGTTGGTTATCATTTTCTTCTTTGCCAATTAATAAGTTATCACGTTCAGAGGTGACACCATTCAGTTCTTCCGTTAACTTTAAAACCTAGATGCAAATTTATGGCAGATGAACTTTCTCCCACATCATTGATGGCCACATTAATATAAACTTTTTTTTAAAACACACTCCATTTCACCTCCAAATTTCTCTAGCCTTTTTCTGTAGTCCAGAGCCTTCACTAGCCAAGTGACATGAACCGAAGGTTATCTTTGTTGCAAAGCTTTTATTCATGCTACTGCATTACAAGATTTTAATATCAAAACCTCTCAGCCATAGAATCAGAGATACAACACAGAAACAGGCTTTGGGCCCACTGAGTCTACACCAACCATTTGCACTCATTTTTACACTAATCCTACTCTAATCCACAACTACCCCACTATATGAAACATCCTCCCCACATCCACTACTCAGACCTTTCAATATTTGATACGATTTCCATGAGATTCTCCCCTCATTGTCCAAATTCCAATGAGAACATGCCCAGAGCCATCAAACACTCTTCATATGTCAATCCTTTCATTCCGGTAATTATTCTCTGAACCTCCTCTAGACACTCTCCAATGACAGCAAATAGTTTCTTAGACAAGGGGCCAAAATTGCTCACAGTACTTCAGATGTAGTCTGACCAATGCCTTATGAAGACTCAGCAATACATCCTTGCTCTTATATTCTAATTCTCTCAAAATGAATGCTAACATTGTGTTTGCCTTCCTTACCATTGACTTAACCTGCAAGTTAACAAAGCATTTTTGAACTTTCTCCCCATTTAGAAAATAGTCCATCCCTTGAGTGCTTGTACCGAAGTGCACAACATACACTTCACTGCATTGTATTCCATCTGCCACTTCTTTGCCAATTCTTCTAATCTGTTCAAGTCCTTCTGCAGAACCCCTGCTTCCTCAACACTATCTGTCCCTCCACCTATCTTCATGTCATCTATAAACTTTGCCCCAAAGCCACTAATTCTGTCTTCCAAATCATTGATGTATATAACGTGAAAAGAAGCAGTCCCAACAATCCCTGTGAAACAACACAAGTCACCAGCAGCCAACCAGAAAAGGTTCTCTTTATGCACACTCTTTGCCTCTTGCCAATCAGCCAAAATCTTCTTTCTATGCTAATCTTCTTGTAGTAATACCATGGGCTGTCTTGTTAAGCAGCCTCATGTGCAGCACCTTGTCAGAAGGCCTTCTGAAAATCCAAATAAACAACATCCACTGATTCCTTTGTTCATTCTGTCTGTTATTTCCTCAAAGAATTCCAACAGATTTGTTGGGGAGGATTTCCACTAAGAAAACCATGCTGACTTTCGTTTATTTTATCATGTGCCTCCAAGTGTCTTGAAACCTCATCCATAATAATGGACTCCATCATCTTCCCAACCACTGAAGTCAGGCTAATATTCTTTCTTCTGCCTCCCTAGCATCTTAAAGAGTGAAGTGACTTTTGCAATTTTACAGCCCTCTGGAACCAACCCAGTGATTCCTTAAAGATCATTTCTAACATCTCCACAATCTTGCTTTTCAGCTAAGTCCCAATATTCTCTCCTCAGGACCTCCTTCCCTTTTCCTACCTATATCGTTGGTACCAATATATAGCTCATCTTCCCCAATTATAATGCTGTTAACCCGATCCAAGACATCCCTGACCCTGGCACCTGGCAGGCAAAAAGAAATTTCTGTTTCTTTTTCACAAACATAGAAGCTCCTATCTGTACCTCTAACTATGAAATCCATCCTCCAACCACTACTGCACTCCTCTTCCCTTCTGAGCTGCAGAGCCAGTCTCTGTACCTGCTCGCTATGGCTTCTCTTGGGTAGGTCAACCCCCGCCCCTCCTCCAACATCATCCAAACAGATATACTTATAACTGAGGGGAACGGCCACAGGGGCACTCTACACTGGCTGACCATTCCCTTTCCTTCTCCTGACAGTCACCCTGGTACCTGCCTCCTTCAATTTAAGGCTGGCTACCCCCAATTCCAGTTATGCATCAAAATGGAACTCAAATCATAGTTAAGTCAATGACCAATGACTTCCTTCCAGCTAGCTGTACAAGGTCATCTGTATTCCAAATTCACATTTCTCTAAATGTATGTCCATCTTTACACACCCACAATCACTACCGGAACTTAGAATGTTTAAATATCTCAATATTGTCAATTCGTCTGATTAAAGAGCAAAAGAAGTTAGTGACATTACATTGACAGATTTTTTCCAAATGTTTAACAAAAGACTCCCAAATAAGCTTCAGGCGAAATCTGTAAGTTGAAAAGCGAAAGTTGACTGCACAACAGTAGCAAAAACTACAATCCAAGAGATACAAACTAAATCACAAAATGTTAGCCATATTAAAATAGTAAAATAGCTCAAAAAGGAACTGACAAACCTGCAAATGACAATAACTACAGCCACCCTTTTTCACAGGCAATAAAATAAGCATGCCAAAGCCAAATGGGGAAAAGGTGGATTACACAAATAGCTCACAGGAAATAGAGAAATTATATTATTCAAACAAGTTTTTGAGATGGGGTGGGAAGGAAGTAAAAGAAAAATAATTTAATAAATGTTATCCATGACTGCCTGAGGAATTATATTTTTCTAATGGCATATGACAGTTTAAAAAGAAACAATAGTTACCAAAATAATAGTCGTTGCAATTCAAAACTCACTGGGCTTTTGGACATGAAGGACCAGATGTCCTTCCAAGTATTCTTCCAGTATGGAGGCAAAAGGTAAAGAGGGAATGTTTAGCTGTAGAAAATGTTTTACCTGTTTTTCTAATTCATCTATTTTCTCTGGCAACAAATTGTTTTGAGATAAAAAGGCCACTTCTTGTTGCAGTCTGATGTTTTCTTTTCCTGCTTTCTCCAACTGTTGATTAAGATCAGCAACGCTCTTTTCCAGTTGAATACGATCCAATACATCTGTCAATCACAAAACATAACCTGCTTTACAGTTTCACAACACAATGATCTCTCTTTAAAAATATTAAAATCTTCTCACAGGTCAGAAGGGAGAGAAATGATGAAGAAGAATGCGGTAGTCATAGGGGATCCCATAGTGAGGGAACAGACTGGAGGTTCTGTCAGCCTGATAAAGACACCCACATGGTGTGTTGCCTCCTGGTGCCAGGGTACAGGATATCTCGGATTGGGCATAGAGTATTCTGAAGGAAGAGGGTAAACAGCCAAAAGTCTTGGTACATGCTGGTACCAATGACACAGGTTAAAAAAAAGGAGGTCCTGAAGAGAGAATTCATGGACTTGGGTAGGAAGCTCATAAGCAGGACCTCCAGGGTAGTAATTTCAGGATTGTCGCCTGTGTCACATGCTAACGAGTGCAGCAATAGCATGATCAGGCATATTAATATGTGGCTGAGAGACTGGTGTAAAGGTTAGGGCTACAGGTTCCTAGATCAGTGAGGCCTCTTCTGGGAGAGGTACGACCTGTACAAAAAGGGACAGGTTACACCTGAACCCAAAGGCATCTATTATCCTAGCAGGCAAGTTTAATAGAGCTATTCAGGAGGGTTTAAACTAATTTGGCAGTGGGATGGGAACCGGAGTGATAGGTCTGAGGAAAAACAAACCAGAAATAAATCAAAGATAGTGTGCAACAGGGATGATAGAAAGAACAGGCAGGAGATGAGGAATCATCACAGTCAATGGGATGAGTTCCAGGGCAATAGAGGCATGGTGCAGTTAAAACAGAAAGCAACAAATACTGGACTAATATTGTTGTATTTGAATGCACACAGCTTAAGAAATAAAATGGACGATCTTGAAATTCAGCTACAGATCGGCAAGTATGATGTTGTGGCCATCTCTGAAACTTGGCTAAAGTATGGCTGCCATTGGGAGCTGAACATCCAAGGATATACAGAGGATCAGAAAGATAGGTTAGTAGGCAGAGTGGGTGGTGTGGCCCTGTGTACAAGAAATAATATTAAATCATTAGAAAAGGATGACATAGGATGACTATGGGTTGGGTAAAGAAGTAGCAAGGGTAAAAGGACTCTAAATGGCAGTTGTATACAGGCCTCCAACCAGCAGCCAGATGTGGATTACAAATTACTGCAGGAGATAGAAAAGGCGTGTCAGAAGGGCAATGTCATGATAATGGTTGGACAGTTTAACATGAAAGTGCATTGGGAAAACCAGGCCAGTACTTGACCTCAAGAGCAAATTTGTAGAATGTTTAAAGGATGGCTTTTTAGAACAGCTTATTGTTGAGCCCACCAGGGAGATCTGCTGTGCTGGATTGGCTGTTGTGTAATGATCAGAAAGTGATAAGAGAGCTTAAGGTTAAGGAACTCTTAGGGAACAGAGATCATAATATGATCGAGTTCACTTTGAAATCTGAGAAGGAGAAATTAAATTCCAATGTGTTGGTGTTTCAGTGGAATGGCATAAGAGGGGAACTGGCCAAGGTTGACTGGGACACCAGCAGGAAGGACAGTAGAGCAGCAATGGCTGGAGTTTCTGTGAAAAATGAGGGAAGTGCAAGACAGCTATATTCTAAATAAGAAGAAAATATTGAATGGAATAAAGGACACTACCGTGGCTGACAAGTGAAGTCCGAGCCAAAGTAAAAGCAAAAGAGGGCATACGAGGAAGCCAAAGCCAGTGGGAAAATAGAGGATTGGGAAGCTTTTAAAAACTTGCAGAAGTAAGAAGGTCAGTAGGAAGGAAAAGATAGATTATTAAAGGAAGCTGGCGACTAATATGAAAGAAGATACTAAAAGCTTTCTTAAGTATATAAAGGGTAAAAGAATGTTCAGGGTAGATATAGGACCAACAGAAAATGACACTAGAGATATTGTAACGAGAGATGCAGAGAGGGCAGAGTAACTGAAGACATCTGCAGAATACCAGACATTCAAGCATGTCAGGGAAGTGAAGCTTGTGCAGTGAAAATTACGACTGAGAAGGTACTCAGGAAGCTTAATAGTCTGAGGGTGGACAAAACTCCTGGACCTGATAGAGTTCTGAAGGAAGTAGCTGGAAAGATTACAGAGGCACTAATGATGATCTTTCAAGAATCGATAGATTTTGGCATTGTACTGGATGACTGGAAAATTGCAAATGTCATTCTGCTATTTAAAAAAGGTAGGAGGCAGCAGAAAGGAAACTATAGATCTGCTAGCCAGACATCAGTAGTTGGGAAGCTATTGGAATCAATTGTTAGGGATGAGATTAGAGTACCTGGAGGCACATGACAAGATAGGACAAAGCCAGCATGGTTTCCTAAAAGGAAAATCCTGCCTGACAAACCTACTGCAATTCTTTGAGGAAATTACAAGCAGGGTAGACAAAGGAGATGCAGTATACGTGGTGAACTTGGATTTTCAGAAGGCCTTTGACAAGGTGCCACACATGAGGCTGCTTTGCAAGGTAAGAGCCCATGGAATTACAGGGAAGTTACTAGCGTGGGTGCAGCATTGGCTGGTCGGCAGAAAAATGGAGAGTGGGAATAAAGGGATCCTATTCTGGCTGGCTGCTGGTTACCATTGGAGTTCCACAGGGTCGGTGTTGGGACCGCTGCTTTTTGTAATGTATGTCACTGATTTGGACTATAGCATTAATGGATTTGTGGTTAAATTTGCCACAAAGGTAGGTGGAGGAGTGGGTAGTGTTGAGGAAACAGAGAGCCTGTAGGGACTTAGATAGTTTAGGGGAATGGGCAATGAAGTGGCAAATGAAATACAATGTTGGAAAGTGTATGGTCATGCACTTTGGTGGAAGAAATAAACAGGCAGATTATTATTTAGATGGGGAGAGAATTCAAAATGCAGAGATGTAAAGGGACTTGGGAGTCCTTGTGCAGGATACCCGAAAGGTTAACCTCCAGGTTGAGTCAGTGGTGAAGAAGGCGAATGCAATTATGGCATTCATTTCTACAGGTATGGAATATAAGAGCAGGGATGTGATGTTAAGGTTCTATAAGGCACCCATGAGACCACACTTGCAGTATTGTGTGCAGTTTTGGGCTCCTTATTTTAGATAGGATATACCGACATTGGAGAGGGTTCAGAGAAGATTCACGAGAATGATTCCAGGAATGAAAGGGTTACCATATTAGGAACGTCCGGCAGCTCTTGGGCTGTATTCCCTAGAGTTCAGGAGAATGGGGAGGGGGATCTCATAGAAACATTCAGAATGTCAAAAGCCTGAAGTTTAGATATGGTAAAGTCATTTCCCATGGTAGGGGATTCTAGGACAAGGGGGCTCAACTTCAGGATTGAAGCACATCCATTTAGAACAGAGATACGGAGAAATTAGTTTAGTCAGGGGGTGGTAAATCTGTGGAATTTGTCAGCACAAGCGGCTGTGAGGGCCAACTCATTGGGTGTATTTAAGGCAGAGATAGGTTCTTGATTAGCCAGGGCATCAAAGAGTATGGGGAGAAGGCAGGAGAGTGGGAATGACTGGAAGAATTGGATCAGCCACAATTGTATGGCAGAGCAGACTCGATGGGCCGAATAGCCTACTTCTGCTCCTATGTCTTATGTTCTTGTGGTCTTAAATGTGTTTTGACGCTCTGGTTTCTGCATTATGTAGAAAAACATACTCTTTTTCCTCATTCTCAAGATTTAGGTGATTACTGCTGCTTATAAAATAGTTTGATTTTAAACCACCTCAGCAGCTTCATCCATTCCAACCTGAATTAGAGTTTAGAATTTTAAACAATGACTACTGTGAATAAATGTCAATAGATCACATGACATTTTTACTTCTCATAATTTAAAGAGACATTCTCTTGACAAAGACAGAATGAGACCCATGTAGCTTTAGAACTGCAAACTATTCAATACCCAAATTAACAGAGTATGTTGCACTGTGGATTGTTTCCTCAGCACTGAACTGCTTAATTACTGCTTCAGAGGATGTACTGCTTTGGTGACATCACTGACAGCAAACCAGAACAGGCTGGCAGGCTGCTCAAGAGTCCTGCATCTTGGGAGGCAAAAGGATTACTCTTAACAGAGGATCAATCTTTCAGAGATTTCATGTACTAACTAGATGGCACTGAAGAGGTATGAGGTATTAATATGGGGAAGTTTTGAGGTTACATCTCAGGTACTGTGTCAGTCAGGTCTCCATGTTTCGAGCAATAATGCGTTTTGGAGGCAGTGCAGAGAACATACAATTGTAGAGATCTATTTCTACTTTGACATGGAAGAGATTTTCTGTTGATCGGTGTCAAAAAAGCCAAATTAAATCCAATGTGATTCAATGTTGTAAAACAATAAAACATGGAAAATTTCAAGGGAGGTGAATACTTTTTATAGGTGCTGTTGTTGATATATCCAAGAGATTCTGCAGATGCTGGAAATCTTGAGCACCACACACAAAAAGGCAGCATGGTAGCATCGTAGTTAGCTCAATGCTTTCCAGTATGAGCAACCCGGGTTCAATTCTCTCTCCCACACCCCTTCCCCCACCCCACCCCCAAATGCCTGCCAGGAGTTTGCACATTCTTCCACCTCCCCTCCACCGTAACCATGTAGATTTCCTCCAGCTGTTCTGGCTTTTCTGGTTTCTTCCCACAGTTCAAAGACGTATCAGTTGGCAGGCTGATTGGTTATTGTAAATCGTCCTGTGATTAAGTTAGGATTTAATCAGGGATTGCTCAGTAGTGTGAGTTGAAGGACCACAAAGGCCTATTCCACACTGTATTGCATAAGATAAAAATAAATAAATAATGTGAATTAATGATTTTCACTGTGGAATGATTGTTGGAGTCAGATGGGGTTGTTTGAGTACTTCAGAAACTGCTAATCTCCTGGGATTTTCACACAGTCTTTAGAGTTCACAGATAATAGTGTGAAAAACAAAAAAGATTCAATGAGCAGCAGCTCTGTAGGTGGAAATGACTTGATAATGACTTGTTCAAACTGACAGTAACTCAAATAACCACACTTTACAACAATAGTGTGCAGTAGAGAATCTCTGAATGCGCAATATATCAAACCTTGAAGTAGATGGGCTACATACAGCAAAATACCACAATGGGCTCCACTCCTGTACCTTATAAAGTTGCCACTGAATGTATTTCCAGAATAAGTGGATCCCTATTTAAGATGCGAGGAGGAATTTCTTTTCTCCATCCAAAAGTCTGAAAATCTCCACTTCAATCTTGTTAACCATAGCCAAATATTTTCTTTAAATGTCAAGTACTATATGACAGAACAATACCTTTAGGAACTTTCCCATCCAGAAGAGATGTTAGTTTGATATTTTCACTGTAAACAAATTTCAACTCTTTCTGCAAATCAGATTGCATTTGTTTGTAGCGTGACTGTTCAGTATCCAGCTTTTTGCAGTACAATTGGACATCTTTTTCCATCTGTTGATATTTCATTGTCATTTCACTCTTCAGTTGATACAGGTTAAAAAGGAAAGAAAAACAGGATTAGAATTGAAATCTATTTATATTAGGTCATCGTTATTTCACTTTGGAAGTAACTTAAAACTGGCATCAGATATTTTGATTTTTCATGTCTTCAGAAATAATATACATACCATGAAGTCTATAACCATGTTACTATAATCATTTTCCTAACACACAACAGTTAGCAATTTTAAAATTTTAAAGAACTATTTGTTTTAAATCAGGATGGCAAGAAAAATGGTGAATCTAAAGATACATGCAGTATAACTTTCATCCTAAATTACTCTGTTTTGCATTTACATCAATCACAATCACAAAGCATTCCAAAATTACTTAATTGGCTGTGGAAATGCGCAAAGGGTAATCACTTTTACAACCTAGGATATACTTCTATCAGGTTACCCCTCAGGTCCATCTCCTTCACTCCAGAGAGAGCAATCCAAGTTTGTCAGCCATTCCTTATAGCTAACACTTGCAAATCAGACATCCTGCTAAACCTCTTCTGTATTTTCTTCAGAGTCCTTCCTGCAATGCAGTTGCACCATTTTCTGACTTTTATACTAAGCTCTGATCAATGAAGGCAAGTATGCCAAATTCTTTCACCACGTGATAATCAAAATGTCAAGTCCCTGGGATTTCTTAATGGTCCTCTAGCAGATTGCTGCTGTTTTACTCCAGTTTTTTAAAAAAATATAAAGCATATGGTTATAGGATGGGAATTTTTAACCTTATAATAGCATGCAGTGGTCAAAACTAAATCTAAAAATTGTAATCTTTTTTTCAACTCATTAGCCTGATTCGACCAATTTCCATCTAAACCGCTTACAATGATCTTTCTCAAGCTCCATTATTACATATTAATTCTCTTAACTATTTGCTTCTGTTCTTCTTCACCTCTTCCAATTACCCCTTTTACATTGACTCAGCTTCTACCTTCTCCCCATCTTCTCTTACATTCATTACTGACTTTTGTCCAACACTCTTTAGTACCCTACTTTCTTCAACCTCTCCACATCTTACATTTTTCTCTATTCCATGAAGAATATGGAGAAAACCAAATGAAAATGAATCATTTGATTATTGACAGCATATTAATTCATCTTGCAATGTGCTACACTGATTTTTTTTTCCATTACCATGGTTTCTTTGAGCTCCAGATTTTCACTCCTCAGAATAGCAGACTTTTTCTTTGCATCACAGGTCACAACTTCTGCATCGTTCAATGACTGTTGTAGATGTTTGTTCTGAAATCATGCCAGCAGAAAGCAAAAGAAAATGTACAATTTAAACTATTATTAATCCATTTCCAACACAAAGTAAATATTAGTGCAGAGCAAAATTTTACTGCTCTAATTAACAAAGTTTGACTAAGAGTGGAATGCTGAAGCTAGATTCAAAAGACAAAGTCTACACTTTGATAGTAGTTTAGGAGATGGGGTTTAAGTCAGACAAATTGCAAAGGGAGATGAAAAAAAAACACAACTAAGCAGGACAGTGACAAAAATAACCATAATCAGAGTGCATCAGAAAGCAGCAAAGCACAAGGATGCACCAGAAACTAGAGCCAAATTAAAATAAAGCAAGATGAGGCTGTCAGTTGGATTCCAACGGCATTCTTGGCAATATAGATAAGCACGTATGATGGTTATTGCAGAGACTGAGGAAGGAACTCAGTGGGACAGGAGAGGAGATGGTATATGAGGAAAGAATTGTTAATGTTTCAGATTGTAACCTGATGTCAGGACGAAGAGTCTAGATAGCCAGTATATTGAGGAAAGGGGAAACACCGAAGTAGAAGCCTGAGGAAATGGTGGACCAAAGAGGGTACAAAGATGATAAGCAGGTTGTGTCTGTGTTGGGAGAATGGAATGGGCAGACATTGACAGGTGGATAATAGAAGGAGGCAAACTAAGAAAAAAAGCTGAGAGGCAGACTGAGCAAGGTGGGATGAGGGGACTGTGAAGGTTAGAGACAACTGCTGGAGAGAAATAAGCAGGAACACAAAGGACTACCAAATACTGGAATCTGATAAGGTGACAATTGGAACCTCGAAGTATATTGCAGTGAGCAGCGGGTGGGGTTGGGGGGGGGGGGCGTGGAAATCCTGTAGGTGAATTACATGGATAGAACCAGGAGAGGTAGAGGGGGCAAAAGCAGGAGGTAGGAGCACTGGATCAAAAGGGGGGGGGGGGAGAGAGGAAAACTCACGAGAGAGAGTTATCTACAATGGGAAAACTCAAAGCTCATGCCTTTGGGTTAAAGACTACTGAAATGGAATACTCTAAATTTGGTTTAGATGGTTCCTCTAAATTTCATTGGGCTTCAGCTCAGTAGCAAATAAAGAAGAGGATGGATAGGACTCTGCAGGACTAGGAAGGGAAACAGAAATAACATGCAATTTGGAGCTCAGGATGGCCTTAACATGCTATTAATAGCCTTAAAGGGAAAAAAGCATAATAGGAATTTTGCCAAGGTCAAGGTTTTGCTATCAGTGAATCAAAAACCAGCAGCAAAAGACGATAGCCATTTAGGACAGAGGAGAAATTCCCTTACTTTGGATGATACAATTTTCAGAATTCTCTATCCAAGAGAAAGCTGAACTTTGAAATACATTCAAGGTATTAAAGAACTGTTGGATATTAGAATCCAAGGTTATGGAATCCAAGTCACCTCTGGACCCACAGTCACAAACCCTCCACCTGACAGAAGTCGTGGTCGTCTTCGACTCCGAAGGACGAACAACAGAACAGATGGGAATAATAAGGGAGAACTATACATAGTGCAGAAAATCATGATTTTTATTGAATTGCAGAGAAGCCTTCCAATCAACCTGTACTATTTTTAATGTTATGCTCTGCTGTACAGGCAAGGTATTGCAGCTAAATATTTATTGTGTATAATACTCATCAACAAAGTAAAATTCTATTATCAACAAGGAACCTCAGAAATGTAATAAGCCAAATAAAATCAGCATTGGAGCAAGTAGATATCACATCAATACCTGATCTATTAATGTCTCCAGATCCACTTGGCCATCTGACAACTGTTTTAGTTCATCCAGTCGCTTTTGAAGAAGAAGTAGTTTCTGCTCCTGGTCTTTCAATCGGTCAGTTTTAGTTTTCAGTTCAGCCTATTAAGAAATTGAAATTCCCATTACAGTACCTGTTCAAAATACACATGCACCATCAACATCACAACTGAACTTCAAGATAAACAAAATTATGTTTTTTTTTGAGAATGTTAATTGCGAGGTAAGGCCTTCAACACTAAGACAGAGACTACAGATGCTGGAATCCAGTTCAAAACAAGAAAATGGTCAAGGAACTTAGCAAGTCAGGCAGCATCTAGGGAGCAAAATGAACAACCAACATTTCAGGCAGAGATCCTTCATCAAGAAAGGAAAGAAATAGGGGAGAAGCCAAAGTAAAAGAGTAGAGGGAAGGAGAAGAGTTGAGTTAGCAGGTGATAGAGGAATCCAGATGAGAGTGTGAACCTGATGGGAGATAGGAGACACACTTTTATTCCTTTAGTACAAGTTCTGATCTGAGATGAATTTAGAAAATAAGCAAAGACCACGAAACAAAATATTCAGACTTAAATTTGTGACCAGTCCAAACAGCAAAGGTTCTTTGGATTATCTATCAATTTAACAAGGATTGCTGTTATAATTTGTTGATTCTGAGTTTTATTTAAGCACATGGAAACAAACAATTGAATATCACAGATTTTGCAACTCTTTTACATTACATTTCTCAGCAGAATTAACCAATGCTGTGTTACGTGGGGGAAGACATCCAACTATTTGAGTGATTCTAGACAAATAGAACAACCAAAGCCCAAAGCTGAGTTTTCTTAAACTAAACTGAAGTAAATTCTAATATTATTGAACTACTCATGCCATATTTGCATTTTTCCCATGAGCAAAATTCTTAATGGAATGATTAAATTTAGATGAACATGCCTCCAGTTCCTGGTTGTAAACCTCAGAATTGCGAACCAGTTCTTTTAACTTTGCAATTTCATGTTTTTGCTGTGCCTGTGGGGGGGGGGGGGGGGGGGAGAGAGAGAGAGAGGAATAAATAAATAAATAAATAAATCGAGCTGCTATGGCTTTAGAAATAATGGCTACAGCTAGCTATCAAAAATATGACCTTCTTCAAATTCCATTTAAATTTCTTATCTAAATTCCACCTTTTATTGACATTAATCCAAAATATAACAACTTTCATAAACAGACGCTGGAATCATGCAAGTGATCCTCTCTTTGTGCATCATATAATATACAAAGTGCATAAGCAAAGAGAAAACAAACACGTAAATTGTGCAACTTAATTTTCATTAAATAAATTAATGGAAATTTGCTAACAGGACTTTTCTTAGCCATTGACTTTCATGATACATTTCTCAGCCAACACAAGTATTTTCAAAATTCACTGCACATATTTGCTCAATACCTTTTCTTCTTTCTCAACAACTTTTTCCAAGAATTCAAACTCTTCAATTTCACGCCTCTCTTCATAGCCATCTCTCAGCCTTTTCAGTTCTTCGATTTCATCATTTTGTTTGTCATTTTCCATTTTGAAGTATTTTTCAGTCCTCTCTTTCTCTTCCAGGAATTGTTTTAATTGTCGGATCTCCTCTTTATGCTTATCGTTCTCCATCTTTAAACTTTCTACATCGCACTGTAAAGCAAACGTATTACTAACACTCATTCAGGAAAGCTGAAATCTGGAAGTTTATTTGAAGCACTAGAAAGTTTTTTTTAAAACAAGAACAGGCCATTCAGCCCAACAAAGCTTGCCAACTCCCTAGTCACATAGCGTGTTAAAATAACTATCGAGTTTAGATTTTAAAATCTCTAAGCTACTACTTTCAACTACATAACTAGGTAGTTTGCTCCATGTGTCCACAACTTGCTGTGTAAAGAAATGCTTCCTGACGTAGTCTGAACTCTTCCCTTAATCAGTCTCCACCTATGGTTCTGCGTCTTTTGATGGATTAATTTTGAAATAGCAGCTACCATCCATCTTACTTATACCTTTAATGATTTTAAACACTTCTAATCATGCCTCCTCTCATTCTACATCTACTTAAGCTAAAAATACTAAATTCTTTCAACCTTTCTTCATAGCTCATACCCTGCAGACCTGGAAAGAGTCAAGTTGCCCCCCTGTGGACTTTCTCCAGTGCTTTCAAATCCTTCTCACAACATGGAGTCCAAAATTGTACACAGTATTCAAAGTGTGGCCTCACAAGCACATTATACAGCTTAAGGAAAGCGTTAGACTCTAATGAGTACATAATATAGCCCAGCATTCTATTGGCCTTCTTAGTCGCTTCTGTGCATTGTCCAGATGTTTATAGTGATGAATCTACCAGAACAGCTAAATCCTTCTCATACAGTGCACTCTCTAACTCTAGACCCATTATATATTTATATACAGTATTTCTTAATCCTATACGTATATTTCACATTTACTTATATTACATTTCATCTGCCCACATCTGGATTTTGCTTATATCTAACTGTATTGATTCTGCTGCCTAAATGTTATCAGCCCATCTCCCTAATTTGGTGGCAAACTTTACTAGTTCTGTTTGTTATGTGCTTATCTAAATCATTAATGTAAATTAAAAACAGCAGTGGCCCTGAAACAGATTCCTGCAGAACCCCACTTGTAACTTCTTCTAGGTGTGAAAATCATCCTCTCGCCATAATTTGCTGTTTTCTGTTGAGTCAATTCTGCACCCATTTACCCTGAATCCCTATCTCCTACAACTTGATTATTAATCTCTCATGGGGAAACTTGTCTAAAGCATTCTAAAAGTCCAAATAAATGATATCAATCGTTCTACTTCATCATTTCCCATCAGTCACCTCATGTACCCCAGACATTCCTGTGCCTAGCATCACTTTATGGATATACAACCAAGCAACCATATGTATTTAATTTTTTATATTAGTTGGCCTTCCTTATCCGCGAGGGTTTGGTTCCAGGACCCCTCGTGGAAACCAAAAAACGTGGATGCTCAAGTCCCTTATTTAACCTTTCTCAGTGTGATGGTCTTTAGGACCTGGCAGAGCTCTGAATCCACAGTATTTCTGTTCACGAAAATAATCATGATTGAAAATAAAGTGGAAATAATAAAACGATGGGAAAGAGGTGAAACGCCATTGGTCATTGGAAAAGCATTGGGCTATAGTCGGTCAACGATCAGAACAATTTTAAAGGATAAAATGAGAAAGGCCCCACCCCAATGAAAGCTACAATTATTACTAAGCAATACAGTGGTTTAATTATTGAAATACATACGTTTCTTAAGTGTGTTATATGCATAGAAAGGTAAAATATATACTATGTACTATGACAAATATTTGACTAACTGACACTAAATAATACCGGATGTACCTGTTCCAACTTCCTTAGTAAGAGAACTTCAGTTTTTTTCCAATTCTGATCCATAATAACCTACGCACATCCTCCTGTATACTTTAAATCATCTCTACATTACTTATAATACCTGATACAATGTAAATGTTATGTAAATAGTTGTTATTCTGCATTGTTTAGGGAATAATGACAAGACAAAAAACTCTGTACATGCTTAAACAACAAGTGCTGGAAGAGCATCTCGGGTTTTTGTGATTTGCGGTTGGTTGAATTCGCGCATGCGGAACTCGCGGATAAGGAGGGCCGACTGTGTTGTGGTCTTTACTTTAGTCGTTTTTATTATGCTGCATCAAATCCAGAGCAACACATTTTTCATTATCAATTACACTTGTGTAGTGAAATGACATTAAACAATCTTGAATTGTTTTCAAACACAACTTAAACATGACAAGAGATGGTGCAAGATTTGCATCAAAGTTCAACACAGTATTTTGCTTACGTTTTTATGAGGTAGTCACAGTGGAGGTGCTGCATCAAAGCTCCGTACACATTAGTTTCAATCCCAACTCTGTACTGTCTAAGTAGTTCACCCACTTTCCCAGCTGCACCCGTGTCCTCCCACATCCCATTGTTATCTATTGGTAGGTTGTCTGGACTCTTAATTGATTAGCATACAAAAAAGTGTCCTGACAGATGTTATAGGCAGAGAGGTCTGCTATATACACTCACCATCTTTATCAACCTTGTTTAAGAATTGACCAGGTTTTTCATACCACTTGGCCAATTGACACACTTTATTCAATTTGTTATTTCAAAGAAGAGTGAACCAAGGCCAAGGAATCACTTGGAATCACTTTGTCAAATATAAACAGCTTCAGGCTACTTACCAATTGCCAATGAGTGATTGGAAGGGAAAATCATTTGGCATAAGAAAAGGCACTGTTGGAAATACTCTAAATCAGGTAGCAGCTATTGAGAAAAAGGGTTAATATATCAGGTCAAGAATATTTTATTAATAACTGACCTTTAAGTGCACATTTTGCTTTTCCTTCTCTTTTGTCAAGTCCAGCTCTTTCCCCAGCTCATTTTCCAGCTCCAAAATTCTTTTTTTCAAATCATCATTTGGTGATTCATCATACAGAGTACTAAGGAATAAATTTGATATATTTAAAAATAGACAATAAATTTCACGCAATCATGATGATGATCGATAACATGCACAAATCAACGTCACAGTAATGTTTTAATTAAGTTTAATCAATTCAGAGTGTCCGTGCACTATTGAAGATCTGACTTATAGAAAGTCAACTTATGTAAATACACCCATAAAATTTTTTAGAAGACTTTTCCATAACAGTATAGTTACGGAAATGTAAACATTTCCAAAAGTTATGGAAAAGGATTGCAGCTGGTCAACTCAAATAGCCATGAAACTCAGGAAGCAAACAAACACCATTGTCATTAAGAGAACAAGCTGTGAGTTCACAGCAGAGGCCAAGATTTGCTTCAGAAAGAAACAAAGCAATCTTTTCTATTGACACTAATAAAAATGCCATCAAATAATCTAACTTTAAGGCCAAATCCAACCATTGCATGTGCAAATTTATAATTCGGTACAGGGAAAGACAAATAAACGTTTATGATAATTGTTGATATTGCTCATTTCTGACTCACAGTAAAAGTCTTACAGACGGAATCAGGTTTATTATCACATCTTAAATGTGAAATTTGTTTTTGGAAAATTACTATGAATTACAAAATAAGTAATAAAAAAGGCATGAAATAGCATTCATGGCTGTTCAGAAATCTGATGGTTGAGGGGCAAAGGCTGTTTCTGAACTGTTGAGTGTGTGGTACAGGTCTTCAAACACCTGTACCTTCTCCCTGATGGGAGAAGCAAGGTGTCTGGATGGTGAGAATCCTTAAGAAACATGTCTCCTTTTGCAGTGCCTCTTGAATATACCCTTGCTGGTGGGGAAGGTTGTGCCTCAAATGGAGCTCTTACAACCCTTTGCAGCCTCTTACAATTCTGCATACCAAGCAGTGATGCAACCAGTCACAGTATTCTCCAACACACATATATAGAAACTTGTACGAGACTTTGATGACATACCAAATCTCTTCAGGCTCCTAACAAAGGCATGCCTTCTTCAAAATTTCATGTAAATATTGTGCCCAGGAAAGATCACCAGGAATGCTGAAGCCCAGAAACACGAAACCACTCATCCTTCCCACTGCTGAACACTCAATGAGAACTGGTACGTTTTCTCCCGACTTCCTGGTCCTTAAGCCCACAATCAATTCCTTTGTCTTGCTGATTAGAGTGCAATATTGTTGTGTCACCAATCAACTTGACAGCCTATCTCACACCTGTACGGCTCTTTGGCACCATCTGAGATCAACAATAATGTGATCGGCATATTTATAGATGGTGTTTCAACTGTGCTCAGCCAGTCACGAGTGTAGGGAGAGTAGAGTTGTGAACAAGCATACATCTTTGAATGTACTTGTGTTGATCACTCTCAAGATGTTAACATTGATCCATTCTAACTGTGGTGTCTAGATGAGGAAGCTGAGAATCATATGTAGAGGGAGGTAGAGGCCCAGGCTTAGAAGCTCTCTGACTAAACACTGAGGCATTGAATGCTGAGTTTTATTCAAGTAGCAACAGCCTGTTTTGCTGTTGCTTATGTGCTCCAAAGCAGAGTGAGGTTATGTTCACTAAAACCCGATGTGGCGGTAAGCAAATTGCAGCGGGTCCTGGTCCTTAATCAAGACCAGAATTAATTTGAGCCATTCTGAACCTCTCAAAGCATTTCATTATGGTAGATGTGAGTGCCACTAGTTAATAGTCACTGAGGAAGCTCACCGCATTCGTCAAAATGGAATGGTTAAACAACCTGGAGACTGTCTGAATATCTTACTTAAATACTTTGATTAAATGTCAACACTAACATACCAACTTCAAAAGACTTTTTGTAGTAATTCCAAATTAAAACCCAAAGTGTAGAGACTTAATGGTCCCCCATAATTCTTCTGAAGTTACTTAAAGCAGCAAGGCAAACTTAAGCAAAATGTTTGAAAGAAAATCAAAAAAGTGCCTTTTTGGATGCTACTACACATTGGCAGCGTGACTCATCAATAGATGCCAAATTATAATTAACAGTCTGTTTAAACATTGAAATCATCACATATAAATACATGACAAAAATACCCAAATCTGTTTACACTCCTTTGGCCATGACAACAATCCCCTACACCTGATGACTTGCATCCTAACAGTTTGAAAAAAATGTGACAGTGGTGACAGTGGTTCTCTGGTTATCCTCTTGCAAAATTCTACAAATTCTGGAACTGCTGCTATGACTGGTAGATAGCAAATGAAATCCCACTCTAAGAGGGAGAACAAAAACTATAGGTCAGATAGCCAACCATCAATAATAGTGAAACTGCTGGGATCTATTTAGAAAATATTAACACAACATGTAAAAACTAATAAGACTCATCGCCAATATAGATTACATAAGGGTGAAATAACGTTGAACAACTTAACATTGAGGTAACATACTGGCAAAAATTATTTAACAGACTGAAAGTTTAGGAATAGATTGTATGTGACTAATGATCTTCTATCAATGATTTGGATGAAGGGATTGGGTGCAATATATCTAGGCTTGTTGATGACTCAATGATTGTGGGATGACAGCTTTCAGAGATACGGAAAAGTTACATAAATGGATAGGGACACGGTAGTAGGAATAAGTGGGGAAAATCTGAGGTCATCCACTTTTAGTAGAAAAGAAATAGCCACATGCATGATTTAAAATGTGAGAAACTGAAAGATACCAATTCTTCAATGGTGACTTTACACAGATTAACTGGTTAATAGAGCAAGCAATTTGGAAGACATATGTGGTTGGCATGAAGATTTGAGTACAAGAATAATGGCATTGCTCAACTGTACAAGGTCCTAGTGAAAACGTATCTGGAATTTTTTGTATACACCTGATCTTCCTTCTTAAGGAAATATGCAAGTGATTGCTAGAGTACAGCAAAGGCACACCAGAATGATTTCTGGGATCGCAGTTTTAGCAGACTATACCAATACTCGCTAGGACTTAAAAGAATTAACTTGTTGAAATATACAAAATTATTATGGGCAGGGTTGATGTGAAGATGATGAGCGATTAAAACCAAGAGTTTTAAAGAGAAATGCCATTCAGAATGTAGTATGCAGAGTTAAATGCTTTTGATATAAAGGAAATCAATTAAAATTAAGTTAGTGCAGAAATGTAAAGCTGATGAAGATTACCTGCCATAAATCACCTAATGGCAGAGCACGCATGTGAGGCCTGATGGAATATTCCTGCTTCCACTGACATATTTATGGTTAATAGGAAGAACAGACATGACTAGATCAAATTCAAGAGCATAAACTTCAGTACCATCAAAAGATAAGTCTATTATCAAGACGATAACATCTGATAATTATATAAATGGCCACCAAAAAGAACTATTGTTTTAAAGATTTTACCCAGTAAATGAGATCTGGCTTTGATCGCGGAAGTATAGAGAATCCTCAAATGAAGGCACCTGATAACCCAAGCTTCCTCCTCGTCTTACTGTGATCTGACTACTGCACCCTGGCATCACATCAGACTGCTGATCATCTGGAATCTCTTCAGGCACTGCATCAAAAACAATCAAAACTCAATGTTTATAACAAAAATAATCCGAGTCCTTTTACAACTACTGGGTCACTAATGATGCCAAACAAGGAAAGCAAGAGTAGATGACAGAACAGGAGAAGCTGGTACCGAAGAGGATCTGATTATTCAGGTTAGTAGAGTTCTTCTGTGTGACATGTAACAATCCTGATGAGCACTGTAGGGTAGATTGTTAAGTGTCACAAACTAAACGACGACAAATCAAGGAAGATGAAGGAATGTTGTAGAGACATGGCTGAATAACAGGTTAGGTAAATTGAGCAGAAAGACATTTTAGAAATCACCACGTCAAGAAACATCATATCCAGAATTTTGTACTTCAGAAAGATACTCAAAAAATCAAATTCCAAATCACTGGAAACTAACATTAGAGAGAAACAATTTAATTTTGTTTATAGAGGGAGATCACATTCTTGGTTAAAACACAAATCTTCAGATGCTGAAAACTTTAAAGAAATGCAGAAGATGCCAAAAGCACTCAGGTTATGAAGCATGTTTTAGAAGCCAGAGTATATTACCCTATGGAACAAATGTTTTTATTCTTTTCCTCACTAGACACCCTACTAAAACTGATAAGTGCTTCCAGTATTTTGTTGAGTAAGGTTGCTGAGTAAAACTAACAGAGAAATTTCAAAAGCTCTTACATTGCCTATCAATCTCCTTTAGGTAAATGGACTTCCTATACAGCAAAATGCTAAAACTTAAAAATCATATTTTAACAGGTTTATTCTGAAATTAAAGTGAAGATGGTCTGGTATACAATTAATTCTGGTTAATTGGATACGTTGGAATCAGTACCTTTTGGCCCAATTAACTGGCGGCCCCAATTAGCTGCAGTTTCATGGAAATAGTTAATAAAGCTACTTTCCTATGACAGTACTTCATGTAGATGGACTCTACCCGTGATGTATTGATCTGAATCAGTTACCGTTTTTTTTTTGTACGAATTTCCTACAAACAGATCTAATATTGAGGCTCATCTATCAACCTCTGCCTTAAATATATTCAATGACTTGGTCTCCACAGCTGCCTGTGGCAACAAATTCTGCAGATTCACAACACATTGGATAAAGAAATTCTTCTTCATCTTCGTTTTAAATGAATGCCTTTTTATTCTGAGGCTGTGTCCTCTGGTCTTAGATTCCCCCATTATAGGAAACATCCGTTCCGTTCCAAATCCATTCTATTGAGGCCTTTTAACATTTGGTGGGTTTCAATAAGGTACCTGCCCTCATTCTTTTGAATTCCAATGAGTAGAGGCCCAGAGCCATCAAACTCTCCTCATAAGACAAGCCTTTCAATTCTGGAATCATTTTATGTGCACCTTGGAGATTTTGAGTTGATACATAGGTAATCCTACTGGACAAGGGCATTAATGAGGATAATCTCTGACAATGTAGTAGCTGGTCAAGTGATTTGAATATTCTGTTTGCAACATTTTTGGAGATGGTCATCATAATTTTTTTTTTAAGACAGTAATTGAATGAAAGGAAAAGGATGGACTAGAAATTACCCTTAAATTGAGGAAAGTGGATTTAAAATCTTAAAAATAAGACCTGGCAAAAATGGACTGCAAGAAGATTACAGTCAGAATCCTTCAAAAGTGAATAAGTTCAAGGCTAAACATGGTCCAATCTAAACAGGGCTGAAGGGTAAAGTAATCTGGATATCAAGTGATACTGAGGGGCGGACAAACAAAAGAAAAAAAATTGTTGTGGGTATGGAAAATTGTAAACAGGGAAGTTTTTCAAGGAGACACTAAAGAAAACTTCAGAGTGCAAAGAGAATACAGAAAATATCATTAGCAGACAAAATTAAAGAACACCAAATCATTTTAGGGAAAGAGGCAGGTCTGATAGAGACCAACAAAGGACCAAGTCAGTGGTGGTGACTTAAAACCAGTACTTCTCATCTATTTCACTGAGAGGACTTTTAGTTGGAAAATTCAAGGATGGGAGGAGTGAAATTAAAGAGCATGTTATGATTTAAAAGCATCTTAACAAGCTTAAAAGTGTATAAATGTCCAAGATTTTGGAGATCTGTCCCCATCCAATTTAGGAGGTGCAGGTCTCAGGAATGTTAAAAATTTCTTCAGAGGTCACAGGTGAGGACTCAAATGACTGAAAGATAGAAAGTTTGCTATCTTTATTCAAGGAAGGTAGCAGGGACATGGCAGTAATTGTAGCCAGTGAATCTAATGCTGATGCTAGAAGATACAAGTTTAAGTAGTGGAAGAACTATTTGACCAAGATCATTGGAATCTGGAACTGAGGGAGAAGAAGAGATAGGAGTTTTAATATTTAAAAAGTATCTCCATAAGCACGCAAATAGCTGAGGGTTAGAAGGCTACAGGCCAAGTGCTGGAGCATGGGAATAATACAAATCTGGATACATGATAGTCTATATGAACATAAAAAGGCTCTTTTTTTGTTCCATAAGAAGTAGAGTAACAGTTCTCTCACTCATAGTTGTCTATATCTCAGAGGTAAATCTTAGAAGCATTTTTACACCTTTTGAAATTTTTGAGGTAGTTCTGACTTCATTTTAAATCCAAGTTGATCATTCTTCCAACAAGGGTAACTAATGTTTTACATGATTACATTTTTCTCTTACATTTAACTGGTCAAATACATAACTAACCAAACTACCAAATTTCAGTAGGATTTTGGGGTTTATTTGAAAACATATTTTCAACTTACACTCATCTAGCTCTTGAAAGGCTTCATCCAGTTTTATCATTTTTGTAGCGTTATCTGTCGCAGTAGTCAAACTGGCTCGCACTTTTCCAGGAGCCCAGGTAAATCTCCTTTTTCTTCTGGCCTTAAGAGACAGAAACAGACTGTACAGCATACTTCTGAGATGAATGCAGACCTATATATCAACACCCAGCATCCATACAAATCAGTCTCCGTTGCATTTATTGCTGACCCAGTTCTTCAATCCTGTATTTGGCTTCCAATGTTTTGCATAAACTTTGCTAAAATCATTTCATGACTGCATCAAACCCAGCAGGACATATAAAAATAGATCAAAATATGGCTTCTTTTGACAACTCAGGTAGAAAGCTGTATTAAAGTAACTAACCTCCCAGTTCTGATAACCTCTCAAATATAAACATTATACAAAGCACAGGACATTCAAAAATTAAATGCAAGCATAGCAATGGAAGAGGATTATTCCTGGGGCCTGGAATGATCCTGTAATGGAAAAGGAAGACAAAAAAAGAGTTGGGGTTGAGAAACAGAAGATTATTGCTACCATTGTGTAGGTACTGACGAGGCCACTCATGCAGTTTCCGTTCCCATTTTCAAGAATTAACTCAATGGAATGAGAAGGTTGTTTTACAAGGAGCTGCTAAGAATGTTAGCAATGATTCTTTGACAAGGCGTTGCACATTAAGATGCTAAACAAGATAAGAGCTCATGGTATAACAGGAGAGATATGTGCATGGACAGGTGGTCTGGCGGACTGGCAGAGAAAAAAAGTGGGAATTAAGGAAGCCATTCCAGTTGGCTGCTAGTGACTAGCAGTGTTCCGCAGGGGTCGGTGTTGGGATCCTTTCATTGCACGTTACACAGCATGTCGATGATTTATGTGACGATATCAATGGCTTTGTGGCCAAATTTGTGAATAAAAGAAAGGTAGGTGGAGGGGCAGGCAGTTGAAGCAGCGAGTCTGCAGAAGGACTTGGAGGATTCGGAGAATGTGCAAAGAAGTAGCAGATGGAATAGTGTAGGGACATGCATGGTCATGCACTCTGATACAAGCACCATAAATTCCGGTGTAAAAGCTGTGAATTTGGCCCTAAGTTTTGGTCCTAAAATTAGTGGGCCTGTAGCGATGTGCTACACACAGCACTGAAATAACGACACGCAGTCGGTAAGTTGTTTCGAGACTAGTTTATTCAAACTTCGCAACGCTGGCATTTAATCCCTAGCGCCCGCCCTCTCCGGGAGGAAATGATGTCAGAGGTGCATTACCAAAGTCTCCCCACGCGCTGGCTATTTGTGAGCCGGTTCGCCTGCGCAGAAAGTGGGTCGCCACATAACGCCTCCCCCCCCCAGAACCGGCGATACACCCCCCAACATCCACAGTCTGGATCAGCCTCTGTTTGGGAGATCTGCCTCTGCGCCGTGGTGCCTGAACAACAACCGGCTGCGCTAAGTCCACATGGACTGGTTTGAGTCGGTCCACTGTGAAAACCTCCTCTCTCCCACCAATGTCCAGAACGTATGTGGACCCGTTGTTGTTGATCACCTTGAACGGCCCCTCATACGGCTGCTGTAGCGGAGCCCAGTGTCCCCTTCGTACAAACACAACTTTACAGTCCGCAGGTCTTTGGGTACATGGGTCGGGGTCCGTCCGTGCTGTGAAGTCGGTACGGGGGCCAGGTTGCCTAGCCTTTTGCGTATTCTGTCCAGGATTGCTGCGGGTTCTTCCTCTTGCCCCCTTGGGGCTGGTATGAACTCTCCTGGGACAGCCAGGGGTGCGCCGTACACCAACTCGGCTGATGAGGCGTGCAGATCCTCTTTGGGTGCTGTGCGAAGTCCAAGCAGGACCCAGGAAAGCCCATCCACCCAGTTAGGTCCTCTCAGGCGGGCCACGAGAGCCGACTTCAAGTGATGGTGGAAGCATTCCACCAGTCCGTTCGACTGTGGGTGGTAGGCAGTAGTGTGGTGTAGCTGCGTTCCCAACAGGCTGGCCACAGCCAACCATAGGCTGGAGGTGAACTGGGCGTCTCTGTCGGAGGTAATGTGGGCCAGTACCCCAAAACATGATACCCAGGTTGCGATCAGCGCTTGGGCACAGGAATCAGCAGATGTGTCGGTGAGCAGGACCGCCTCTGGCCACATCATGAACCGGTTTACCATAGTTAGGAGGTACCGTGCTCCTCGGGACACTGGGCCCATGATATCCACATGAATGTGGTCGAACCTCCGGTGGGTGGGTTCGAACTGCTGCGGCGGGGCTTTAGTGTGCCGCTGCACCTTGGCTGTTTGGCACTGCGCGCATGTTCTGGCCCATTCACTGACCTGCTTGCGAAGTCTGTGCCACGTGAACTTGCTGGAGACCAGCCGGACGGTTGTCCTGATAGATGGGTGCGTCAAACCGTGTATGGAGTCGAAAACCCGCCGCCTCCAGGTTGCCAGGACGATGGGGCGAGGTTTGCCGGTAGCCACTTCGCACAGGAGGGTCCTCTCACCTGGGCCTACGAGAAAGTCCTGCAGCTGCAAACCCGAGACTGCGGTCCTGTAACTGGGCATCTCATCGTCTGCCTGCTGTGTCTCCGCCAGTGCTGCATAGTCCACCCCCAGGGACAGGGCCTGGACAGCTGGTCTGGAGGGTGCGTCTGCCACGACGTTGTCCTTTCCCGAGACATGCTGGATGTCCGTCGTGTACTCGGAGATGTAGGACAGGTGTTGCTACTGGCGAGCCGACCAGGGATCGAACAGCTTCGTGAACGCAAAGGTCAACGGTTTGTGGTCCGTGAACGCAGTGAACGGCCTGCCTTCTAAGAAGTACTTGAAATGCCGGATTGCCAGATACAGTGCCAACAGCTCCTGGTCGAAAGCACTGTACTTGAGTTTGGGTGGTAATTTATCTATTCATAAATCGGGTGCACCAACTTCGCGTAGCTTTGAAATTTTCGCTGATCTCATGGTGTTTTTTGGCCCATTTCAATGGTTGAACTCAAATCATTTCTCTGGTAACAATGCATCCAGACGATCGCTGGTGATCCACCCAGTCTAAAACTTTTTCTTCCAGTTCTGGCCACTGGCATGTTTTCCCGCAGTTTGCACATTTCGTCTTTGGCATTTCCCTCCGTGTGTCCTCTGCCTTTCTCCACTCTCTCACGTGTTTCTCATTTGCACTAAACTTCTTAGCAGCTGCAGAATTATTCGTTCCTTTAGCAAATTCAACAACCTTCAGCTTGAACCTTCATATCGCATTCGTTTTAATCTTTTATACATGGTGGTTGCAAACTCAATACTGAGTACACGTACTGATCCCGCCACCCTGTGTTATGTTTTAACAAGATTACGATGGGTGCTAAATGGTATCACGAGGATTACATTTCAGAGGATTCTTTTCCATTGGAAACCTAATCCAAAATTTCCCTCTCTGATTTGAAATCCTGATAAAATCCTGAAAGAGCAAGACAGGATAGGTGCTCAGACATTTTCAATAGGAGAGAACCGTAAAAGGGGACACGGTTAAAGGGGATAATCATTTCAATCTGAGGAACATTGGAGCTTTTTCTTACAATTAATGGTTTAATCTTTGGAACTCTGTAGTATCGAGGATTGTGGAGGCCATTGAGGATGATAAATGTTTGAAAGAAATCTGAGAATTCAGGAGTATGGGGGGAATGGCACAGTAGAAGAGCTGAGGCTTGGGGCAGATCAGCCATGGTCATGAAAAGCAATGCATGCTTGAGGGGCCAGGTGGTGAACTTTGCCCATCTTCTTATATTGTGTATTCATATCACATCTGAGTAGAGTAGGTTCCCTTCAACTACTATTCTGTTACTACTTAACCAATTTCCAATCCAGTTTGGAAGATAGTTTCAAGACTCTTGCAACTGCCACCCAGTGGCAGCAGAGAGAAGAGAGGGAGATGAGTCAAACACAGGCAGAGGGGACAGGCTCAGGTGGGGAATCTTGGTTGGCACAGGAAAGAACACCAGTACTTCTTGTATTCTTATACAGATTCTTCAATCTATTGTGCAAAACTACTTGTGGAAATTTATGAAGATAGCGCGGATATAAGAGGAGTGGATATGAAATCAAATCTTACCAATGCAAATTTAATCATTTGAAACTTGAACATTTCCAGATTGCACCTTGAATAACTCAACAAGAATAAGCAAATAAAGCAGAGTATTACAAGTCCATCCTGACTCCCTCACCAATTCATATAGCAAAGCCTAAATGCTTCATCATTGGCCCTCATGATTTTTTCTAATTAAGCTCCTATTAAACAATGCTAGCTCTGTAGTCAACTGCAGTCTCATACCACCACCACCTCAAATAAACTGAGTGAGGTGCAATTTTTCAACTCAATATTCAAATATCCAGACAAGACAACATGGAATATTAAGGCCAACGCACTGACAATTTCCTGATCGACTCACCCATCTCCATCCATCCCAATCCGACCCTGTAATACTTGTTCTTGCACTTTCTACCTCATTACAATCCAGGGACCTGAACATCCTAAAGCTAAGACAAAGACTCATGTGCACCTCCTCCAATGAATTTGGTGCTTCCAATGTAGCCTCAACATCAGTGAAACCAAGCACAGAATAGGTAACTAATTTACAGAACACCTAGGCCCAATCCACATTAATCTTCAAGCTCCAACTTGCTTGCCATTTCATTTCCCATTCCCACACTGACTTGTCCATGCTCTCCCTTCTCAACTGTCAAGGCAAGACACAAGGGGTACACACCTCATATTCCACCTATAATCTGTAATTTTCTACAGTCTTCCAAATTTCAGGTAGCCCTTACCTCCTGTGTCCCATCCCATCCCCTTGCCTGGCACATCTGCTTATCAATTCTTTCTCACTTGTACCTACCAATACTTACCAGATACTGCCTCACCACACAAACCCCCACCCTGCTCTTGATCTCTTTATAGTTTATTTTCCCTTTATTCTCGTCTTGATGCCTCAAACTGAAACTTTGACCGCCCATTTGCCATCACAGACGTCTCATAACCCATTGAGATGATCTCTTTTTTATGCTCCAAATTATCAATGTGCCAGTCAAACACAAATGTACAGAATTACCAAATGTAACTGGAAGTCATACAGCTCATAGTCTCTGTATTACTCTGGTCCGTCACAAGCTCCAACTTTTTTGCTGAAGCCTGTTCCACCACCTCCCCAAATATTCATCCAATTTCTTCTTGAAATTGGGAGTCCTACAAGTGGATGGCAATCCCCTTGTCCAAACAATTCCTGTTTCTAATTAATTGCTGTTCTAAAATCTAATTTTTCCTACCAGATGTACTATCTCATTTCAGATTTGAATTTGACCCATTTCTTTTTCCACCAATCTTTCTCCTCAATCTTTTAATCCCATTAAAACACTTGATGGTAGTGTTCTCCAGTCACTGCTATCCCATTGTCTTAACTTCCAGCAACATGGAATGCAAAAACTGAGATGAAAATTAAAAGAAATGCTTTACTTCTGGGGCATATTCTAAGTGTAGCTCCAAAAAAAAAAATCCAATTCACATACAATTTCAGCACCATTTACAGAATAATCAAAGAAATAACCATTCTCTTTCAAGAATCACAATTGGTGAATGTAACTTCCAGTACACAAGTGTAAAGGAGAACTAAATTGTCATGATGTTTAACAGTTGTTAATTGATTATTTGAGAGTTGATTGAATTGTGAACAACGCGGTGCCTTGTTCACAGACTTCATAGACAATATATTTTGTTAAAGATCCATTCTTCACCAGATAGTGCCTTTAAACTTCTAATTCCAACATTCTAAAGATTAAAGTTAATTGTACTTATGTTGGAAACAAAAAAATTAGAATTTACACTAATTCTTCCAATACAAAAAAAATCTCCATTTATGTGGTCTCCAAGTTTATTGCACTGATATATAATCACAGAAGTTACTGAAATTAACTTCACCAAGTACAAATTGATTGTTGCAATAGATATTTGGCTTACCTTTGCAGAAAGTTGGTCCTCATCAGGCGAGACTCTGACAAGCATTCTTGTCAAGTTCTTTATTTTTTGTTCATGCTCCAGCTGAAGATGATATTTTTCTGACAAAAGCTGAGCTTTCTCCATTTCATGAACACGAGTTTCTGAAGTAAGCTGAAAAACATAATTTTATGTTTACTACTTTCTGTAATGTTCAATTTTATCTTGTGTTGTATCATACTCTTTCCAGGCATCCTTTTTTTGCATTGCAAAAATCAATTTTGCACAAATAAAAGTCTTGTTTTTGAACCTCTGTCAAAGATTAGATGAAGTAATTTTCTGCCCAATCATGGTATTTTACAATCACCCTTGGAACACACATGATCCTGTACTATACAGCTGACTATAGGTCTGTGTAAAAACATAAACCTTTAAAGTTAGTATAATTTTAATCTACAATATAAAGCTAATGTAGTCAAAAAGGTAAACCTATGACATGACTTGCTGTATCACCCAATAAATCATCCAAAAATCACCCAATTAGATGGAATAAAAGCTGTTAATGTTCAGACGATGGCCATTGAGCAAAAAAAATGCATTTCACTCTCAAATTTTGTTCTGGTTATCATTTCCAAATTGTGTTAAAAATAGAATTATTTTTCAAGATTGTGAAGACATTTCCAGCTTCATGGAGTGTAAATGAAAGAAACACAAGTAAAATAACATAATTCCATAAAATATTGAATGATTTACTTCCTCCAGATGGTTTTTCAGATCCATTATTTCTTTGCGATAGCGTTTCAACATTGCTTGGTCGTCCAACACTTCATTCACATGAGGTGTGTTCTTCATGAATTTGGCAGTGCTTGCAAACTAATAGGACAGAATAATTTACACATTTAGTAACTGGCCGGTTTCTGTTAACTGGGAAATTTTCATGCCCTCACAAAATTGTTCAAACACAAATTAAGTACTTTTATTGATGAGAAATGCAAGCACGATTTCACAAGATCTAAACCAATTTGTATAGCTCTGTAAATAGTTACTTGAAAATAATGTTCTGCAACCTTGCAGAGTTAGGAGCATGCAAAGCATTGTTGTTTCTTTCCCCTGTTTTCGATACAGTACATAACTGAAAAGACATAATCAGGCTCCAAATCTTCTTCCTCCTCTTTGGTCCCACACCTACCACAGAATACATTAAAGACCCAGATTAAGAACCTCAGAGAGCTGAAAAGCTAGATTTTCAGCTACAGCCAAAGAGCTAGGAAAACAAAATTACATTCATTAATACTCTAAAAGGAGAGAATAATATAAACACTACAGAAGTATAAATCAAGACTTTTAAACATTTAAATGAAATAAAGAAAATACTGAAGTCTTATTGATGAAAAATAATCAAAAGAGATTGGAGCATTTCAAAGATTCAAGGACAAGGCTTTTGTCTTTACAGTCTTGAAATCAAGCAGACTCAGTGGTGAGTAGCTCATTGCACACCCTTTAAATAATCCATCAGTTTGCTCTTTATGGCTGTCATTGTGGTCAAACAGGTCTGAAAAGTAGATACCATTCCCACATTAATATCTCATTCTACAGCAAAAAGTTCTCTTGCAGTTAAGAGGATCAAGTTAATATTCAACAGCCATCAACAGGAAGACTGGAGGGGGTGAGGTGAAGCTGAGAGCCAGAAAGGTGATTGGCAAAAGGGATACAGAGCTAGAGAAGGGAAAGGATCATGGGATGGGAGGCCTAGGGAGAAAGAAAGAGGGAGGGGAGCACCAAAGGGAGGTGGAGAACAGGCAGAGTGATGGGCAGAGAGAACAAAAAGGGGAGGGGGAAAAAACAAAAAAAAACTAAATATATCAGGGATGGGGTAAGAAGGGGAGGAGGGGCATTAACGGAAGTTAGAGAAGTCAATGTTCATGCCATCAGGTTGGAGGCTACCCAGCCGGTATATAAGGGAGTCGCGTAGGGAGTGATCCCTGCGGAAAGCAGGGGGGGGGGGGGAAGGGAAAGACGTGCTCGGTAGTGGGATTCGGTTGGAGGTGGCCAAAGTTACAGAGAATTATACGTTGGACCTGGAGGCTGGTGGAGTGGTAGGTGAGGACAAGGGGAACACTATCCCGAGTGGAGTGGCGGGCGGATGGGGTGAGGGCAGATGTGTGGGAAATGGGAGAGATGGATTTGAGAGCAGAGTTGATGGTGGAAGGGAAGCCCCTTTGTTTAAAAAAGGAAGACATCTCCTTCACCCTGGAATGAAAAGCCTCATCCTGAGAGCAGATGCGGAGGAGACGGAGGAATTGTGAGAAGGGGATAGCATTTTTGCAAGAGACAGGGTGGGAAGAGGAATAGTCCAGGTAGCTGTGAGAGTCTGTAGGCTTATAGTAGATATCAGTAGATAAGCTGTCTCCAGAGATGGAGACAGAAAGATCAAGAAAGGGATGGAGGTGTCAGAAATGGACTAGGTAAATTTGAAAGCAGGGTGAAAGTTGGAGGCAAAGTTAATGAAGTCAACGAGCTCAGCATGCGTGCAGGAGGCAGCGCCAATGCAGTTGTTGATGTAGCAAAGGAAAAGAGGGGGACGGATACCCGTATAGACTTGGAACATGGACTGTTCCACAAAGCCAACAAAAAGGCAAGCATAACTGGGACCCTTGCGGGTGCCAAAGGAAAAATTATTGAGAGTAAGAACTAATTCCGCTAGACAGAGGAGAGTGGTGGTAGAGGGGAATTGGTTAGGACTGGAATCCAAAAAGAAGCGGAGAGCTTTGAGACCTTCCTGGTGGGGGATGGAGGTATATTGGGACTGGACGTCCATGGTGAAAATAAAGTGGTGGGGGCCAGGGAACTTAAAATCATTGAAAAAATTCAAAGCGCGAGAAGTGTCATGAACATAGGTGGGAAGGGATTGAACAAGGGGGGGATAAAACTGTGTCAAGGTATGCAGAAATGAGTTCGGTGGGGCAGGAGCAAGCTGAGACAATAGGTCTACCTGGACAGACAGGTTTGTGGATCTTGGGTAGGAGGTAGAAACGGGAAGTGCGGGGTGTGGGAACTATGAGGTTGGTGGCCCTGGATGGGAGATCCCCAGAGTTGGTGATGGTATAGGAGACAGTGGCCTGGTGCTCCTTAGTGGGGTCATGATCAAGGGATAAATAAGAGGAGGTATCAGAGAGTTGTTGCTGTGCCTCGGCCAGGTAGAGGTCAGTGTGCCAGACTACAATAGCTCCCCACTTAAAGGGAAAAAGATGGGTTACCAACATCTTAAAACTAAACATTCTGGCTAGGTGGGCTCATCAGCCATGGTTAGCAACTCATCTAGCAGAAAGAAAACTCTGATTTCAAAGCTCTGCTGCCTTATGGTTATATCCACTCAAGGGGAAGGCTTCAGGAGCAAATCCCAGAGTAAAATCTGGAGCTGGACTCCGTAAGGCAGTCCTATACCGAGTTCAACATAGACTGTCAATTCCTGCGACACCACTAGTGCCAATCTGCCGTTCCTTAGGATTTATCAGCTGTGTGGAGAAGAGAAGCCTGCTGCAGAGGCAACAGCTTGCTCTCCATATTGTACTGCCCTGGCACTGTACTGGCAGTGCTGCACCATAAACATAGACACAAAATCCATGGTCGACACCGACCAACAGAGGTCTCAAAAAGTTCCTGAGCAACAGGACAGATTTATCACAAGGATAAAACAGTGCCTTAGGCCTTAAAAAAAAATTTGCATGCGAAAAGAATCCTGGAAAAGATTTGTTCAGCTCATCACATTTCACAAGAGGTTACATTTTGTTACATCAGGAAAGTTTTATTTATGTTGGCAAGATGACACCACCTGCGAAAGGTGCATCCAGCTGCAGCTCCTGACAAACTGTGTTAGGGAACTGGAGCTGGAGCTGGAGCTGGATGAACTTCGGATCATTCGGGAGGTGGAGGCAGAAATAGACAGGAGTTTCAGGGAGATAGTCACCCCTAGGAGTCAGGAGACAGGTAGTTGGGTGACTGTCAGAAGAGGGAAGGGGAATAGGCAGGAAGAGCAGAGCACCCCTGTGGCCGTTCCCATCAGTAAGTATACCGTTTGGGATACTGTTGGTGGGGACGACCTACGAGGGACAAGTTGCAGTGGTTGCATCTCTGGCACTGAGACTGGACCCTCAGCTCAGAAGGGAAGGAGGGAAAAGAGGAGAGCAGTAGTGATAGGGGATTCAATTGTTAGGGAAACAGATAGGAGGTTCTGTAGAAGAGATCGAGAATCCCGGATGGTCTGTTGCCTCCCTGGTGCCAGGGTCCGTGATATCACGGATTGAGTTCTCAATATTCTCAAGAGGGAGGGTGAGCAGCCGGATGTCGTGGTCCGTGTAGGGACCAATGACATGGGTAGGAAGAGTGAAGAGGTCCTGAAAGGTGAGTTTAGGGAGCTAGGACCAAGTTAAAGGACAGGACCTCCAAGATAGCAATCTCAGGATTGCTACCAGTGCCACGTGTAGGTGGGTTTAGAAATAGTAAGATAGTGCAGATCAACACGTGGCTGAATACATGGTGCAGGAGGGAGGGCTTCAGATTTATAGATAATTGGGCAGTTTTCCAGGGAAGGTGGGACCTGTTCCAGCAGGACGGTTTACATCTGAACTGGAGGGCGACAAATATTCCAGCAGGTAGGTTTGCTAGAGAGGCTCCAGTAGATTTAAACTAGATATGGTGGGGGGGGAGGGGAACCAGAGTGTAGGAACAGATGAATGGGAGAAGGAAGAAAAAGAAGACAGTAAAGTTCTTTGTACTGTTAGAGATAAACAGAGAGGAAGAAGTGGAGAATTTCTTAAATGCATTTATTTTAACGCTAGGAGCATTGTAAGAAAGGTGGATGAGAGAGCATGGATTGATACCTGGAAATATGATGTTGTAGCTATTAGTGAAACATGGTTGCAGGAAGGGTGTGATTGACAACTAAATATTCCTGGATTTCGTTGCTTCAGGTGTGATAGAATCGGAAGGACAAGAGGGGGAGGTGTTGCATTGCTTGTCACAGAAGATATTACAGTGGTGCTCTGGCTACCTAGAGATGGTATGTATAATTATCTGGAGAAACAGGGTCTGATTAGGAACAGTCAACATGGATTTGTGCATGGAAGGTCATGTTTGACAAATCTTATTGAATTTTTTGAAGAGGTTACGAGGAAAGTTGACATGGGTAAAGTAGTGGATGTTGTCTATATGGACTTCAGTAAGGCTTTTGACAAGGTTCCACACGGAAGGTTAGTTAGGAAGGTTCAATCGTTAGGTATTAATATTGAAGTAGTAAAATGGATTCAACAGTGGCTGGATGGGAGATGCCAGAAAGTAGTGGGGGATAACTGTTTGTCAGGTTGGAGGCCGATGACTAGTGGTGTGCCTCAGGGATCTGTACTGGGTCCAAAGTTGTCTGTCATTTACATTAATGATCTGGATGATGGGGTGCTAAATTGGATTAGCAAGTATGCAGATGATACTAAGGTAAGTGGCGTTCTGGATAATGAAGTAGGTTTTCAATGTTTGCAGAGAGATTTAGGCCAGTTAGAAGAGTGGGCTGAGCGATGGTAGATGGAGTTTAAAGCTGATAAGTGTGAGGTGCTACATTTTGGTAGGAATAATCCAAATAGGACATACATGGTAAATGGTAGGGCATTGAAGAATGCAGTAGAACAGAGTGATCTAGGAATAATGGTGCATAGTTCCCTGAAGGTGGAATCTCATGTGGATAGGGTGGTGAAGAAAGCTTTTGGTATGTTGGCCTTTATAAATCAGAGCATTGAGTATAGGAGTTGGGATGTAATGTTAAAATTGAACAAGGCATTGGTAAGGCCGAATTTGGAGTATTGTGTACAGTTCTGGTCACCAAATTATAGGAAGGATGTCAACAAAATAAAGAGAGTACAGAGAAGATTTACTAGAATGTTACCTGGGTTTCAACACCTAAGATACAGGGTAAGATTGAACAAGTTAGGTCTTTATTCTTTGGAGCATAGAAGGTTTAGGGGGGACTTGGTAGAGGTAATTAAAATTATGAGGGGGATAGATAGAGTTGACATGGATAGGCTTTTTCCATTGAGAGTCGGGGAAATTCAAACAAGAGCACATGAATTGAGACTTAGGGGGCAAAAGCTTAAGAGCAACATGAGGGGGAATTTCTTTACTCGGAGAGTAGTAGCTGTGTGGAATGAGCTTCCAGTAGAAGTGGTAGAGGCAGGTTCAGTATTGTCATTTAAAGTAAAATTGGATAGGTATATGGACAGGAAAGGAATGGAGGGTTATGGGCTGAGTGCGGGTCAGTGGGATTAGGTGAGAGTAAGCGTTTGGCACAGACTAGAAGGGCCAAGATGGCTTGTTTCCATGCTGTAATTGTTATATGGTTATATGAGTTGAAATTAATGAGAAATTAGTCATTTTAAAATATGCTGTTACCAAAAAATGTGTAACATTCTTGGCTGTTATCATTATTGCTCATTTCATTATCAGTCAGTAGCAGAATCACAAGTTATTGATAGTAAATATTAACAAATTCTCGAAAAGACTAAACTTGTCATATTAATATCCGCAAGTATTTTTATACTGTAGTATTAATTTTATTTTCCCCTAACTGCTAAGTAGACAGTTTTGAAGAGTTTAAAAGATCAGATGCACTAGATTTATTTGAAAGAGCTCACTACAGAATAGTAAAGTTGATCATCTTACCTGAAGAGTACTGAGAGATTCCTCAAAGGCGCATGGAGCAATTGTGCAAATAATTAATGTTCTTGCATTGCCTCCTAATGAGTTTTGCAGAATTCGAGTCAGTTTACTGTCCCTATAATTTAGAAATCTGATAGAAATATAAAGAGAATTAAAATGAGCAAGCAATAAGAATGAAAGCACACAACCAGATCATGTGAACTGCTGCATTAGTGCAGCTTCCGCCATTCCCCTTCTTTTCATGTTCAAAGGTTGCTGGACCAGCAATCACATCAAATTAAGGCAGCAATTTTCAACTCATTCCTGGTCCTTTCCATCACAGAGCAAGGAGTCACCTTTGCATTAGCTAGAGATCCATGTTGGAACATTCCATAATGCACTGAGAATTTTCAGTACATCTGGATTATTGCTTGGTGAGAGACCCCGAGAAGAACAAACACCCTAGCTCAATTCGCAACTTATTCTGGTGATTTCAGATGCTTTCACTCTGAATTCCAGACAATATTTCAGTAAAATCCAGTATTCATACAGGAAACTGTGCACACTAGGGGTAAGCCAGGTCAAAGCGGGCAAAATAAGCATTCTCTTCTGCTTTTCTGCCTTTGTCAAAATACTCCATGTCTCGGCAGGGTATAGACTGTCTAAATCGAGAGCAAACTCAGGAAGTGATGCAATAAGATCAGACCTCCTTTCTCCATGTGTAACGTATAGAAATCAATTTGCTGAATCCAGTATGATTGTAGTTTATAACACCATTCCTTCCATTTTATAACAATACCGTAATCTTGGGTAATGGATAGTCACAAATTATTCCTATCATTTCGGCCTTAGTCATCTAATGAATGTCACATGAAAATTAAACCAGGTGTTTTACACACTTTCTTCAGACTCTCATAATACCATAACCCCAAGGGTGCTTGCTTTCATATAGCAGTTATTCAAAAGGGTAACAATGGATAGGCAGATAAAGTGTTTGGTTCTATTGCACTTAATGTCTACTGGTTTAAAAATATTTTTACTTTGTTAAAAGGCTGCTTTATTAAACCAAATATTGCAAAATTGGAAATAGGACTGAGGAAATTATGTAACATTGTTTATGCGAAGTAAAAAAGAATGGGAAGGTTAAGTATCTTCACAGAAATATTATGTTCAACAGTCAACCAAATGTGAGCAACAGCACCACTGCAAAATAATTTATATGTGCATGGAGGAGGTCTGGGTGGGTGGGGATGGGGGGGGGGAGGGGAGAGGAAAAGAGGTACTTAAATTTATGGTGCATTCCAGGGAGGGAATAGAGGTGAACATGGAACCACAGGTGAGGAGTATGAAGCACCTGCAATTTGGAGATCAGAAAAGCAGGTTGGACAGATGTTCACGGGTGTCAATGATACATGAAGCCTTTCTTAAACTGAAGCTCAATGAAATTTGAGGGGTGGGGCCAAAGAGAAACAGAAGTAACTACAACCTGAGGAATTTATTACTTACAAGATACTATAAAACACTGATAAGCTGCTATCTGATTTGGAAATACAGATGATTTACCCTCCCACTTTCCATGGCCTTCCAACTTTGTTAGCTCACTGAAAAATATATAACCATGTAACAATTACAGCACAGAAACAGGCCATCTCAGCCCTTCTAGTCTGTGCCGAATGCTTACGCTCACCTAGTCACACCTACCTGCACTCAACCCATAGTCCATTCCTTTCCTGTCCATATACCTATCCAATTTTTTTTTAAATGACAAAATCAAACCTGCCTCTACCACTTCTACTGGAAGCTCGTTCCACACAGCTACCACACTGAGTAAAGAAGTTCTCCCTCATGTTACCCCTAAACTTTTGCCCCCTCTCAACTCATGTCCTCTTGTTTGAATCTCCCCTACTCTCAATGGAAAAAGCCTATCCACGTCAACTCTATCTATCCCCCTCTTAATTTTAAATGCCTCTAACAAGTCCCCCCTCAGCCTTCTACGCTCCTAACTTGTTCAACCTTTCTCTGTAACTTGGGTGCTGAAACCCAGGTAACATTCTAGTAAATCTCCTCTGTACTTTCTCTATTTTGTTGACATCTTTCCTATAATTCAGTGACCAGAACTGTACATAATACTCCAAATTTGGCCTCACCAATGCCTTGTACATTATTACTGTACTATCATACTGTGCAATTTCAGAAATCATCATGAATTTTAAATCTGCATACATATTCTAGACAAACAAAAGGACATCAATTTACAGAAAGGATTGAAGAAATTATCAACAAAATATCAAAATAAGAGCCATTTTGAAAATATTGGCAAAAATAAAACTCAGATCTCATTTGAAATTATTTTATTTGAGCCCTGCAATTTGATTTAGAGCAACATGTAGATCAATAGTGCATTGCAATGTAGGTTATAAATATTCTACTTTGTTCATGTTCTGGGAAGTAGTAAAACACAGCAATATAATCATTATTCCCACATGCTTTAATGTTCTTTAGAAGAAATTTGGATGTTTACTTGTCAGGTTGAAAACAATTTTTGTGGAGTGAGTTACATCTGGCACAAGTTCAGAATGGTCAGACACACAACCTTCTGAAAACAATCTCAGCATGACAGGTATTGCCAGAGGGAGAGACTGTTAATTTCCCACGAGGCCACTTAAGGAAAAGCAGACTTTGGACAGGGCACACACAAATGAAACTGTCATTAGAAAAGGAACCAATGAATGATGGGTAGGACATTTTATCATTACATTGTCATCTAAATAGTAAATACAGTGGCAGGCAAAATTTTGGGCACCCCTGATCAAAATTTCTGTTACTGTGAATAGCTAAACGAGTAAAAGATTACCTGATTTCCAACAGGCATAAAGTTAAAGATGACGCATTTCTTTAATATTTTAAGCAAGATTATTTTTTTATTTCCATCTTTTACAGTTTCAAAATAGGAAAAAAGGGCCCGAAGCAAATGTTTGGGCACCATGCATGGTCAGTACTTAGTAACACCCCCTTTAGCAAGTATCACAGCTTGTAAACACTTACTGTAGCGTCTTTCAATTCTTGTTTGGGGGATTTTTGCTCATTCTTCCTTGCAAAAGGCTTCCACTTCTGTGAGATTCTTGGGCCGTCTTGCATGCACTGCTCTTTTGAGGTCTATACACAGATTTTCGATGATGTTTAGCTCAGGGGACTCTGAGGGCCATGGCAAAACCTTCAGCTTGAGCCTCTTGAGGTAGTCCATTGTGGATTTTGAGGTGAGTTTAGGATCATTATCCTTTTGTAGGAGCCATCCTCTTTTCATCTTCAGTGTTTATTTATTTTTAAAACACATACGGTGTGATGTTTGCTTCCAGAATTTACTGGTATTTAATTGAATTCTTTCTTCCCTCTACCAGTGAAATGTTCCCCATGCCATTAGCTGCAACACAAGCCCAAAGCATGAACAATCCACCCCCGTGCTTAACAATTGGAAAGGTGTTCTTTTCATGAAATTCTGCACCCTTTTTTCTCCAAACATACCTTTGCTCATTGCAGCCAAAAAGTTCTACTTTAACTTCATCAGTCCACAGGACTTGTTTCCAAAATGCATCGGCTTGTTTAGATGTTCCTTTGCAAACTTCTGACGCTGAATTTTGTGGTGAGGATGCAGGGAAGGTTTTCTTCTGATGATTCTTCCATGAAGGTCATATTTGTGCAGGTGTCACTGCACAGTAGAACAGTGCACCACCACTTCAGAATCTGCTAAATCTTCCTGAAGGTCTTTTGCAGTCAAACGGGGGGTTTTGATTTGCCTTTCTCGCAATCCTAAGAGCAGTTCTCTCGGAAAGTTTTCCTAGTCTTCCAGGCCTCAACTTGACCTTATTGGAGAATAAAGTTGCAACGTTTGCTGTGTGGCCAGAACTATGTGGCCAGCGTTGTGTTTGCTATTTGCTATGTATCCAATAAATTGGCCAGAATGTAATCTCTGTATTGTCTCTGTACTATTGAATGCATCAGTGCCTTAAGAATGTAGCTAACAGTGAAAGTAAGCATGTAGAGATAATGGTGGTAGATGGGATCGTGGAGTGGTGTGATGGTATGAAAACCAGTCAAAGCCAGGAAGGGGGACACGTGTTCCAAGGAGTAGACTCGACAGGATCGTGCGATGGTCTGATGGTATGAGAACCAGTCAAGGCACTAGAACAAGTATATGCTAATGTAACTGAGATAAGAAAGAACTATAAAGAATACTATGAACTAGGCTCAGCGGACAATTAGTGACACGTTCATTGTCTCAGCTTTTGTTTGCAAATAAAGGCCTAAATTTCTCGAAGAATATTCTGTGTCTCCTGGTTATTTCAAGAAACCACGACAACCTCCACCGTTCCTGTTAACTGCCATTTCTTAATTACATTACGAACTGAGGAAACGGCTACCTGAAAACACTCTATCTTCCTGTAGCCTTCTCCTGCTTTGTGGGCATCGTTTATTTAAATTTTCAGAGTACTAGGCACCTGCTAAGAGGAGCCCATGGCTGCTGATTGTTGGGACAAGGTTTGAGGAGTCAGGGTATTGAAAAATCTTTGAAATTTGCATCACCTGGCCTTTCCTAATGATGACTGTGAACAAGCCATAGCCCTAACAAGCTAATTAAGGTCTGAGACTTTAGTAAAAGTTATCTGAGAGCTCAAATCTCTTTGGGGTGCCCTATCTTTTGCATGGTGCTCCTTTCTTTTTCTCCCCCACTCTAAAATTGTACACAACAAAAATACACTAATCTCACTCAAAATGTTGAAAAGAATGTTTCATCTTTAACTTTATGACTATTGGAGATCAGTTCACTTTCTACTAACTTAACTATTCACAGTAACAAAAATTTTGACCAGAGGTGATCAAACTTTTGCATGCCATTGTATATTATCTACATTATATTAAATTGAGATGTTTCTTACCCAGATTGTCCATCACTAAGCTTCTTAATAACTTGACCAAGTATAAACAAACTACGGTTGATGTTGCATCCTTCCTTTAAACGGACACCTACATCATAAAGAGAAATCATTTGTTCATCACAGGAAAATGAGCAAGCAGTTTGAAGTAACAATAAGCTTCATACAAAAAGTGAAAAGCAATACAAAGAAGCTTAATGAAAACTGCAGGAGAAACTGCAATGGAACGGGGAATACACATACAACTTCAGATTGGAAGTTAGCAATAAATTTTTCATAATACCTGGGGGAAATAATTAACAAAGAATGTCAAGAAAAATAAAAATAAAGACCAAGTCCAGTTAACTAATGATTCTCTCTGGCTTGGATTAAAACTTATACAATTTCAAGAACAATGTTTTCATATAAAATTTAAATTTTAAATTTAACACATAACACTTGGGATATTTGTAGCGAGACTCAGAGGCAGAAATATACAATTAATTGTTTAAAATATTACAAAATGTGATAATACTAAGTAAATTGGAGTATGGAGGTAAATTATCCAGTATACTACTAAAATTTTACAAAGTACCTTCTGCTCCTGTTTGACTGGCTCGTTCACTGCCTGCCAGATCGACCAAATTCTATGAAAGAAATTCCCTATTTAATTTTCAATTCAGTGCTGCAGACAGTATACAATGGTAAAAACAAAGCAGTTTATTCACCAATGTGATCAATTGAAGTTACAAGTGCTCATTCAATATTCAGTTTGCAAATGATTAAAAAATTCTTTCAACTGCAGCTGACTAGTTGTGACAACATCCTCTTCTCTTTGTATGTAATCTGCAGATTGAGCTCATGATATTTTGTGGATAAGATGATTTAAGCTCAATTATCCCATCCACAAAATATCACACAGCAACAAGAATACCCCCTCTATATACCGGGGGGGGAATGACCTATTAGGGCAGAGCAGTAGCAACAGCCAGGCCAATGGTTCTACAGCCATTTCCAAGGCTCAGCATGGAAGTATCAAGTCAGGCAGACGGTAGTAATAGCAGACTCAATAGTTAGGGAGACAAACAGATTCCGTGGCTGTGAAACAGACGTCAGGAAGGGATGTTGCCTCCAAAGAGCTATGATCCAGATGTCACAGAAAGACTGCAAAGATTCTCAAGTGGGAGAATGAGGAGCCAGAGATCATGGTGCAGTAATAATAGGAATAAAGGAGGAAGAGGTCCTGCACAATGAGTCTTGGAAATTAAAGAAAAGACTGAAGAAAGGTCCTCCAAGGCAGCAATTTCTGGATTAGTCCCAGCACATGTACTAGTCAGGGCAGGAATAGAATGATAATACAGATGAATGCATGGCTGAGGAAGTGGTGCAGGGTACAGGGTTACAGATTTTTATCATTGGGGTGTCATCTTCAGAAGGTTTGAACCTGTACAAAAAGGATGGGTTACACCATAACCTGCAGGGGACCAATATCCTTGTGGTGAGGTTTGCTAGGGCAATTGGGGAGGCTTTAAACTAAGTTGGCAAGGAGATGAGAACCAGAATGATAAGACTGAAGATGAGGCTGTTGGTATACAAGTTGACACAGTGTTTAGTAAGACTGGGTTAGTAAGACAGGCAGGGCAAAATTGCAATCAGTTGGATGAGGTGAAGTGTAACATGAGGGCAAAATCAATAAAGCTGATTAATGCAGGACTGAACGTGTTATATTTGAATGCATGTAGTACACAGAATAAGGTAGATGACCTTGTAGTACATTTACAGACTGGCAAATATGATGTTGCGAGCATCACTGAGTCAAGGCTGAAAAGATCATAGTTGGGAGCTTAACATCCAAGGATATACCTTGTATCAAAAGGACCAGTAGGTAGGCAGGAGTCAGGTGGCTCCGCTGGTAAAAAATGAAATCAAATCCTTAGAAAGAGTTGACATAGGGTCAGAAGATGTAGAATTCTTCTGGGTAGAGTTAAGAAACTGCAAGGGTAAAAAGACCCTGATGGGAGTTATATACAGGCCCTTGAACAGCAATTAGGGTTTGAAATACAAATTACAACAGGAAGTAAAAAAGGCATGTAATCAGGGCGATGTTATAATAATCATGGGGGATTTCAGTATGCAGATATATTGGGTAAAAAAAAAATTCAGGTTGGTGCAGGATCCCAAGAGAGAATTTGCAGAATGCTACAAGAGGACTTTTTAGAGCAGCTCATTGTTGAGCCCACTAGGAGAAAGGCAATTCAGGATAGGATTTAGTGTAATGAACTAGATATGATTAAGGAACCTTTAGGAGACAGTGTTTATAATAGAATTTACCATGCAGTTTGAGAGGGAGAAGAAAAAGTCAGCTGGGTCAGCATTACAGGGGATTAAAGGGAATTACAGAGGCATGGGAAGAGATGGCCAAAGTTGAATGGAGGGGGACACTAGCAGGGATGATGACAGAACAGCAAAGCTGAAGTTTCTGGGGGCAATTTGGAAGGCACAGGATAGATACATCCCAAAGTAGTATTATTCTAAAAGTGAGAATGAGGCAACTGTGGCTAACAAGAGAAAACAAAGACAGCATAAAAGCAAAAGAGAGGGCATGTAATATAGCAACAATGAGTAGGAAGTTAGAGAATTGGAAAGCTATTAAAAAACCAAGGGAAGGCAATTAAAACAAACACACAGGACTGAAAAGATGATCTATGAAAGTCAGCTGGCCAAAAATATCAGAGGCTTGCAAAAGCTTTTTTTCAGATATATAAAAGAGGGTTGACATTGGACTACAGGGAAATGACGCTGGAGTAGCAGGAATAGGGGAAAAAGAAATAGCAGATGAATTTTGTGTCAATCTTCATGTGGAAGACAATATCAGTATAGCAGAAATTGGAGTATCAAGGGGTAGAGAGATTTAATTGCTATTACTAAGGGTGCTTGGTAAGTTGAAAGATCTGAGCCCGATAGACGACGTGACAGCATTCTGAAAAAGGTAGCTGAAGAGATTGCAAATGAATAATGACCTTTCAAGACTCACGAGTTTCTGGAATGGATCTGGAGGACTTGAAAAATGCAAATGTTACTCCATTCTTCAAGAAAGGAGGGAGACAGAAGAAAGTAAGTTATAGGCCAGTTAGCCTGAGTTCAATGGTTGGGAAGCTGTTCAAGTCTATTATTAAGGTTAAGATTTCAGGGCACTCGGAGGATATGGTAAAGTATGCCAAAGTCAGCATGGTTTTCTTTAGGGGAAAGCTTGCCTTACAAATCTGTTGGCATTTTTTGAGAAAGTAACAGGAAGGATAGACAAGGAGAGTCAGTGAATGCTGTGTACTTAGATTTCAGAAGGCCTGTAAGATGCTGCTGCACATGCAGCTGCTTAACAAGATAAGGATCCATGGTATTACAAGAAAGATACTCACATAGATAGAAGATTGACTCTTTGGCAGAAGACAAAGAGTAGGAATGAAGAGGGCCTATTCTGGCTAGCTGCCGATGACATGTAGTTTTTAAAGGGGTCAGCATTGGTACCACTTTCACATTATACGACAACAATTTGAACGATGGAATTAATGGCTTTGTGGCCAGATTTTCAGAAAATACAAAGATGGCTGAAGAGGCAGGTAGTGTTGAGGAAGCAGATAGGCTGCAGAAGCACTTGAGCAGATAGGGAGAATGGACAAAGAAGTGGAAGATGGAGTATAGTGTAGGGAAGTGTATGGCCATGCACTTTGGTAGAAGCAATAAAGGCAGAGACTATTTACTAAACAGAGATAAATTTCAAAAATCAGAGGTGCAAAGGGACTTGTAACTCCTCCTGCAGAATTCCCAAAAGGTTAACTTGCAGGTCGAGTTGGTAGTAAGGAAGGCAAATGCAATGTTAGCGTTCATTTCGAGAGGACGAGAATACAAGAGCAAGAATGTGATGCTGAGGCTTTGCAAGGCATTGGTCAGACTGCACTTGGAGAATTGTGAGCAGTTTTGGGCCCCTTTATTTAAGGTAAGCAGTGAGGGGAGAGGGACCAGAGGAGTTTCACAAGAATTATAATGAGAATGAAAAGGTTAACATATGAGGAGTGTTGAACAGCTCTGGTCCTCTACTTGCTGCAGTTTAGATGAATTGCGTGGGTGGATGGGTTGGGGGAGGGGGGTAAGATTTCTTTGAAATCTATTGAAAAATCTGGATAGAGTTGAGGTGGAGAGGATGTTTCCTAGAAGCGGGTGAGTCTAGGACCAGGAGCACAGACTCAAAACAGAGGAACGTCCATGTACAAGGTGGAACTTCTTTAGCCAGGGAGTGGCAAATCTGTGGAATTCATTGCCATGGGCAGCTGTGAAAGAAAATTTACTGAGTATATTTAAAGCAGAGATTGATAGGTTCTTGGTTAGTCAAGCTGTCAGAGGTTACAGGGAGAAGGCAGGAGAATGGGGATGAGAGGTATAATAAAGCTGCTATGATGGAATGGCAGAGCAAGCTCGACAGGCCGAGTGGCCTAGTTCTACTCCATGTCTTATGGTGATTATGTACAAAGTATTACTGCACCTCAATTCAGTGTGCCAGGCCCCCTTATGATCAGGAAACACTATTAATAACCTTCCTTCCCAGATTAAGAGAGCATGGAAGTACATGCTGATGGCTGCATAATCCTCAATCACCTCACAGTTACTCAGAAAATAAAGCAGTCTGTGCCTGAGTGAATCAGAATCAGGTTTATCACTGGCATATGTCAAGAAATTTGTTTTTTTAAACGGCAAAATAACAAGGCAATACATAAAATACACTGTAAATTATAATAAGAAATTTATAGATGGCGTTTGAGCTGAGCCCAGCCACACAACTGTGGGTGTTGATAGAGTAGAGCAGGGGGCTAAGCACACACCCTTAAGGTGCGCCAGGGTTGATTATCAGCGAGATGTTCTTTCCAATCTGCACAGACTGGTCTCTCAGTGAGAAAGTCAAGGATCCAGTTTCAGAGGAAGTTACAGAAGCCCAGGCTTCGGAGCTTGTTGATGAGAACTGAGGGCATGAGAACTGTGTTGAACTTGTAGTCAAAACAGCATCCTGATGTAGGTATTGCTATTTACCAGGTGATCGAAGGCTAAGTGGAGAGTCAATGAGATTGCACCTGCTGTAGACCTGTTGTAGACCATTGGAGAGGGTTCAGAGAAAATTCACTAGAATAGTTCCAGGAATGAGAGGGTTAACATATGAGGAACGTCTGACCGCTCTTGGACTGTACTCCTTGGAGTTTAGAATGAGGGGGGACCTCAGAAACATTTCAAATGTTGAAAGGCATGGACGGAGTGGATATGGCAAAGTCTAGTACGAGAGGACATGACTTGAGGATTGCAGGGCGCCCATTCAGAACAGAGATGCAAAAAAAATTTTTAGCCAGAGGGTGGTGAATCTGTGGAATTTGTTGCCATGGGCAGCAGTGGAGGCTGGGTCATTGGGTGTATTTAAGGCAGAGATTGATAGGTATCTGAGTAGTCAGGGCATCAAAGGTTATGGTGAGAAAGCGGGGGAATGGGACCAAAGGGGAGATTGGATCAGCTCATGATGAAATGGCGGAGCAGACTCGATGGGCCGAATGGCCGACTTCTGCTCCTTTGTCTTATGGCCTATTGTGGCAATAAGCAAATTGAAGTGTGTCTAGGTCCTTGCTTAGGACCTCTCAAGACACTTTAACACAGGAAATCTGAATCTTCACTCTCAACAATTTCTCTTTAGGCTCTTTCCACTTCTTCAGATTCAAGGGATAACCATGGGCACCCTCAATGGCCCAGCTATGCTTGCATCTTTATTGGCGATGTACAAACTTTTGTAGAACAGTCCATGTTTCAAACCTTCACTAGTATAATCCCCAATTCTTCCTTCATTACATTGACAATTGCATTAGTGCTACTTCATGCACCCATGCTGAGCACATCAATTTCATCAGCATTGCCTCCAACTTCCAACCTGCCCTTAAACTCACTTGGTCCATTTCTGACACCTTCCTCCCCTTTCTCAATCCCTCTGGCAACTAGCTGTCTACCGATTTTTTAATAAAACAACCAATTCCCTCGGTTATATTGACTATACTCATCTCCTGTAAAACTACTAATCCCTTCTCAGTTCCATCATCTCTGACACATCTGTTCCCAGGATGAGGCTTTCTTTCCCAGGACATCTTTGCTCTTTCAAAGAGCAGGTTTCTCTTCTTCCACCATTGATGCTGCTCTCACCTACACATCCACCATTTCCCAGACATCCATGTTCACCACACCTTCCCTCCGCCTTGACAGGGATAGAGTTCCTCTTTTCCTCACCTACCACCCCATGAGCCTCCACGTCCAACACCTCCACAACTTTCCATAAAGATTGTTCTCTAAATGATTTCCTTGTCCATTCATCCCTCAAGATAACTAATTTGTCCCACTAAGCTCCCTCCAGGTACATATTCCTACAAGCAACAGAAATACACTTACCCATTTACCTCAGCAGGTCAGGCAGCATCAGACTCTTCCTGATGAAGAGTCTCGGCCCGAAACGTTGGCTACTCTTTTCTCACGGATGCTGCCTGACCTGCTGAGTTCTTCCAGCATCATGTACGTATTCTTTGATCCACAGCATCTGCAGTTGTATTTTTGTGTACCCATTTACCTCCTCCCTCACCTCCATTCAGGCCCCAAACAATTCTCCAAGGTGAGGCAACACTTCACCTATGAATCTGTTTGGTATCGTCTTTTGTATCCAGTGCTTCTGATGCGGCCTCCTCGGCATTAATGAGACTGACGTAAATTGGTGGACTACTTTTTCCAAGCGCATCCATTGCAACCACCAAGCGCAAAATATCCCAATGGCCAAATAGTTTCATTACTATCCCCATTCTGACATGTCAGTCCATGGCCTTTACTTTTGCCGTGAGGCCAGTCTCAGGGTGGAGGAGCAACACCTCATATTCCAGCTAGGTAACCCCGAACCGTCGATCATTTATTCATTTCCATAGATGCTGACAGGCTTATTGAGTTCCTATAGCATATTGTCTGTGTCCCTCTGGAATTCCAGCATCTATAGAGCTAGATATATTTAAGATTGAAGTACCACAGGGTGATCATTGTTGAGGCAGTTCACTCTTAGGGGCTGGTATGACAGCTGTTCTTCTGAAGCAGGTGGGTAGCTCTGAACACAGCAGCGAGATTGAAGATGCTCTTGTAGACTCCTGCCATTTAGTTGGCACAAGTTTTAGAGCCTCACCAGGTACACCATCAGGCCAGACGCCAGACACTTATGAATGAATGTTGACCCTCTTAAATGATTTTCTGTCATTGGCCTCCAAGACAGATCACAGGGTCACCAGATGCGGCAGGGATTCGCAAAGGGGTCATTTTGTTCTCCCTTTCAAAGCATGAATAGAAAGCATTCAGCTCATCTGGGAGTGAAGCATTACTGCCATACATGGTGTTAAGCTTTTGCTTTGTAGGAAGTAATGGTTTCAAAGGTACAATTTAATGTCAGAAATGTATACAATGTACATCTTTAAATGCTTTTCCTTTGCAACCATCCCCGAAAACGGAGAAGTGCCCTAAAGAACAAACGACAGTCAAATGTCAGAACCCCAAAGACCACCCCCCCCCCCCGCACAGAAGTGACAGCAAGCAACAATCCCCTATCCCCCCCCACCGGCAAAAAAAACACCGGCACCTGCCACCAAGGACTCAAGCATAAAAGCATAAGCAACAGCAAAAACACAGATTTGCAGTTACCACAAAGTCTTCACAACTCACCCGGTATTTGACATACCACAGGCTCTCTCTCTTCCCCAGTAAGGCAGAAAGAGCTGCCTCCATTTTCCCAGCAAGCAGAGAGACATAACACACAACTCACTGGTTTACGATGTTAAAAGTCCGCCACGTTGCTTCTTGAGTTCTGTGCCCAAAAATCTGGGCACACAACTGCAGATATTCTGACTCCCCCCGTCTCCTGTCATAACACTGACCCTCAATCCACCCGTCTCCAGAGCCCCAAAATCCTAGGCATCCCAATCTGAGCCTGACTCTTAGGCCAAGCCCTTGGCATGCCGAACAACAACGGCCGGTTATGAAACCCTGAGAGCGGGTTCCTATTCACAAAGAACCATAGACAGTGTGTGACTCCAGTTCAGGATCTTCAAAAGAACCCTGAAAGGGGAAAATAAAAATAGTAAAGCTGGAAATAGAGCTGCTGCCGAAGATGCAAGCAAAGGAGTCACCATTTAGTGCCATCATCACTCCACCTTCCTACGAACCCTGCCAGAGCTGACATGCATCCAATTCAGCCTTGGACTAGAATTGTTATCCACTTAAAATAGCCTTCTGTTGAATTTCTTGTATGATTCTAATCACCGGTGTTGAATGGCACAGGATCTAGCCCTCAGCAGAGTAAATTACCTGGTTCATCCACAACATTTGGTTTGGGTATATCCAGTATGTTCTCAAAGGCACATACTCATCCACACAAGTCATGATGAAATCAGTGACAAATGTGCAATACTCATTCAGACTCTAAGATGAATCCCTGAATATTGTCCACTCAAGGCAGTCCTGTCGGCACCCCTCCACCTCCCTCAACCATACCTTCCTGGTCCTGATTACGTTGCTCAGTTCCTCTAGTGTGTGCTTGATTTTGGCCTGACATGGAATGTACACAGCTACCAGGATGGCAGAAAATTTCCTTGGCAGATAAAATAGATGACAATTTGATCGCTAAATGTTTTGTTCAAAATCAGGTGAGCAGGACAAAGACAAAACCACCAGTTATACACCATGAGTTAATCATAACGCATACTCCAAGTCATCTATCTTTAAAAGCCTCAGCTGTCCTACCTTTGCAGAGAATCATAAGCCATTGAGCTGCAACCAAGTATACAGCAGCCCCTTATGTCCCTCTGGGACAGCAATTTTGCTCTATATTCACCCTCAGAGTGAAGCAACACATTATATTATGTCAACCTGATGGCATGAATATTGTTTTCTTCCGGTAAAAAAAAATCCCTCCCCCTCCCCTCTTCTTCTATTCCCACTCTGGCCTCTTAACTCTCCTCACTTGCCTATCACCATTCTGCATCCCTTCCTCCTATAGTCCTCTCTGCTCCCCTATCAGATTCCTTGTCCTCCAGCCCTTTATCTTTATAATCCACCTGACTTCACCTATCACCTTCGAGCTATCCTTCCCCCACCTTTTTATTCTGGTGTCTTCCCCCTTCCTTTTCAATCTTGAAAACTATTTATCCATTTCCATCGATGCTACCTACTGAGTTCCTCCAGCATCTTGTGTGCGCTTTCCAGCATCTGCAAACTTTCTTATGCGTATAAATTGCAGAGAGTCCAGGTCCTTGCTTAGGCAGGAGTTAATTCTAGCCGTGATCAACTCCTCAGAGCTCTTAATCACCATAGATGAATGCAACTGGGCATAGCTGTTAAGGAAGCTCACCCTGCTCATCTTGAACACCAATATGATTGAAGCCTTTTTGAAACAGGTTGAAACCCTGACAGCATTAGTATGAGATTGAAGATATCCTTCAACACTTAGTTGGCACAGGTTTTCAGTGCCCTGCCAAGTACACCATCAGGGCCTCACACCTTGAGGAGGCTCACCGTCTCGAAACATGTTCAGACGTCAGCCTCCGAGACAGGTATCACATGGTCACCAGATGTTGTAGGGATTTGCACAGATGTAGTTTTATCCTTCCTTTCAAAGTGCGCATGAAAGACATTGAGATCATCTGGGAATCAAAGGTTTTGCCTTGTAGGAAGTGATGGCCTGCAAACTCTGTCAGAGCTCACATTCATCCAAGTTCATCTCCAACTTCACTCAATTGTTTTTTTTTCATTCTTAAGATAGTCTATAAGGCCAGGATAACATTCAGGCCTGGGCTGATAAGTGGCTTATAATATGCCCTGACAAAAGCGGCAAAGGTCCCCTATAACACACGAGTCTAACTGCCACAAGTGATTTATACCTCTGACATTCAGTATTGACGAGTCTTGCTCTGTTTTGAACAGAAACAGATAAGGCTAGCGGCCATGACTAAAAGAGCTAGTCAGGAGGTGTATATACTGCAGTGAGCAAATTGTCTCCTGACACATCAAACCCTGGGTGGATGAGATCAACTACAAGATCTAATGTCCAAGAAGGTGATGCTGCAATGCTTCATGGAGAGCAAAACGCAAGACAAGGCATTCTGGTTATCCATTGCAGCCGAGCAAGTCTCCAGTCGTGATGATTTTTCGTACCATTGGACCAAGATTTGAGGCCAAGTGAGTGGAACTGTCACAGTGCAACGGATTTTTCACTGTAAAACTCCTCCCACACAGGCTTGTTGTTATCAGAAAACAACAACCAACACTTTCTGCTGGGTCACACACTCATGTTTTAGCTTTACAAGTTTGATGGAAAAGAACTCCAAAAATCAATCTTAACAACCTGATAACAGCTAATGAAAAAATTTTAATATGGACTAAATAAGATGAAAGGCAGATCTTCCTGGACTTAGCCCTGACATTCAAGACATCATTTAGATCAGTTTTAAAGAATCTGAGAATGAAAATGAGGGAAATAAGTATTTTAGAAAGTGCACCAGTAACATACAATTTATAAATGAAAACAGAAAATAATGTCCAACCTCGCAATCAAGTTAGAGTTGGCTTAATAATAGAAGGTAATGGCAAGAAAGCCCAGCAACCCCAGATTTCAGACACAATTGCTGGATTTCATGTGGAATGGAGTGGTCTGCTGAACGCTAGCTCTAACCAGAAATATATTGGCCCAAAGGAAAATGACATCTCTGGTTAAACCAGAATATAAAAACAATTGAATCAAAATGCAGAGCTATTAAGTTCAGAAAATGGTGGAGAACTCACCAGATGTGCAACCTTAACTGCTTCATTATCTTTATCCCTGCTTTCCACAATCTGAAATGGAAGATTGTCATTATATTAGAACACTTCAAAAACAACCAATCCTCAATTTATCCTTATATACAAATGTCTTTTAGAGAAGGTTCCAGACCCTTCTATGACAGTATGAATATCTAAAATTCCACAGCAGAATAACACTTCAATCAGAATGTTTAGATCTATCTGAAAATCTAGTATTAATTTGTATTATTTCTCCTTTCAAGTAAAATGGATACACCTGTAACGTATTCATGGCATTGGAACATGAGCATGGCTTAGCAACAATTGCATAGTTTCTCAGTTAACAGAAGTTGTACTTTTTAAAAGATAGGGTTTCCTCGAAAGCCTCTGTTTAAAATTAGTGGCCATTATTGAAAGATGTTGCATAAATTGTATCAATTCAGTTAGACTACCTATACATTCCTAACAAGTCAGAAACATAGTTTGATGGTTATCCCAAGTAAAAAAAACAATCCAAATTATCAATGCTAATTGATACTAAAACACTAAAATTTTGGGACACCACAAGATCAAAATAAAAGGTTCATTGATGCTGCCAGTCAAAGGCATTTGCAGTACTTTCATTGCATCATATTTCCAGCATTGAATCACTTCTGTATTTTATAGTATTGTCTTCCCATCTTGTCAGGAATAACAAACAAGTAGGATTTTTTTATTACTATAGAAGCAAAGTGCCCTAATTTTTCTGAGACAAAATGTAAGGATGGCTCACTTGGAATTACTATAAACTACTATGTACTATAAACATAAAGTAGTACCATAAACTACTATGCACTCAACATAAAGTTCTGCTAAATTGCGCAAGACAGTTATAGATTAAAAAATAAAACTATATATTCTGTGTTAAAACCTTCTAGAGCATTTAGAGAAATAAGTGAGATTCAGATTACCTGCTAGAGAGCAATAAGCAAATCAGTTTATGTCAAATATTATTTATGATTACATTAACACATCTACACAGCAGAAACAATAGAAAAGTGTATCATGGTCAGCAGTAAATGGACAGAGAAATTCTAGTTAGTCATTACAAATATTTAAATCATCTTTTCTAATTCGTTCAAAAGTAAACATTTCAGCATATTTCAACTGAAACATTGCCGTAACTAATCCTTTTGTTTCAGGTTCTTAAAAATAGAGAGCATAATTATTTTTACATCCCAGATTGTTGATATTTGTATCTTGCTCTAGTAGACCACCTGCCATTCATAGAACTATGAATATAAAATCAGTGATCATTTTATTGAATTTGATTTGCACCATTCAGCTTCAGACATGTCCTACTTTAGAGTTACAATCACATTTCAAATGGATTTCAATAATCAATAGAACTCTGACTTACAATGCATATTCTTTTCCACAACTGAACCAACAAATCTAGATTATAGATAATATTATCTTACCACTCTAAAAATTGTATGTGATCGGCTACTACGTTCATTCATCTTTGTTTCCCCATAATGCCTGTTTCCTACAAAGAAAAGAAAATTTTAAAATTGACAAAACATTTCCATTGGAAATAGAATATCAATTCACAATATTGCAACTAGCTATTAAAAATGTTGCTTTTTCCCCCCCAAATGATTCTCTTTTCAAATAGATCATAGCAATATGCACAGTATTTGTTAATGTCATGAGCATAGAAATCTTTCATAGTGAATTAAAACAGCTTAAATGCAACACAAAAATAGTTGGAGTAAAAGATTTAGTAAATGTAGGAAATATCATTGAAAAGAAACATCAAAAACAAGAACACTACAGCACAGTACAATATGACAATGAATAAGAACATTGGATTGAGTTCTGTATTTTTGGAACATCTCAACACAGAATTTGAAGGACTGACAGAAAATGAAACAACTTTTAGTCCAAACATAATTGATTCCACAAGAAAAAAAGTCAAATAGAAGCTATATTGTAGAGGATATAATTTCCAAGTATTATTTTCAAATACTCGAGTATATGCTTCAAACACATCTAAAACATAAAATATTAGAACAAGCCTACGCAGGGAACAATTTTGGATTCAACAATTAAATTTGCATAGTTTAAAATGGAATAACAGGTTGTTCTGCCATAACATGAGTTGGTTATTGTGCGATTAACAGACGAGTGAATGTTATTTGCAATATGCAGGCTGCATTAGCTATAGATAATTGTGACAACCATTTAGTCTGAGCTTTGAAGGTAACTAAAGCCTGTTCTGCTTTACTACAACCCTTTGGGTAGGTAGAAATATTCAATAGTGTTATTTGATGAATCGGGAATCTCCACTTGCAGGCCAACATTTGTCCAACAATGAACACTTGTGATAATTCAGATCTCTTTCAGTTGAGCAAAAACCAAAGCAAATCATACCTAAGAAATGGTATCTGAGCAGAAGTTTGGAACTAATGCATAGTTTTGTCATTTCTGTACAAACAATTTATCTGCAAATAGCATAGTATCATTACAAATTAATTATACAGTTAACGTGCATCTTGGTGTCATTCATTTAAGGGAGATGTATTAACCATAAGCTTCTTTTTCTTTGAATGGAATGATGAGAGTCCTTACTTGCACCCAGATAGATAAATGTAATATCAATGTAACATCCCACCTAAAGGACCAGTATTAGATCATTCAGTATTACCTTGGTGGTGTAAAGTAGGATTATGCACCTGACAGATAGACGAGCTCAAGCACACGTTAGATTAAATTTACAACCACATATACACATGAAGTTTAACTACACAAAAGTGTAATTACAACTTTAAACTTACTTTCCCCTTTTTTGACCCACTTCATTACATCCTCAAATGATACAGCAACTTCTTCAATTAGCTCAGCAACATAAATGGTTCTCTGAAAAATAAGCATTTGAAAATTGACATGAGAAAGAGACTTAATGTTATTTCATTTATAAGATATAATTCATAATCAAGATAATAAAATTTTCATAACAGTTACACAAAGCTTCTCAGGTCTCCAACTGAAATGAGGAAATTTATGTGCAAGCTTTTGCATGGAATGCTCAATGTGCAAATAAAAGTGAATACTGGTAGATTTACAAGCAGCACATAAAATTGCAATGAGATGTACTTACTTCCATATCTTCCCTAATTTCCAGAGGTTTTCCTTTTGAATCACTAAGTAAATCTGATACAGACTCATTATAAATTTCTAGGTAAGAGACACGCAACAGAAATTCTCTGTTTTGCATCTAAGATTTAAAAAAAACAAATTAGTAGTGCAGGTCAGCTGTGAAAAGAAAAACATTCAGTTCCTCAATGCACAAGAAGCAAAGTAACAAATAGGAAAATTGGAAATAGTGAAGCAATTTGTTACAAATCTTCCTGGGATTCTAGCTAATCAACTTTCTTTTTTTAATTTAAATCTGGACGTTACAGATCAGTGCTGTAAATTGTAGTCATATTATACAGAATTGGCAGCCAGTCTGTGCTATGCACAGAAAGTTTTTGAAAATTGAAAATACTTCTGCAACTGGCAAAGAAACAAGAGCATTAAATCTAAATACTTGAGAGTTATAAACATAGGATATTCAAGCAAATCCATTACAAAAGTACAAGGCATAATAGTACATAATCAGTGAAGTCTTCTGCAATCCTTAAATTATAATTTTAAAATACAAACAATAAATTCTCATCTGTCAGCATTTAAAAGCACAATGTTACTTACATCATTAATAACTTTGAATAAATTACGGATTGCCAAAGGAATAAGACCAGGAGTATTTGCATTTCCCATCATTGTATAAGTCTTTCCAGATGAAGTCTGTCCATATGCAAAAATAGTGCCTGATAAACAAAACGCAGACAATATTTAAAAGTAGCATCAAACCCATCTTCTACAATGATTACCACTTTGCACCTTAACCTATTTCAGTCTCAATGTTCAAAGTAAATTTATTATCAAAGTACATATACTTCACCATATGCAACCCTGAGTTTCATGTTCTTGCAGGCATTTTCAGAAAATAAGGAAAACAATAGAATCAATGAAAGACTACAGCCACGGGTTGAGCAACAACCAATGTCCAGATGACAACAAACTGTGCAAATACAAAAAGAAAAAAAATATTAAATAAGCAATAAATACAGAAAACATGAGATGAAGAGTGCATGAAAGTAAATCCAGTTCAATGAAAACAGTTCCATGATGGGGCGAGTGAAGTTTGAACGAAATTATCCCTTCTTGTTCAAGAGTCTGATGGTTGAGTAAAAACTGTTCCTGAACCTGGTGGTCCAGGTCCTGAGGCTCCAGTAACTACTTTCTGATGGCAGCAGCAAGAAGGATATGGCCTTGATGGTAGAGGTCCTTGATGATGGACACCACTTTCCCGCAACAGCTCTCCAATTAGCCATGCTCAAATGGGCTGGGCTATATCCACTACCTTTTGTAGGATGTTCCTCTGAAATGATAGCAGCAAGGAATTTAAAGTTACTGAGCCCTCCGCACCTGACTCCCTAATGAGGACTGGCTTAATGACCTCAGATTTCCTCCTCCTGATCAATAATCATCTCCTTGCTGATATATACTGAGGGGTTATTGTTGTGACACTGTCAATCTCCCTCCTATATGCTGATTCATTGCCACCCTTGATACAGCCAATGACAGTGGTGTTATCAGCATTGGAGCTGTACTTAGCTTCTGTCACAAATATATAGTGAACAGAGCAGGGAGCTAAGCACACAGCCTTGTGGTACACATGTGCTGAGGAAGATTGTGAAGAGGATGTTGCTGCCAATCTGAACTGACTGGGGTCTGCAAGTGAGGAATTAGAAAATTCATTGAGGCCCAGGACTTGAAGCTCACTACCTTTGAGGGTATTGAATGTCCAACTGTAGTTAATGAAGAGCTTCCTAGTGTGTGCATCTTCACTGTCCAGGTGTTGCAGGATTGAATGAAGAGCCAATAAAATGGTATCTGCTATTGAGCTGTTGTGACGCTAGGCAGATTGGACTGGATCCAAATTGCTTCTAGGACAGGAGTTAATATTTTTCACCGTCCCCTCAAAGCACTTCATCACATTGGACTGGGCAATAAGTCAAGGCAGGTTACCATGCTTTCCTTAGTCCCTGATATAATTAAAGCCTGCCGAAAGCAGGCTGGGACCTCAGACTGCCGGTGAGAGGTTAAAGATATTGGTGAACATTTCAGCCAGTTGATCAGCACAAGTCTTAAATATTCAGCCAGGTACCCCCTGGACTGGATACTTTCCGTGGGTTCACCGTCCTCTCATGTTGGCCTCAAAGACTGAAAGCACAGGGTCATCAGGAGCTGTGGAAGTCTCATTTTAAATGTTATCAGTTTTCCTTATTTGAACAGTTCACTAAACAAAAGATCCAAGGAAATGGTGAAAAGGTGAACAAAAACAACTTATGAACGTCAATATCATACCAAAGATTGTTTTTTCTTCCAATACCTTGTACCCGTGGTTTTCTTTCCACTGCCAGGACTTCAGCCTCAAGGTTGCATATAGTATGGTACTTTGTAAACAAATTTACAGTTCTGAACTTTATTCCAGCGATTTCAGCTTAATGCTCCTAAGTTTTTTTGAAAATGCTTTAAATATCCTACACAATAGAAGTATGTTATAATGTAAATGATTGCATCAAATCTATTAACAAGATTCCCCCTCATCTCAGCAAATTGAGGATTTGAGTTGTCATTATGTTTCATCAAAATTCCAGACATCTTATCCAAAAACTGAAACAAGTGGTTAGAGTCCAGCCTCAAAACTAATGATAAAATTATAACCACGAAGGGGTAGAAGTCAAGTAATAACAGACTGTAGGTTGAACATTAGAATGTTTATTAGACTTACCATTATAGCCTTCAGTTATAGAGCACACTATAGAATGTGCAACTTCAGTATAAATAGTTTGTGTTGTCTCATTTTCATGGAATACACGGTCTGGAAAATAATTGTTCAGCAAAAAAATTATTAATCAGCAAAAATTTTCTAATTCCATTACATCTCACAGACAAAGTCAGCTAACTAAGTAATCTATCACTGCCAATTTATTACTACTATTACACCAACAGTCCACAGGACTTAGAGGAGCAAATTCGTAGAGAGATCTGTTGCAAGAAACGTAAAATTGTGGCAATAGGTGATTTTAATTTCTCCACATATTGATTGGGACTCTCATATAGTCTGCAATCTCTACAATTTGCTAAAGGACTAAATGAGAGAGTGTGCAATACTAGATATTCTTTTAGAGAATGAGACAGGGCAACTGACAGAAATTTATGTAGGAGAACACTGCATCTAGTGATCATAATGCCATTAGTTTCTAGGTAATTCCAGAAAAGGATAGGTCTGGTCCTCGGGTTGAGATTCTAACTTGGACAAAGGCCAATTGTGATTGTATCAGAAAGGATCTGGCAAGTGTGGATGGGGACAGATGTTTTCTGGCAAAGGTATACCTGGCAGGTGGAAGGCCTTCAAAAGTGAAATTGAGAGGAAATATTCCTGTCAGAATAAAAGGCAAAGATAACAGGCTTAGGGGACTTCGGTTTTCAAGAGATATTAAGATCCTGGTTACGAAAAAGGAAGGAGGTGCATAATAGTTTTAGGCATGTAGGAACAAATGAGGTACTTGCAGTACAAGTAGTGCAAAAGAAAGCTTAAGGAGAAAATAAGGAGGGCAAAAAGGCAGCACAAAATTACTCTAGCAGACAAGGTGAAAGAGAATCCCAAGATATATTAAGAGCAAAAGGATAGCAAGGGACAAAATTAGTTCTCTGAGAGATCAAAATAGTAATCTAATCACAGAACCGAAAAAGATGGGGGAGATCGAGATTGCATCTGCATTCACTCAGGAGACAGATAGAGTCTATGGAAGTGAAGCAAAAACAGATTACAGAGGAAAAAGTATTTATTGCCTTGACGGATATTAGGGTGGATAAATCCTAGGCACCTCACAAGGAGTTTCCTTGGAATCTGTGGGAGGCTAGTGCAGAAATTCCAGGAACCCCAGAGATCTTTAAAATCCCTTTAGCCACAGGTGAGGAGGTGGATGATAGCTACTGTTGCTCCATTGTTTAAGAAAAGCTCTGAGAATAAGCTGGGAAATTATAGGCCAGTGAGCCCAATGTCAGTAGCGGAAGTTATTGGAAGATATTCTAAGGTACCGGATAGATACGTATTTGGTTGGACAGTGACTGATTAGGAATAATCCAACATTACTTTTTTGTGTGGTAGATAGTGTCTAACCAAAATTGTGGTGTCTAACCAAACTTGTAGAGTTTTGAGGAAGCTACCCAGAAAGTTGATGAGGGCAGGAACTGCAGTGGGATCTGACTGACTGGAAAAATGGGCTGAAAAATGGCAGATGGAATTTAATGCAGACACGTGAAAGATATTGCACTTTTGAAGGACCATCCAGGGTGTATTACTCAGTGAGGAGTGTGGTAGACAGAGCAATCTGGAATACAGGTCCATAATTCATTGAAAGCGGTGTCAAGGGTAGTTAGGGTGGTAAAGAAAACTTCTGACATATTGGCCTTCATAAATCAATGTATTGAGTACAGGAGTTGGGATGGCATGTTGAAATTGTATAAGACATTGGTGAGGCCTAATTTGGAGTATCATGTGCATTCTGGTCATCTACCTACAGGAAAAATGTAAATAAGACTGAAAGAATGCAGAGAAAATTTACAAGGATGTTGCTGGGACTTGAGAACCTGAGTTTTAGGAACAGCTTGAATTTATTCCCTAGAATATATAAGATTGAGGGGAGATTTCATGGAGGTATGCTGCTAGGGTAAATCTACATCCCTCATAATTTTGTATACCTCCATGAAATCTTCCACTAAAGTTGTGTGAGACTACAACTAGAACTCATGGATTAAGGGTGAAAAGTGAAATGTTTAGGGGAGCAAGTCTTCAGAGGGTGATGAGAGTGTGGAACAATCTGACAGTGCAAGTGGTAGGTGCGAGTTCAATTTCAAGATTTAAGAGAAACTTAGATAAATTTGTGGACAGGATTAGGCAGGTTAACGGTTCTGCATGGACCAGATGTGCCAAAGGGCGTTTCTGTGCTGTAGGATTCTATGACTAGTGTTATTAGCACATCACTCCCCAATAATGTCATTATCCAATTCAATGGTCTTATTTTAGTCTGATAATGCACTAGCATGAAATTAGAGAAACATTTCCTGCATTACTGTTGAATAATCTTCATGTTTTGCACTGAAAGTGCAATTTCTTTTGTAGTTAAACTGACACTCTTTGCTGTCTACCAACAGCATCTCCTGTGTTTAGATTCACTAATCAGAAAATTACTGAGTTAAGAGCTAGCAAGCTACTGCTCCCTTAAAAAACAAAATTATCTCAGGAACTTACCAAAACTGAATGATTTGCCCCCATTAATCTGGGAAATAGTTTGGTTCTCAGTTTTCCAATGAACTTCTGGGTGTGTACCAGATCCTCCTTGTAAAGATTTCTCTCTGATGGAAGATAAGAGTCTTAAGATTGTAGGAAGACTTGATCATCATTACTAGTCCAGTAAAGAAATACAATTCATACAGTGAATATTAACAAGAGGACATCTCATTGTTAAAAATCTCCTACAGTGGTAACCTGTAGATAAAATTCAAACTTCTCTTTCTACCACTTATCTCTTTGTCCAGTCGTCTTCCACTGTTATCACACCTGGACTTTATGTTGGGAGAGCAGTATCGGTGCTGGTGATGTAAAAAGACTAAATAAACTCACCAAAAAGGCTGGATCTTTCCTTGGCTACAACCTGGATAACTTTGAGTCAATGGTGGAGAGGAGGTCACTATACAAACTGCTATCCGTTATGAACAATCTGGCACATCCTCTCCATGACCTACTGAATAAGCAATGGATCACCCTTTCAAACAGACTCAATCATCTGCACTGTCACACGGATCATTACAGAAAATCTTTCTTGCCAAGTGCAATAAGCAGATGCAACAGTTTATCTCTATGCAACAGGAGAGCACACATCGACATACAATGGTCTGTTTTATTATTTTGTACACTATTATTGCACATTGGTAAATTATTATTGGGTATATTATTCTGTACTTTATTAATAGTCAAGTTTGTACACTGCTAAATGTGTTTTTAAATAATGCTGCTCTATAGAAAGAGTTTCCACTCGGGCTTAATAAAGTATTATTACTTGCATTCTACATTTCATAAGAATGATCAGATTTACATTAACTAAGGCATCAAACCTAATAAGAGAAAATAGGGATTAAGTCATCCAAGGCCATCTGCTGAGAAACATTTCTTTCCATCATCGTTAACCAGATCGATCAGGAATATTCAGCTATAAAATTACACTTCTACTGGGCAAGTTCCAGACAGCATAACCCTAGAAGGACCTTCTTTTGTAGAGTGGGTAATCACATTGCCCTCCTCAACCCAGAGTGCCATTATCCTAATAACTTATTGCTATGCAAAGAAAAAACAGCACCTTTATCTAAGAGTGATAACATTTTGACAATATTGGAATACAAAAATATTGGAAGGAAGTGGTGGTGTCTTTTAGTAAAAATGTACAGTATCAACTAAGGATGGTAAAGGATTTTAGCTTACCCCTTTATTTGTCCATTGACTTCTTACTTTCATACCATGTAAGTAGAAAGTAAAATCAAGCAATAGCAATAACTTCCATGGGCCAAGAATAGGCTGATTCATGGACAACTTGAAATTCTCAATCCCAAAATTTGAGATTCTAGATTCTAATTGAGCAAAGCTAAAGAATAGCAGTATCTTTATATGCAAGAAATTCAACAGAGCAACACATACAAAACAGGTCAGTCAGAATCTATAGAGAGGAATATATAGCAATGTTTCAGGCCGAGAGCATTCATTTGTTCAGGCTAATGAATAATAAATATGACTGTAATGTTGCAAGTTCAGGGGTTTGGTTAACTAGACCATTGATGGTTATTAGGATGATGCTGGATGAAGAAATCCATGGGGAATGAAATTTTTGGAATTGGCAGGAAAGGAAAAGAGTCTATGTCATGGGGCAATAGTGGGAAATGGCATGACCGAAAAATCAGGCCTGGACAGAAAAGCAACTGAAGAAAACTTAATTTATACAGAACTTTGTAACACAATCTGTGATAGACTCTATTCAAATATCAATAATTATCTATATATTAGAGAAATAAACACAAAGCATCCAGAGGCATTTCATGAAGAAATAAATGTAAAAAACTATTACAAAAATGGTGGTCTTTGCAGGTTAAAAGGAAACATCTAAAGCAAAAGTTGGGGGATTCCCTTTATTTGGGACACTATGCCGCTTAATTGGGTGAGGAGACTATCCTTGAATGGATTCTAACTGGTGTCAGTCACGCGCACTTGTATGGCGGTTAGTCCTACACTGTGCTCAGAGAGAACAGTTTTTAAAATAGCACACGCTTGTGTTAAAAAAAGTGATTTTTGTCACTGATAGTTGGTGAGAAATAAAGAGTGAGGCTACTCAGAATTGCTCACTGCAATTCCAAACATTCAGGCTTGGAGATGCCAGAAATATTCAGGAGTGAAAATGAAACAATTTCACTACTTCATCGAATTAAGAACTATGAAGAATTTTAAGGTATCAACAATCATCTTAAACAATACAATGAAAATGAAGATTTGCAGGATGCAATTATTTACACTAGGCAGTGATTTTGTTTAATTACAGTCTATGAAAAGAAATTGGCAGCCTGAACATCCAAAGGAAGCACACATGGTCACAGTGAGAAACTCCCAGTCAGCACACAAAGTCAGGATGGCACCCAGGTTGCTGGAACGGTGGCAGTGGCTTTACAAACCGGCCACTGTGCTGTCCAAGTTCATGGAAAGTTTAACACAGATCTTAACTAATTAATGTGCAATGGTAGGAGAACCCCAAATTCTGACATTCCAGAGCCATTGGACGGGCTGTACCAAACTTTATCTTGCCCCTTTGTACATAGTCCTCTATCTTTAATGACCCTTTCTGAAGTAGCATGTCAGCAATCACATCTTGCTCGGAGCTTTTTTGCTGTTTTCGCTATATTAATAATTTCCAATAGCTGTTGCTTCTTGTGATAGTCAATCTCATTTCCTGTCCTGTTGTCACAATGGAAAATATGGTGTGGCTAGCATGGAAAACATGCAGGATAGAACTGACTGAAGGCCTCTCAAAGTCTTAGTGGTTGTTTTGAAGCTTTGATCAGGCATTCTGCCAAATGACTTTGACAATCCTCTTGGGGAATAATGTCACAGAATTCACCCTTTTTCCTGCAGGACTCCAATGTCATTTTGGGCAATCTATCAACTAAATGACTTGTCACCAAAAGTGCTTTGGATCAAGTGTTCTATGAAGGACAGGTGGTGCAAGAGCTGTTCAACTAAAGGTACCCAGACAAAGTGACTAAAGTCATCCTTCACAATGTTCGAAACAGAAAATTGCATGGGATCGAGAATCAACACAAACAACGCTATGCAAAATCTGAGCATTAACTCAAGGAAACAGCAACTGGTTGTTTCTCTATCAAAGGAGTGTCCTGAGTGTTTCTATCATCCTGTTTTGGGTTCAACCTTTGTATTTTTTTCCCTGCTCCCAAGCCATCCTTTCATTCTGTACCCTCACCCCATTTATCCCTTACTTTCACGATCCTGTTCTCTGCTCCCCTTGCTTCAAAGTCCTAGAGGCTACTCAGGCTGACCTCCATCCTTGCACTTATTCCTGCAAGCAGAACAAGTACTACACCTTCTCACTCACCAACATTCAGGGCCCCAAAATGTCTTTCCAGGTGAGGCAATCCTTCACGTCTATATCCCATCTTTGCAATGCAGCCTCCTCTACATCAGTGAAAACTGACATAGATTAGCAGGTGGCTTCTTTGAGCACTTTTGCTCTGTCCGCCTCAACAGGCAGGATTGTCAGGTGGTCACCCATTTTAATTCTTTCAAATCTGACATGTCAATCCATGCCCTCCTTCACCACCACAATGAGATCACTCTCAGATTGTAGGAACACCTCATATTCCATCTTCATAGTTTCCAGCTTGTTGGCATGAACAGTGGTTTCTCTAATCTGGTAATTTATTCCCCTCTCCTTTTGATTTCTTCGCCCAATATTACCTCCACCTTCCTTTTCTCCCCAGTCCACTCTCCTCCTCTATCAGATTCCATCTTCGTCAGCCCTAAACTTTTCCCACCTATCACCTCCCTCTCCCCGCCCATTCAATTACCCCTCACCAGTACTCCTCCCCCTCCCCAGCTTTCTTATTAGGCTGACCCCATTCCTTTCCAGTCAGGAATCCGGAGTCACACGTTGATTGTTGGGTGCTGCCCGACCTGTTTCCTCCAGCATTGTGTGCGTTGTTCTGGAATTCCAGCACCTCTCGGCTTTATTTGAACCGAGCCCCCGTTTTCAAGGCTCGGCATCAGCGCTATTTCTCAGTGTTAAATAAGATCCTACTCACCTGGCGTTGGGAGGTCTCAGCCGGACACACACTTGCACCGCACTCTCCTCCGCCATTCCAGTGCACTTCACACCCGCGCTTTCCTGCCTTTTATCCATATCGCTCCTCGGGTTCGGGGCCAAACCGTTAGCCTCCCAGCTCTCCAGGCAGGATTCGGGTCTGGGGCCTCCCGGCAGCGGGACCGGGACCGGGTTCGGGTCTGGGGCCTCCCGGCAGCGGGACCGGGTTCGGGTCTGGGGCCTCCCGGCAGCGGGACCGGGACCGGGTTCGGGTCTGGGGCCTCCCGGCAGCGGGACCGGGACCGGGTTCGGGTCTGGGGCCTCCCGGCAGCGGGACCGGGACCGGGTTCGGGTCTGGGGCCTCCCGGCAGCGGGACCGGGACCGGGTTCGGGTCTGGGGCCTCCCGGCAGCGGGACCGGGACCGGGTTCGGGTCTGGGGCCTCCCGGCAGCGGGACCGGGACCGGGTTCGGGTCTGGGGCCTCCCGGCAGCGGGACCGGGACCGGATTTGGGTCTGGGGCCTCCCGGCAGCGGGACCGGGTTTGGGTCTGGGGCCTCCCGGCAGCGGGACCGGGTTCGGGTCTGGGGCCTCCCGGCAGCGGGACCGGGACCGGGTTCGGGTCTGGGTCTGGGTCTGGGGCCTCCCGGCAGCGGGACCGGGTTCGGGTCTGGGTCTGGGGCCTCCCGGCAGCGGGACCGGGACCGGGTTCGGGTCTGGGTCTGGGTCTGGGGCCTCCCGGCAGCGGGACCGGGACCGGGTTCGGGTCTGGGTCTGGGGCCTCCCGGCAGCGGGACCGGGACCGGGACCGGGTTCGGGTCTGGGTCTGGGTCTGGGGCCTCCCGGCAGCGGGACCGGGACCGGGTTCGGGTCTGGGTCTGGGGCCTCCCGGCAGCGGGACCGGGACCGGGTTCGGGTCTGGGGCCTCCCGGCAGCGGGACCGGGACTGGGTCTGGGGCCTCCCGGCAGCGGGACCGGGACCGGGACCGGGTTCGGGTCTGGGTCTGGGGCCTCCCGGCAGCGGGACCGGGACCGGGTTCGGGTTCGGGTCTGGGGCCTCCCGGCAGCGGGACCGGGACCGGGTTCGGGTCTGGGGCCTCCCGGCAGCGGGACCGGGACCGGGTCTGGGTCTGGGGCCTCCCGGCAGCGGGACCGGGTTCGGGTCTGGGGCCTCCCGGCAGCGGGACCGGGACCGGGTCTGGGTCTGGGGCCTCCCGGCAGCGGGACCGGGTTCGGGTCTGGGGCCTCCCGGCAGCGGGACCGGGACCGGATTTGGGTCTGGGGCCTCCCGGCAGCGGGACCGGGACCGGGTTCGGGTCTGGGGCCTCCCGGCAGCGGGACCGGGACCGGGTTCGGGTCTGGGTCTGGGGCCTCCCGGCAGCGGGACTAGAAGAGCTGCGTGAAAACCCTTTCCGTCTCTACCCAGTTTGAATTTCCCAGATTCGACCTGATTGGTCAACTGCTGTTGATGACGTCACCGGCGCGAGCCAGGAGGCGGAACCAAAGGAAGGCGGACCTGGTTTATTGTGGTGCAGATTATTTCTTTGCCAATTGTTATCCCACTGTTTAATCTCAACACTTTAGCTCATTCGCAAACTAACCGGCCATGTCTTTCCACAGTCTCTTTTTTTTCCCTGATCCAGACAATAATTCCAACAGTAAATATTCTATCTCCATCCAAAATCTAAATGCAAGCCTTAACTGTTTGAGGTTGACCTCACAACACCCAAATCAAAGTATTTTAGGAATAGTAGAACAAGCTAACTATAATGTAACAAGGGTAAATGAACCTTTAAGAACTGTGTACACCTCATGATTATTGCCTTTGATATTTTTTCGCGGTAACACGCAAAAAGCAGGAGGAATTTAGTAGCTCAGCCAGCACCTACGTAGGAAAATGTAATGTATTGCTGTAGATGTTAACAACTAATCTTTTATGTCCCTAACAAGAGAAAATCTGCAGATGCTGGAAATACTAGTAATACACACAAAGTGCTGCAGGAACTCAGCAGGCCAGGCAGCATCTATGGAAAAGAGTACAGTCGATGTTTTGGGCTGAAACCCTTCAGCAGGACCTAATTTTGACTCTCTAATATTATAACCATATAACAATTACTGCATGGAAACAGGCCATCTTGGCCCTTCTAGTCCATGCCGAACACTTACTCTCACCTAATGCCGCTGACCCGCACTCAGCCCATAACCCTCCAATGCTTTCCTGTCCATATACCTATCCAATTTTACTTTAAATGACAATACCGAACCTGCCTCCACCACTTCTACTGAAAGCTCGTTCCACACAGCTACCACTCTCTGAGTAAAGAAATTCTCCCTCATGTTACCCTTAAACTTTTGCCCCTAACTCTCAACTCATGTCCTTTTGTTTGAATCTCCCCTACTCTCAATGGAAAAAGCCTATTCACGTCAACTCTATCTATCCTCCTCATAATTTTAAATATCAAGTCCCCCCTCAACCTTCTATGCTCCAAAGAAAAAAGACCTAACTTGTTCAACCTTTCCCTGTAACTTAGGTGCTGAAACATTCTAGGTAACATTCTAGTAAATCTTCTCTGTACTCTCTCCATTTTGTTGACATCTTTCCTATAATTCAGTGATCAGAACTGTACACAATACTCCAAATTCGGCCTTACCAATGCCTTGTACACTTTTAACTTTACATCCCAACTCCTATACTCAATGCTCTGATTTATAAAGGCCTGCATACCAAAAGCTTTCTTCACCACCCTATCCACATGAGATTCTGCCTTCAGGGAACTATGCACCATTATTCCTAGATCACTCTGTTCTACTGCGTTCCTCAATGTCCTACCATTTACCATGTATGTCATATTTGGATTATTCCTACCAAAATGTAACACCTCACACTTATCAGCATTAAACACCATCTGCCATTGTTCAGCCCACTCTTCTTTTTACAATATTTTTATTCAGAAGAAAAAAAACAAAATTTACAGAGTGCAACACATAGATACATCTCAACATAACTTATGTACATTCATATATTGTAATAAAATTGATCAAAATGTTATAGCATAAGACATAAAGGTATACCACTCTGTAATCAAAAATGAAAAGATAAGTCATACATCATAAAAGAATTTTTTTATATTAAAAAAGTCAACCCCCTACCAACTACCAAAGAAAAAAGCTGATGGATGATAATGGATAATTAGAAAAAAAACATATTCGCTTAAGCAGAGAAGATAAAAGTATACATAAAAGTCTGTGCACTGTTAAACTTTATAAATTGGAAAAGTAATTTAGGAAAGGTCCCCAGATAGCATAAAAAGATTGTTTCGAATTTAAGTCTGAGCAGTGGATCTTTTCAAAATTTAAATATGACTTAATATCATGTAGCCATTGAAGATGTGTAGGGGGGGGGGGTAGACTCCTTCCATTTAAGCAAGATTGCTCTTCTTGTTAAAAGAGAGGTAAAAACTAAAACCTGTAGGTTAGGAGTATTTAAAGTTATATCTTCATTTGCAAAAATACCAAACAAGGTAGTAAGGGAATTTGGGTCAAATTGGACCCTAAAAAGTTGTGAGAAGGTATGGAAAACTTCCCACAAAAACTTTTCAATTTTAGGGCAAAACCAAAACATATGAATTAAAGAGGCATCAACAGAGTTGCATTCATTATAAAGTGGAGAAACATTTGAATTAAAACTGGACAGCTTCTGTTTAGAAATGAAAGCTCTATGAACCACTTTAAATTGTAGAAGAGAGTGACGAGCACAGAAAGATGATTTATTAACCCGTTTAAGAATTTTATTCCATCTATCATTAGAAATCTGACAATTTAGGTCATCCTCCCAAGCTTTTATTTTATCTAAAAAGTCTTGTCTAGAATCAATCAACAAGTTATAGATACCAGTAATTGAACCATTAACAAAAGATTTTAAATTTAAAAGATTGTCCAGTAAATTTTTATCAGGACCTATAGGAAAAATAGTTAATTGGAAACGTAAGAAATCTCTAATTTGAAGGTACCTGTAAAAATGTGTATTTGGGATTGCAAATTTATTTGACAATTGGTCAAATGAAGCCAGAGATCCTGAGATAAACAGGTCCCAAAAACACTTAATACCTAATTCATCCCAATCCTTACAGACTTTGTCAGTCATGGAAGGGATAAAAAAATAATTAAGGAAAATGAGAGATGATAATGAAAAATTCGCTAAACCAAAAAATTTCCTAAATTGAGCCCAAATCCTTAAAGTTTGCTTAACAATTATGTTATCTGTTGTTTTATTTGCTGAAAAAGAAGAGTATGATCCAAGAAGAGAGACAATAGAGGAATTTTTTATAGAATTAACTTCTAAGGAGACCCATGATGGGCAACCTTTATGATAAATATAATAGGACCAGAAAGTAATATTCCTTATATTGGCAGCCCAATAGTAAAACCTAAAATTGGGTAGGGCTAATCCACCCATCGCTTTATTTCTTTGTAGGTAAACTTTACTTAAATGAGCTTGTTTATTATTCCAAATATAAGATGTTAAAACTGAATCTGAAGAATCAAAGTAGGTCTTAGGAATAAAAATAGGTAAGGCCTGAAAGAGATATAAAAATTTAGGAAGAATCTTCATTTTAATCGAATTAATTCAGCCAATTAGGGATAAAGAAAGAGAAGACCATTTAGAAAGCGTCTTTTTCACATAATTCAATAAGGGGTTTAAGTTTTCTTTAAATAAATTCTTGAAGTTTTTAGTAATTGTTACACCTAGATATGTAAATTGACTTGTAACAACTTGGAATGGAAATTTGGCATTTGATGACATTAGGTCATTTAAAGGAAATAGCTCACTTTTATGTAAGTTCAGCTTATATCCTGAAAAAGAACTAAACTGGGAAATTGAAGAAAGAACCGAAGGTTCAGTGTTAGAGATAAAAAGTAAAATATCATCAGCGTATAATGAAATGTTATGAGTCATACCTTCCCTTAGTATTCCAGAAATGTCCTTAGATTCTCAAAATGCTATTGCTAAGGGTTCTATAGCTAAAGCAAAAAGTAAAGGACTAAGAGGGCAACCCTGTCTAGTTCCCCGCTGTAATTTAAAGGGCTCAGAAATTTGACAGTTAGTAATAACCTGAGCGATAGGAGACAAGTAGATTAATTTAACCTGTTACGAACTCCGTAACTGGGTGTCTTACCAGCAAAGATAGGAGTATCCATTGAAGTCTGATGATACTATTTTTAACAGTATTTATTAGTAAAAATACACAAAAATAATATCAATGCAAATATACAGATAATATACGTCATCAATACTAAACCTAAAAGTGCGGGTATAATAATAATCAATAAGAAATAAGCTCTATCGTTGTCTAGGGGATAATGAATTGTCCGATGGAAATATAAAGTTCAGTTCAGTCCATGCAGGCTGTGGTAGTTGTTGGTCGCTGTTGCAATTGTTGGAGAGAGAGAGAGAGAGAGAGTAACAACTATTGACTTGCCGACTTTCCTTTCATGATCTTGATCTGTCGAGGCGTTGTTGTTGTGGCCGTTCATGTATGACCCCTCCATCCTTTAGCTAGACCGTTCTTCCGTGGTGGACTCGTCACCCAGGCAAGGGTGGACACACACACAAGCCCCCACCAGTCTCGTAGCGTCTCTCCTGGTGCGTCTGAGGGGTGTTCCCCAGACCCTACTTTTATCCCCACTCACAGGGTATCAGGTGTCAATCAGGTTGGGATGATGCAACCCATCAACCAGACCACTCTGGTTGCCCCCTGAGGGGTTTCAATGAATAGAACAGTACCTAGTACACAAACCTTCTCCAAGAGACAATAGCAGTAATCAGTGGTTCCGTTCCACTTTTATTAGGAGGAGACATCCCACTTTTGTGTATCTTGGCGTTGTCTCTCTCTCATTTCCTGGGTATCAGACCCGAAATAGTAGCGATTTTGCGATTCTCAAAAGGGAGGGGGGGGGTGACTTTGCACCCTTCTGCCCATCAGAGTTGCTCCTCATTCGTAACAAACCAAATGAATAAAATTAGGCCCAAAATTAAACTTTTCTAAGGTCTTAAAAAGATAATTCCACTCAATCCTATTGAAGGCTTTTTCTGCATCTAAGGATAATACACACTCTGATTTTTTATGGATGGTGAATATATCACATTCAATAACCGATGTATATTAAAATGTGAGTAACGATTTTTAATAAATCCTGTCTGGTCATGTGATATAATAGATGGTAAAATATTTTCAAGTCTTCGAGCTAAGATTTTGGATAAAATTTTTGCATCAACATTTAATAAAGAAATTGGTCTATATGAAGAACATTCAGCTGGACTTTTATTTTTTTTAAGAATAAGAGAAATAAAAGCTTCATAAAAAGATTGAGGAAGTTTACCTGATTTAAAGGACTCTGCTAAACAGAGGATAAATAAGGTGCAAGTAACGTAGTGAAAGTTTTGTAAAACTCCCCAGGAAAGCCATCAGGTCCTGGGGTCTTACCAGAATGTAAAGCACGTATGGCCTCAGCCACTTCTTCATTGGAAATAGGCTGATCTAACTGTGTTAGACTATCAGCAGACAATGTAGGAATGTTGATATTACTGAAAAAAGCATTTATATAGGTATTATCTGAAGAAGAGTCAGACTGATACAACTTTAGGTAAAAGTCTTTAAATAGGTTGTTAATTTCTGAATGATCGGATATCTTAGTACCATTATCTTAAAAATTTACTGTGATTTGACGATTAACTGTAAAAGATTTTAAGTGATTGGCTAATAATCTACCTGTTCTATCCCTGTGAATGCAAAATTGAGTTTTATCTCTCAACAACTGTCGTTCATTTGGGTAAGTTAGCAGAAGATTATACTTGGATTGGATTTCAATATGCTTATTATATATACTTGGATCTGGAGATAGGGCATACTTTCGATCAAGATCTTTTAATATCACTGCTAGGTCAGACCTTTCTTTGTCAGCTTTTTTCTTTATATAGGTAGAGTAAGAGATAATTTCTCCACAAATATATGTTTTAAAAGTATCGCAGACTATAGTACCAGCAGTATCACCTTTAAAATTTTCTTTAAAAATAAAAGTAATATGGTTTTCCAAAAACTTTAGAAAATTTTTATCAGATAACAATGATAAGTTAAAATGCCAACTTCTATTTGGTACAGAGTAAACAGGTAATCTTAAAGCCAGAAGCACCGGTGCATGATCAGTCTAAGCAATCTCCTTACAATCACAGGATCGTACCAGTGGAAGCAAGTTTCTATCTATAAAAAAATAATCAATCTGAGAGTACATATGATGAACCTGAGAGAAATATGAATATTCCTTTTCTTGGAGGTGCAAAAAATGCCACACATCGAGAATACCACATTGAAATAGAAAAGATTTAAAAAGTAAGACTGATTTATTAGTGACAGGGGTTTTACTTGAAGAGCAGTCTAATATAGGGTCAATCTAATATAGAGGCCCACTCTTCTAACTGGCCTAAATCTCTCTGCAAGCTTTGAAAATCTACTTCATTATCCACAATACCACCTACCTTATTTTCATCTACATACTTACTAATCCAATTTACCACCCCATCATCCAGATCATTAATGTATATGACAAACAACATTGGACCCAGTATAGATCCCTGAGGCACACCACTAGTCACCAGCCTCCAACCTGAGAAACAGTTATCCATCACTACTCTCTGGCATCTCCCATCCAGCCATTGTTGAATCCATTTTACTATTTCAATATTAATAACTAACGATTGAACCTTCCTAACTAATCTTTTGTGTGGAACCTTGTCAAAGGCCTTACTGAAGTCCATATAGACAACATCCACTGCTTTACCCTCATCAACTTTCCTTGTAACCTCTTCAAAAAATTCAATAAGTTTTGTCAAACATGACCTTCCAGGCACAAATCCATGTTGACTGCTCCTAATCAGACCCTGTCTATCCAGATAATTATATATAGCATCTCTAAGAATACTTTCCATTAACTTACCCACCACTGACCTCAAACTGACAGGCCTATAATTGCTAGGTTTACTCTTAGAACCATTTTTAAACAATGGAACCACATGAGCAATACACCAATCCTCCGGCACCATCCCTGTTTCTAATGACATTTGAAATATTTCTGTCAGAGCCCCTGCTATTTCTACACTAACTTCCCTCAAGGTCCTAGGGAATATCCTATCAGGACCTGGAGATTTATCCACTTTTAAATTCCCTAAAAGCGCCAGTCCTCTCATTAATCGTCATAGTTTCCATAACTTCCCTACTTGTTTCCCTTACCTTACACAATTCAATATCCTTCTCCTTATTGAATACCGAAGAAAAGAAATTGGTCAAAATCTCCCCCATCTCTTTCGGCTCCACACACAGCTGTCCACTCTGATTCTCTAAGGGACCAATTTTATCCCTCACTATCCTTTTGCTATTAATATAACTGTAGAAACCCTTTGGATTTATTTTCACCTTACTTGCCAAAGCAACCTCGTATCTTCTTTTAGCTTTTCTAATTTCTTTCTCAAGATTCTTCTTACATTCTTTATATTCCTCGAACACCTCATTTACTCCATGCTGCCTATATTTATTGTAGATATCTCTCTTTTTCCTAGCCAAGTTTCCAATATCCCTTGAAAACCATGGCTCTCTCAAACTCTTCACCTATTATGTTACTCCAGACTCTAGCAACTACAATCTTTTGTGTCCCCAATTGCTGTGGGTTGAGAGTTACTGCCTTTAATATATTAGTGAGGTTTTTCAAGCAGTAAAAAACACAGACCCCACAAAAGCTACGGCAATTATGTACACCACAATTTAGATGAATACATAAAAGATGGCAGATGCTATCCTAGACCAACAAACAATCTGCAAGTGGATCTTCATTTGAAACAAAGTACTAATGCTATCTAATTCAGTTCTGATATATAACACTTGGCATGATTTTATATTGCCTGGTTATGATCTCACCTGGGGGGGCAATTTACAAGGCAGAATGATCTGGTATGGTGGGATTTTGCAATCAATGTGATACAAGATGTGCGGTCATTTGGGAGGTTTTGCAGATCATGCAATTGGTGTGTTATTCATTGATGCCAAGTAATGCACAATCTTCAAGCCCAGCTCCCCAGACTTGGATAAATGTAAGCTGTTTGATTAATTTAGAACATCGAGCTGTAGAGCACAGAGAAAGACTCCTCAGTACATGACGTCCAAGCTCACCCGATCTCATTTCCCTCAATAGGTCCACATTCTCTTATGGCTTGCCTACCTAAGAGCTTGTCTCAATGTCTTTTTATATGTAGTGATTTCATCTGACTCTGAGTTTAGATACACAACCTGTGAAAAAATAGTTCCTCTTCAATTCCCTTCTAAAACTCCTTCCCCTCACCTTGAGTCTATATGCTGGGAAAAAGATTCTGATCATCAACCCTATCTATTATTTTATATGCATCAAAGTACATAACCTGAGAAACTACCCTGAGTACACATACTACCCAGAGATCAATTTTCTTGCAGGCATTCACAGTGAATACAAAGAAACAATAGAATCAATGAAAAACCACAAACAACAAAGATGGACAAACAAATCAATGAGCAAAATACAACAAACTGTGCAATACCAAGAGAAAAAAAATACTAAATAAATAAACATGAGTTGTAGAGTCCTTGAAAGTGAGTCTACAGTTTGTGTAATCAGTTCACTGTTGGGGTGAGTGAAGTTATCCCCTCTGGTTCAAAAGCCTGATGGTTGAGGTAAAGTAGCTGTTCTTGAATGGCAGCAACAAGAAGAGAGTATAGCCAAAATGGTGGGGTCCTTGATGATGACTGCTGTTTTCCGGCAACAGCACTCTTTATAGATCTGCACTGTTGTGGGGAGGACTTTACCCATGATGGACTGGGCTGAATCCACTACTTTTCAGAGGCTTTTCCATTCTTGGGCATTCGTGTTCCCATACCAGGCCATGATGCAACCAACACACACAAAATGCTGGAGGAATTCAGTAGGCCAGGCAGCATCTGTGGAAAAGAGTATTATCGACGTTTCTGATGGAAACTCTTCGGCAGGACTGGAGAAAAAGAGCTGAGGAGCAGACTTAAAAGGTTGGGGGGGGGAGGGGAGAGATAAACATAAGGTGATACGTGAAACCTGAAGGGGTAGGGATGAAGTAAGAAGAGCTGGGATGTTGATAAGTGATAAAGACAGAATGCCATGGATGAAAGAAAAGGGGGGAAGAACACCAGAGGGAGGTGATTGACAGGCAAGAAGATAAGGTGAGAGAGGGAAAAGGGGATGGGAAATGGAGAGGGACAACATTACCAGAAGTTTGAGAAATTAATGTCCACGCCATTAGGTTGGAGGCTACCCAAACAGAATATAAGGTGTTGTTCCTCCAACCTAAGTGTGGTCTCATCACGACTGTGGAGGAAGCCATGGATAGACATATCAGAATTGGAATGGGAAGTGAAATTAATAGGGGTGGCCACTGGGAGATCCTGCTTTTTTCTGACTCAGCGAGGTGGTCTCCCAATCTAAATCGGATCTCACCGATGTACAGGAGGCCACACCGGAAGCACCGGGCACAGTAGATGACCCCAACAGACTCAGAGGTGAAGTGTCACCTCACTTGGAAGGACTGTTTGGGGCCCTGATTGGTAGTGAGGGAGGAGGTGTAGCACTTGTTCCACTTGCAAGGGTAAGTGCCAGGAGGGAGATCAGTGGGGAGTGATGAATGGACAAGGGAGTTGCGTAGGCAGCAAACCCTGCAGAAAGCAGAAAGTGGTGGTGGGGGGTGGGGGAGGGAAAGATGTGCCAGGTGGTAGGATCCCATTGAAGATGGTGAAAGTTTCGGAGAATTGTATGCTGGATGCAGAGGCTGGTGGGGTGTTACATGAAGACAAGAGGAACCCTTTCCCTGATAGAGTGGTGGGAGGATGGGGTAACAGCAGACAGAGGTGATGCAGTTGAGGGTAATGTCGATGGTGGAGGAAGGAAAGCCCTACAAAAAACGAGGACATCTCCTTCGTTCTGGACTGAAAGGCCTCATCCTGAGAGTAAATGCAGCAGAGATTGAGGAATCGAGAGAAGGGGATAGCATTTTTACAGGTAAAAGGGTGGGGCGAGGTATGGTCTAGGTAGCTGACAAGAGTCCGTGGGTTTATAATAGATATCAGTGGATAAGCTGTCTCCAGAGATAGAGATGTTGAGTTTGAGAAAGGGGAGGGAGGTGTTCCAAATGGGCCAGGTAAATTTGAGGGTGGGGGGGACTTGGAGGCAAAGTGGACGAAGACAATTTCTGCATGGGTGCAGGAAGTAGCTCCAATGTCTACCGTCAATCCCATCTCTTCCATTAACGCTGCTTTTGATCGTAGCTCTTCCATTTCGCACACATCTGTTCTTACCCCAACCTCCTGCCAGTCTACCAGGCATAGGGTTCCTCTTGTCCGCACCCACCACCCCACCAGCCTCTGCGTCCAGCATACAATTCTCCGGAACTTCCGCCACCTCCAGTGGAATCTCACCACCAAGCACATCTTTTCCCCCGATCCCCCCACCACCTTCTGCTTTCTGCAAGGAATGGTGAGAGACAGCTTTGCCGAGCGCCTATGCTGCATCCACCAGAAAAAGCAGCACCTTCCAGTTGCCACCCATTTCCATTTTAATTACATTTCCCATTCCCATTCCAATATGCCTATCCATTGCCTCCTCCACTGTTGTGAGGTTGGAGGAACAGCACCTTATATTCCATTTGGGTAGCCTCCAGCCTGATGGCATGAACATCAATCTCTCAAAATTCTGGTAGTGCCTCCCATCCCTGTCCCCCTTCACCATTTTCCATCTGCTTTCCCCTCTCTCACCTTACCTCCTTGCCTGCTCATCAACTCCTTCTAGTACTCCTCCCCCTTTTCTTTCTTCCATGGCTTTCTGTCTCTTTCATCTATCAACTTCCAAGCTCTTCATCCTTCTCCCTTCTGGTTTCACCTATCATCGTGTTTCTCTCTCTCTTCCCGCCAGCACCCCCCTCCACCTTTTAAATCTACTCCTCAGCTCTTTTTTCCACAGTTATGCCAAAGGGTTTCGGCCTAATGCATCAACTGTTACTCTTTTCCATAGATGCTGCCTGGCCTGCTGAGTTCCTCCAGCACTTTGTATGTGTTGCTTGGATTCCAGCATCTGCAGATTCTCTCTTGTTCATAATGCAACTAGTCAGGATACTCTCCACATTTTCCAAAGTTTCAGATGACATGCCAAATCTTCACAAACTTCTAATAAGTAGAGGTGCTGCCATTCCTTATTTGTAATGCAGCTATGTACTGGATCCAGAACAGATAATCAAAAATCATGTCACTGAGGAATTTAAAGTTGCTGACGTTCTCCACTTCTGATCCCCAGATGCAGACTGGCTCACGGATCTCCGGTTTCCTCCTTTTGTAATCAATAATCAGCTCTTTGGTTTTGCTGACACTGAGCGAGAGGTTATTATTCAGGCATCATACAGCCAGATTTTCAATTTCCCTCCTATACACCGATTTGTTCCCACCTTCATCTTCTTTCATTCATCATTCCTCAGCCTCCCTTGCTTCAGGGAAACAATTTGTCCCCTTAACTCAAGTCCTGTGTTCCAGACAACATACTGGTAAAACACAAACTTAATACCAAAGGAAGTCAGCAGGTCAGTCAGTCAGCATCTATGGAAATGAAAACAGTCGGCTGGACTTGTTGAAGAACCTCATCCCTGATGAATCCCTTCTGCACTCTCTCCTGTGCAGTCACATCCTCCAACTGTGTGGCTACCAGAATTGCACAGAATACTCCACGTATGCTCTAACCACTGTTTTGAAAAGTTGAAAAAGAACATCCCAACTTTTGTATTCTATGACCTGATCTATGAAAGCAAGAATATCACATGCCTTTTCCACCACCCTAAGTACCTGCATTGCCATTTTCATGCTTCTATGGACTTAAACCTGATGTCATTCTGTTTATAGCAATCCATGACATCCTAATATTTAATCCAAATAATGCTAATTCTACCTACAAGTTTGCAGATGATACCACCAGAGTGGGACAAATCTTAAATACTGATGAGACTGAGGGCAGGAAGGATATAAGAGAACCAAGTGACATGGTGTCATGACAACAATCTTTTCATCAGTGTCAGCAAAATAAAACAGCTACTCATTGACTTAAGGACGGAGAAGGTGCATATGGTCCTGTTTACATCAATGTGCTGAGGTCCTAGGTTCTGAGAGGTGTTAGGAGTTCTAGGAGTGATCATCACTGATAGCCTGTACTGGGTCAAACCATGTAGATGCCATGGTTACGAAAGCTCATCTGCACCTGTACCTCCTCAGAAAGCTAAAGAAATTTGGTGCGGCCATTTTGACCCTCACCTGTTTTCATGGAAGCACTATAAAAAGCATCCTATCTCAGTGCATCACAAATTTGTATGGTAGTTGTTCTGCATGCGAGAAACTACGGATACAGAAGGACTTAGACAGATTAGGAGAATGGGCAAGAAAATGGCAAATGAAATACAATGTTGAAAAATACATGTATGGAATATTTTATAAATGGAAAAAATTCAGGAATCTGAGATACAAAGGGACTTGGGAGTCCTTGTGCAGGATACCCTGAAGGTTAACTTGCAGGTTGAGTTGGTGGTGAGGAAAGCAAATACCATGTTAACGTTCATTTCAAGAGGTCTAGAATACAAGAGCAAGGATGTGATGCTGAGGCTTTATAAGGTACTGGTGAGGCCTCACCTTGAGTATTATGAACAATTTTGGGCCCCTCATCTTAGAAAAGATATGCTGGTATTGGAAAGGGTCCAGAGGAGGTTCATAAGGTTGATTCCAGGAATGAAAGGGTTATCATATGAGGATGGCTCTGGGTCTGTACTTGCTGGAATTCAGAAGAATGAGGGGGGATATCATTGAAGCCTTTCGAATGTTGAAAAGCCTAGACCAGGGGTCAGCAACCTTTACCACTGAAAGAGCCACTTGGACCCGTTTCCCACAGAAAAGAAAACACTGGGAGCCGCAAAACCCGTTTGACATTTAAAATGAAATAACACTGCATACAACGTTTTTTTTGCCTTTATGCTATGTATAAACAAACTATAATGTGTTGCATTTATGAAATTGATGAACTCCTGCAGAGAAAACGAAATTACATTTCTGCATGCAACAAAAACATTTTGAACTCCGAAAAAAAGACGTTGGGTTGAAAGTTACTTTTAAGTAAAATACTCAATGTCTATTTGAGTCCTTCTTGTATTTATGAAAAACGCCGAACTTAAATTTTCCGCCAGCAGCAAACCAAAAATATCATCAGCCAGCTGTCAGCCTGAAAAATAAAAGGACTATTTCACTGAACAATGAAAAAATATGAATATACATAAAATAATAGGCAATTAAAATATTTATCATACTTGGTTAATGGGATTTCTGCTCCTGGACCTCAGCGCACAGCGTCTGCACATCAGGGCTGTATGACGTCACCTTCATCTTTACACAGGATCGCAAGCTGTCATCTGTGAAGCATGCGCGATGTTTGTTTTTAATAAAGTTCATGTTGGAGAACACCTGCTCACATACATATGTGGATCCAAAGATCGACAGGACTCCAAGCGCATACTTTTTCATGTTTACATAAATGTCGGGCACAGCATTCCATGTTTCAAACACAAGTTGGTCCGGATTTGGAAGGTTTTCAATATCACTCCATTTGTGATTCTGAGCAAGAACGGCCTTCTGACGGGCAACATCTTCAAGGTCTGCTGTCAAGCGTCTAAACTTGGACACCCATATGTCTTTGTCGGCTATGTCGGCCAGTTCCATCTCAAGATCAGGTTGACTCACACCTGCCAATGCAGTCGTATTCAGTAGGGAAGGATCGATGCTTAAGGGAGTGACCGGGAAGGATAATGTGTTTTTTTCCTCTCTGAACTCACAGAAGCGTTTCCCAAACGATGTTTGCATTGCGATGATTGCAGAATGTAAATACTCCGAAATTATCATGTCGTGACCTTGTTTGAACTCTCTCAAATTGGGGAAGTGAGACAAAGTGCCTTTCTGTAAATCTCTGGCAAGCACTGTCAACTTGCGCTCGAATGCCAAGACATCCTCCAACATGTGCAGGGCTGTGCGTCCTTTCCCCTGAAGAGCTGTGTTCAGCGTGTTCAGGTGCGCTGTCATGTCTACCATGAAGTGTAGCTTTTCCAGCCACTCTGGCTGTTCCAGCTCAGGAAAGTTGAGCCCTTTGCTGCCCAGGAAAGTTTTCACTTCTTCCAGACACGCGACAAAGCGTTTCAGCACCTCCCCTTTGGACAGCCACCGGACTTTGTTGTGCAGCAGGAGATCAGAATATGCGCTTTCCATCTCGTCCAGTAACAAACGGAATTGACGGTGATTTAAACTTTTTGCCATTATTTTATTGACAATCTGAATGACAACATCCATTACTTCTGTGCATTCCGGAGGAAATGTTTGAGCGCACAGTGCCTCTTGGTGCAAGATGCAGTGAAAAGTCAGCAGCTTTCTGTCCAGCGACTTCTGCAGTAAAGCCACAAATCCCTTGTGCGTTCCCGTCATATTCGGAGCCCCATCAGTAGCTACTGACACCAGATGGGTGGTCTTTATTCCTTTGGCTCTTAAACAATTCAAGACAGCCTCACAGATGTCCTCCCCCCGTGTTTGGTCTTTTAGAGGTATCAACTCAATCAGTTCTTCCTGTGGCCCGGCAGAGTTTACATACCGGCAGAACAACGCTATTTGTTCAATATCGCCTTTGTCTTTAGACTCGTCACAGGCAATCGAGTAGGCCACAGCTGAATTGATGTCTTTAATTTGCTGTCTTGTGATGTCTTCTGCCATTTTTATGGTTCTGTCTTTGACAGTCTTTGCAGAGAGGGGCATATCCCTGATTTTCTGCACAATTTCACTCTTGTTTTTAAAGTCCGTGAATAGATGTTCTGAAATCTTAATGAAAGATTCTTTTATATATTCACCATCTGTAAACTGCTTCCCGTGCCTGACTATTTCCTGAGCGGCAATATAACTGGCGTATGTCGTTGATTTTCCTGACTTCATCCATTTCTGGAAATGATTTTTGCTCAGATCAACCTTCCGCATCAGTTCCGAAACGGCTTTTTTTCTCTCATCTCCATCCGGATATTTTTGAGCAAAGGCTGCGTGTTTACTCTGGAAATGCCTTGCGACATTTGACTTTTTGTTGTTTGCTAGTTTCTCATTGCATATTAAGCATACCGGTAAACCAGTCTCGTCAGCAGTGAAAGCAAATGAATCTGTCCACGTATCATTAAACATTCTGTTTTCTTCAGTCACTTTTCTTTTTTTAGAATTCTCCATAGTTGGCTTACCTTGGATCGAAAAATTAAAGAAATCGCGCACTGGCGGGTGTCAGGTATTGGCAGTGGTGACGTATATTAATAGCGATAAAAACACGTTGCAGCGGTGTGTTCAGGCAGTCAGTAAACTGCAGTCGAATAACTTTATTCGAACTAAACAGCCTTGCTTCTAAGCCTCCCTCAACCCAGCCCCCATGGGCGCGGATGCTGCAAAAGACACGTACTCACAAACCCCCGTAGGCAATCTCCCTTAGCCGGAATGCTGGCTAATTGAGAGCCATTTCAGATGTGTCAGAAAATGTGTCGCCACACTTACATTGTACAAGATCACCATAATCTTCAAATTTAGAATTACATTTCAAAAGCTAACAAACTAACATAAAATACATTTTAATTAAATACTGACCAATTATTTCCCAAAGCCACAGGGAGCCGCAGCACAGAGGTGAAAGAGCCACAAATGGCTCGGGAGCCGCAGGTTGCCGACCCCCGGCCTAGACAGTGTAGATGTGGAAAGGATGGTGGGAGAGTCTAGGACAGAGATGTGGAGAAATTTCTTTAGTCAAGGGGTGATGAATTTGTGGAATTTGTTGCCACATGCAGCTGTGGAGTCCAGGTCGTTGAGTGTATTTAAGGCAAAGATTGATAGATTCTTGATTGGACATCGAATCAAAGGATATGGGTAAAGGTCGGGGAGGAAGAGGAGAAAAAAGAGGATCAGCCATTATTGAATGGTGGAGCAGACTCAATGGGCCAGATGGCTTAATTCTGCTCCTATGTATTATATCCTGGGTGGTGGGGGTCCTTAATGATGGATTCCACCTCTTGAGGCAATGCTTTTTGAAAGTATCCTCAGTGGTGGAGAGGTTAATACCGATGCTGGAGCTTTTCCCAACCCTGTGCAATGGCACCTCCATACTATACGATGATTAAACCATTTTGAACTCACTCCACAGAACATCTGTAGGAATTTACTAGAATCTTTGGTGTCTTATCAAACCTTCAAACTCCTAATGAATAATAGCCACTGATATGCCTTGTTCATAACTGCATCAACATTTTGGGTACACGATAGATTTTCAGAGATGATGACAGCCAGGAACTTGAAACTGCTCACTCTCTCCACTACTGCCCCCTCGAAGGGGATTGGTTCATATTCTCCAACTTTCCCTTTCTGGTCCACAATCAATTCCTTGGTTTTACTGATGTTGTTGTTGTGACATACTCAACCAGCTGATCTATCTCTCTCCTGTTTGCCTCCTTGTTAGCATCACAGATTCTGCCAACAACAGTTGTGTCATTGGTGAAGTGACTTGGATCTGCTTCAGTTTGCATCAGAACAGATCAGCAGCAGATGCCATTTTGTTGGCTCTTCTCTCAGTCCTGGAACACCTGGACAGTGAAGATGCATACATCAGGATGCTCTTCATTGACCACAGCTCAGCATTCAACACTATCAACCCCACAAAACTAACTAAGACCTAGGCCTCAATAGCTCCTTGTACAACTAATTCTTGATTTTCTCACTTGCAGACTGTTCTGGTAGTTATCAATGTTATTCCTACGGCACTTAGTTAGCCGCTCCCACATGGGAGGAGTTCACATACTGTATAAGTATAGGGATCAATAAAGTTCAGGAATGCCCTGCATGCTGACATCCTGGTGTGTTCTGCACTATCCTTCAATAACAAACACAACATGGTATCAGAAGTAATTGATCAGCGATGAATTGGTGGTACAGACCAAGCACACACCATGATGCCAGCATGCAAGATATTCCTGAATTTTATTGAAATCTCCAACAAAAAATAACTTACAGTAATACTGTTTTAGTTTGTATATATCTATGAAAATTATCCTAAACTGACTATGCTGATTGTTAATAAGGCATGATAAGGCATCATAAGGCATGAGCTAAGAACTGACCAGGGCTGCACCTTCAAGCTGCACCCCAAAGTGGATATATTGTAATATTCTGTGAGCCACCAGCCTGGGGAGGTGCACAGGGATACAGACACAGTAGTCAAACTCTCAGGGAGAAAAAAGACTTTTGTAGTCCAAATAAAGAAAATAATAAATAAACAAGCAGGCAAACGAAGAAGCTGAAAGAGCAGTACAAACTATTTATATTCTCCTACTGAAGGCAAAAGGCCCCTACAAAGCCCTGCTAGCTTATCACTACACATCTCTTGCGAATGGCTACAGTCCACCGGAGCTACAAATGGGCCAGAGACTGAAAACAACTCCAAGCTTGCTTACCAGACTTGGACAACGCAAAAGATTTTGAGACAACAAAGCATACAAAAATGATCTCAGATACAGAGCAAAATCTTTATCCCTGCTCAGGAGTGGTTAAACTGTTTGCGTTTCAGACCACTTCACCAAAGAACAATAGTCCAGCAATAGCGCAGCATGCACCATGATAGTTTGCGATCAGGACATCACAAGGGGCAATCAGGCAGAACAGCTGTGTGCTTGTGTGCCTTCAAAGTCCTAAAAATGTAGTGAAAGGGATAGAGTGGCCTGATCCTTATGACCAGAACCACTTACCTGAGGTGGACACACCTGTTCAGAAATCTCCATTAGCTTCAACACTTCCAGGATCAGGTTTCTTATCTGTCTCACCACAGAAATATACTCCATAACCTAATAGCTCAGGGCAAGTGACTAAAGAGGCAGAGTCCTGACCTCCATTCAATTTTGTGTTTTTTAAAAAGAGTTCTAATGTTGAAATAATTTCACAAATTGAAACTGTTCTTGCAAAAAAAATTGGTAAAAAATGGAGGAAAACGATGAGAGTGACAGCCCATAAAAAATGAAGGGTGATTTTAGATGCATATCATATTTATGTTGAGTTAAATACTTATGTAATTAGTTTTGCTACAATAAGTGTATGGGACACTGGAAAAATGTTGAATCTCCCCTTGGGGATGAATAAAGTATCTATCTATCTATCTATCTATCTATCTATCTACAGCTCAAATGCCATTGTAAAGTTTTCTGCTGTTGTTGACCAAATCAAAGGTGATGAATTATTGACAAAGATGAGGGAGATTGAAAATCTGGTTAAATGGTGCCACAACAACAATCTCTCACAGCAAAAGCTGTTCTGATGCACCATCAATAACTCACTCTGAGATGTAAAGGCAAGATATCGGCTTTTATTGACTGGAAGAAGGAACCAGCAGTGAGTGACCACCATACTACATCCTGGAGACTGAGAGGCCGGGCTCAGGCCTCAATCGCTTTTATACCAGGGTCTGTGGGAGGAGCCACAGAAGCAGTCAGCAGGGGGCGTGTCCAGACAGGCACATGTGTTCATTGACAACAAATGGAGGGGAAAACTGGAGGTTTCATGAGCCAGTACTCAATGGGGATTGGAGGTGGAGAGGGTCAGAAACTTTAAATTACTGGTATTATAATTTCAGAGGATCTGACTTGGGACAACCAATCAAGAACCATTAAAAAGAAGGCACAGCAGCACCTCTATTTTTTCTGGTTTATTCAGATTCAGAACGTCATCTGAAACTTTGACAAATGGATGCATGGTGGAGACTGTTATGGAAGCATCAACGCCAAGTGACAGAATAGCCTACAAAATGTGATGGATACAACCCATTCCTTAACAGGAGAAGCCCTGCAGACCATTGAGCACATCTCTGTGGAGCACTACCAGAACAGATCACAATCCGGCATCAAGCAGAATCAGGTTTATTATCACCAGCATGTATTATGAAATCTGTTAAATTAGCACCAGCAGTTCAAATCAATACATAATATAGAAAAGAAAAACTAAATTGATAAATCAATCAATCGATTACAGTATTGTATAAGTATATTGAATAGATTAAAAATCATGCAAAAACATAAATAATATATATATTTAAAAAAGTGAGGTAGTGTCCAAGGGTTCAATGTCCATTTAGGGATCCGATGGCAGAGGGGAAGAAGCTCTTCCTGAATCATGGAGTGTGTGCCTTCAGGCTTCTGTACCTCCTACCTGGTGGTAACAGTGAGGAAAGGACATGCCCTGGGTGCTGGAGGTCCTTAATATTGCATGCTGCCTTTCTGAGACACCGCTCCCTAAAGATGTCCTGGGTACTTTGTAGGCTAGTACCCAAGATGGAGCTGATTAAATTGACAACCCTTGCAGCTTCTTTTGGTCCTGTGCACTAGCCACCGCCCCCCCTCCCCCCGCCCCCCCATACCAGACAGCGATGCAGCCTGGTATAGTCACTGTGTTGCCTTCTTTATAACTGCATCGATATGTTGGGACCAGGTTAGATCCTCAGAGATCTTGACACTGCTCACTCTCTCCACCCCTGTGAGGATTAGTATGTGTTCCTTCGCCTTACCCTTCCTGAAGTCCACAATCAGCTTTCGTCTTACTGATGTTGAGTGCCGGTTGTTGCTGTGACACCACTCCACCAATTGGCATATATCACTCCTGTATGCCCTCTCATCACCACCTGAGATTTTACCAACAATGGTTGTATTGTCAGCAAATTTATCAATGGTATTTGAACACAGTCATGAGTATACAGAGAGTAGAGCAGTGGGCTAAGCACACACCCTTGAGGTGTGCCAGTGTTGATCGTCAGCAAAGAGGATATGTTATCACCAATCCACACAGACAGCAGTCTTCCGGTTAGGAATTCAAGGATCCACTTGCAGAGGGAGGTACAGAGGTCCAGGTTTTGCAACTTCTCAATCAGGACTGTGGGAATGATGATATTAAATGCTGTGCTATAGTCGATGAACAGCACCCTGACATAGGTGCTTGTGTTGTCCATATGGTCTAAGGCCGTGTGAAGAGCCATTGAGATTACATCTACCATCAACCTATTGTGGCGATAGGCAAATTGCAATGGGTCCAGGTCCTTGCTGAGGCAGGAGTTCAGTCTAGTCATGACCAACCTCTCAAAGCATTTCATCACTGAAGATGTGAGTGTTATCATCAAGGACATGTCCTCTTCTCATTACTGCCATTGGGAAGGAGGTACTGGAGCTTTAGGTCCCACACCACCAGATTCAGGGACAGTTTTACCCTTCAACCATCAGGCTTCTGAGCCAGAGTGGATAACTTCACTCATCTCAACACTGATCTGACTCCACAACCGATGGAATCACTTTCAATGACTCTACAGCCCGTGTTCTCAGTACAGTTTGTTTGTTTGTTTTGTATTTGCAATGTTTGTCCCCTTTCCTGCTCCGGTTGTTTGTCAGTATTGTGGATTGTTTTTCCTTGATCCTATTATATTTCTTCATGTGAATGCCTGCATGAAAATGACTGTCAGGGTAGCATGGTGACACATACGCACTTGGCTAATAATTTTTCTTTGAACTTTGAATTTATAGATGGTGTTTGAGCTGTCTCTACTCAAACAGCTATGGGTGTGGAGAGAATAGAGCAGTGGGCTAAGAACACATCCTTTGAGTTGCACCAGTATTGATTGACAGTGAGGAAAAGAATGGGTTTTTTTTAATGAAGAAGTCAAGGATTGAGTTGCAGAGAGGGTACTGTGGTCTAGGTTTTGAAGCTTGTTGATTGGTACAGAGGGGATAATGGTTTTGAACGCTGAGCTGCAAGCAACAAACTGCAGCCTGATGTAGGTATGTTGCCGCCCAGGTGGCCCAAGGCCAAGCGGAAGACCAGTGAGATTGCATCCACTCTAGATCTATCGTGGCAGTAAGCATATAGCAGCGGGTCCAGGTCTTTGCTTAAGCAGTAGTTAATTCTAATCATGACCAACCTCTCAAAGCACTTCAGTAGATATGAGTGCTACTGGGCAATAGTTGTTGAGGCAGTTCATCCTGTTCTTCTTGGGCACTGGTATGATTGACGCTCTTTTGAATTAGGTGGGACCTCTGATTGCAGCAGTGAGAGACTGAAAAATATCCTTGAGTATTCCAGCCAGTTCATTGGCACAGGTTTTCAGTACCCTGCCAGGTACACCTTCTTGTGAGAGTTCACCATGAGAAAGATGTTCTGATGTCGGCCTCTGAGACAGATATCACAGTCACCAGATGCTGCAGGGATTTGCACAACTTCAGCTTTATTCTTCATTTCAAAGCATGCATAGAAGGCATTCAACTCATTGGGAGTGAAACATCACAGCCATTAATGATGTTAGGTTTTGCCTTGTAATAGCCTGCAAATCCTGCCAGAGCTGATGTGCATCTGATTCCATCTCTAATGTCACTCAGAAGATAACCTTCCATAGGTCCTACCTGGACTTGTTGTAGCATTCTAGATCAGTAGTCTTGATTGCCACAGATCTAGTCCTCAGCAGACTGCAAATCTCTTCTGAGAAAACACGAGGAAATCTGCAGATGCTGGAAGTTCAAACAACAACACACACAAAATGCTGATGGAACACAGCAGGCCAGGCAGCTTCTATAGGGAGAAGCGCTGTCGACGTTTCGGCCTGAGACCCTTCATCGGGAGGTTTGGGTATGTCCAATACATTCTTGAAGGCACACACTCATCTTCACAGGTCTTAGTGAAGTTGGTGGTAACTTTGGCATGTTCATTCACATATGAGGATGGATCTCTGAATACAATCCAGTCCGTTCATTTAAATACGAACAGCATGTAAATCAAGTTTTTCACTGTACTCTGAGTGTATGTAACAAAGGTAACTCTATTTACCAATTTGCTGTAACGTCCTACCTAGATCTGACTTTCTAAAATGCATGAACTCATATGTGTTGGGATTAATTTCCTTCAGCAACAGACTGCTGAACTCTCCATCTAATCCAATTCCTGTTGTAGCCTTAGGCAACCTACCCTCCAAATCAGCATTCATTTCCATGACATCTGCAATTTACTAATCAACATTGAAATCCAAGTCACTATTATATCACAGATTACAATACCTAAAGTCCACCTCTGGTCCCAGACCAGTGAAAAGCATCCTTTCACCACCCTCTGACTCCAGTTAGAAAACGAATCCTGGATCCTGTTTGCCAACTCACCTTGAATGTCATGTACCTTAAACTTCTGAGTCAGCCTGCTTGTGCAATTCATCACGATAGTCTATCTAGATGGTGTTCACTGACCTCACATCATCAACCTTCCTAGTACTGCGAGGAGGAGAAGATGGCATCGCGCGCGGCCTCTCTGGTGAATGATATCTGTTACGTGTTAAGTAGGGATCCGTGCACAATCAAAGCCGTCAGCTTTGATGAACGAGATGCTGGCCCAGGCTGGAGGACACAAGCCCTGCCTCATGTTTAAGCAGGCATTCCTAGAGCAGCTGCCCGAGGACATACGCCTGCTGTTGTCCGACATGGATTTCAGTGACCCCTGGAAGGTGGCGGCCCGGGCAGACGTGCTGTGGAAAGCCAAGAAGGAGAGTGGGGCGTCCGTTGCACAGATCACCAGACCACGCTCCCAGCAGCAAACCAGACCAGGCCCGGCTACAGAGCCCACTAACCCCAGAGGCAGGAGTGAGGAGACCAACGAACAATGGTCTTTCTACCACCAGCGGTGGGGCACAGAAGCCCGCCGTTGTCGCCCGTCCTGCAAGTTCCCGGGAAACGCCAGCTGCCGCTGATGGCTACGGCGGCTGGCCATTGGGATAGCCTCCTGTATGTCTCAGACAAGCAGTCGGGACGCTGCTTTTTGGTCGACACAAGAGCCAAGGTCAGCGTCTTACCTCCGACGAGTTACGACAGCTGCAACAGAGAACCAGGTCCCACCCTGAGGGCCGCGAATGGCAGCACAGTAAGGACCTATGGCACCTGTACAGTGCGGCTACAGTTCGGCTCCAGACGGTTCACGTGGGACTTCACACTGGCCACTGTAGCCCAACTGCTCCTGGGGGTGGATTTTTTGCGAGCTCACAGCCTACTGGTCGACCTGCAAGGGAAGAGACTGGTCCACACTGAGACGTTCCAAACGTTCTCTCTGGGTGAAGCCCAGTTGCCGGTCCTACACCTAGACTCCATCACGCTGTCCGACAACGACTTCACCAGAGCCCTGGCGGATTTCCCATCGGTTCTGGCACCGCAGTTCACAGCAGCCATGCCCAGACACGGTGTACAGCACCACATCCCGACCCAGGGACCATCCCTCCACGCCCGTGCTCGGCGGCTTCCCCCGGACAAGCTCCGACTGGCGAAGGAGGAGTTCAAGAGGATGGAGAAATTGGGGATCATACGGCGGTCCGACAGCCCATGAGCCTCCCCCTTGCACATGGTGCCCAAAGCAACAGGGGGCTGGAGACCATGTGGCGACTACCGCAAGCTGAAAGAGGCTACAACACCAGACCGTTACCCTGTGCCACACATTCAGGACTTTGCAGCAAACCTGCACGGCGCACGGATCTTCTCCGAGGTAGACCTCATCTGAGGATACCATCAAATCCTGATGCATCCCCAAAACGGCACTCATCACCCCTTTTGGCCTTTTCGAGTTCCTCTGAATGCCAATCGGCCTAAAGAATGCCGCACAAACATTCCAGCGGTTAATGGACGCGGTGGGATGTGACCTGGACTTCGCTTTCATCTATTTGGACGACACCCTCATAGCCAGCAGCAGTCATCAGGAGCATCTGTCCCACCTCCGTCAACTCTGCGCCCGACTGAGTGAATACGGTCTAACAATCAACCCGGCCAAATGCCAGTTCAGACTCGACACCATCGACTTCCTGGGCCACAGGATTACTAAAGACGGGGCGACCCCTCTGCCCGCTAAGGTAGAAGCGGTCCGCCATTTACCCCGACCCACCACAATCAAAGGCCTTCAGGAATTCGTGGGTATGGTAAATTTCTACCACCGCTTCCTCCCTTCAGCTGCCGGAATCATGCGCCCCTGTTCGCCCTGATGTCAGGTCCGGGCAAGGACATTACCTGGGACGAGGAGTCCGCCGCCGCTTTCATTAAAACGAAAGAAGCCTTGGCAAACGCCGCGATGCTAATGCACCCCAGAATGGACGTCCCTACCACCCTCGCAGTGGACGCATCAAACACGGCAGTCGGTGGGGCGCTGGAGCAACTCATCGCAGGTCGCTGGCAACCCCTGGCCTTTTTCAGTAAACACCTGCGACCACCCGAGCTCAAATACAGTGCTTTCGACCGGGAACTGTTGGCGCTATACCTGGCAATCCAGCATTTCAGGTACTTCCTAGAAGGTCGACCCTTCACCGCGTTCACGGACCATAAGCCGCTTACCTTTACGTTCACGAAGGTGTCCGATCCCTGGTCGTCCCGCCAGCAGCGCCATCTGTCCTACATCTCTGAATACACGACGGATGTCCGGCACGCCTCGGGTAAGGACAGTGTCGTGGCGGACGCGCTCTCTCGCCCTATCGTTCATGCCCTTTCCCAAGGGGTAGACTTTGAGGCACTGGCAGAGGCACAGCAGGCAGATGAGGAGATTCCGAGTTACAGAACCGCAGTCTCTGGTTTGCAGCTCCAGGACCTCCCCGTAGGCCCGGGTGAGAGGACCCTACTCTGTGATGTAACCACCAGCCAACCTCACCCCGTCGTGCCGGCAGCCTGGCGGCGGCGCATTTTCATCTCCATTCACAACTTATTGCACCCCTCCATCAGGTCAACCGTCCGGATGGTAGCCAACAGGTTCATTTGGCATGGACTCCGCAAGCAGGTCAGTGAATGGGTCAGAACGTGCATGCACTGCCAAACAGCCAAGGTGCAGCGGCACACCAAAGCCCTGCCGCAGCAGTTCCAACCCACCCACTGGCGTTTCGACCACATTCATGTGGATATCGTGGGCCCCCTGCCAGTGTCGCGTGGAGCGCGGCTCCTCCTGACTATTGTAGACCAGTTCACAAGATGGCCGGAGGCAGTCCCGCTCACCGACACCACCTCCAAATCCTGTGCCCGGGCACTGATTGCCACCTGGGTATCTCGCTTTGGTGTACCGGCCCACATTACCTCCGACAGAGGTGCCCAGTTCACTTCCAGCCTGTGGTCAGCTATGGCCAGCCTTTCGGGGACACAGCTGCACCACCCACAGTCGAACGGACTGATGGAGTGTTTCCACCGTCACCTGAAGTCGGCTGTCATGGCCCGCCTCAAGGGGCCTAACTGGGTGGACAAGCTTACCTGGGTCCTGCTTGGAATCCGCACGGTGCCCAAAGAGGATCTGTACACCTCGTTGGCCGAGTTGGTGTACGACACACCCCTGGTCGTCCCAGGAGAGTTCATACCAGCCCCAAGGGGGCAAGAGGAAGAACCCGCAGCAGTCCTGGGCAGACTACGCGAGAGCTCGGTAACCTGGCCCCCATACTCACTTCATAGCATGGACAGAACCCGACCTGCGTACCTAAAGACCTGCAGAACTGTAGGTTTGTGTTTGTACGATGGGGCAGACACTGGACACCGCTATAGCGGCCCTGCAAGGGGCCATTTACGGTGATCAGAAACAACAGGTCCACATTTGTGCTGGACATTGGGGGGAGAGAGAAGGTTTTCACAGTGGACCGACTCAAACCGGCCCATGTGGATTTGGCGCAGCCAGTTGAGATTCAGGCACCGCAGTGCAGAGGCAGACCTCCCAAACAGAGAGCGACCCAGACTGAGGATAATGGGGGGTGTATTGCCAGTTCTGGGGGGCGGTTATGTGGCGACCCACTTCCCAGCGCACTCGAACCGGCTCACAAAATGACGCACGCTGGCATTGAGGCCGGTCCCAAAAAGGGTGCCAAGTCTGCTTCACCAGCAAAGGGAAAAGCCTGCGCGCGGGATGGGACTGTGAATATGCACCCCCTACAGCATTCCTGCCTGGGGAGGGCGGAAACAGGAAGGCTTTAAAGCGAGGTCGCGAAGCTTGAATAAATCTCTTTTGCAACTGCAACTCACCGACTGTGTGTCGTTATTTCAGCACTGTGTGTAGCACACCGCTACAGTTACATATTATTCAAGAAATTTCTAACTTGCAAGTATCTAAGAAAATGAGTTTTAGGCAAATTATATTTATTGGATAGCTGTTCAAAGGACATAAAACTTATCTAAAAATGGTTCACGAAAACATGTTATACCTTTTGTTTTCCATAATACAAAGGCTTGATCCATAAAAGAGGGCTGAAAAAAAAGTTAGATATAATAGGGCTTGATAAGATAAACTTATTCAAGCCAAAGAATTTACGAAATTGAAACCATATTCGTAATGTATGTTTAACTGTAGGATTAGTTATTTGTTTATTCAATTTAGATAAAGCAAATGGAAGTGAAGATCCTAAAATAGAAAACAATGAGAAGTCTTGTACAGATTTACATTCCAAATTTCCCCATTGTGGGCAAGGTGCTTTAATTGATTCTTGTGTCCAAAATATTAAATATCAAATATTAACTGCCCAATAGTAAAATCTTAGGCTTGACAACTCTCTTTTCTATGTGTATATGTCAGATAAATATTATGTGGAGATTTGTGGCATATATGACTCTATGATATATATATATACAATATCTAAAATACATCTTATGGAAATGTTTGATGATGAATTTCAATAAAAAATAAATTACAAAAAAAACTCTGCATTTGTTTGGTGCATGTGAGCTCCTGCCACAACAGTAACACAATTTGTTCAGCCAGGCTGGGTTCGCTTTAGATGAGGCAGTTTTGTTCATGCTCACTTTCATTGCTGACCGCAACCCAAATGCATCTCTCTGCCACTTCCATTAAAACAATAATTTCCACTACTCATTTGAATGTAAGCTGCGCTTTAGTTAGGAGCTGATTATGAATGCTTTCTTTTAAGATCCCACAAACTAAATGATTTCTCAGCGCATCATTAAGTCCATTGCTGAACTGACAATGCTCAGACAATCTCTTCTATTCAGTCATGTATGCTGAAATGAACTTCTTTTTGATTCCACTTATGAAACTTAAAGTGTTTTGCAATCAACAATGCCTTTGGTTCTAAGTGTCCCTGCATTACTTTTACAATATCAGCAAAGCTAATTTCTGATGGCTTGGTTGGGGCAGTCAAACTCCAAAGCAAACTGTATACCTTTAACCCTAATGCACTTAGCAAAATTGGCACTCATGCGCTAGCTGCTTTTGCTTTAAACCCAATCATCTCGCCATGTGCTACGATGCCTTTTTTTTAAACTGACTGATGCTCCTGCTGTGTTTTATTTTAGCTTCAGCATCCCGCTCCCCTTTAACAAGTGGGTAGGTTCATTTTAAAATACCTCCTGGTCAATGTTATATTTTGTAACTTCAAAACGTTAAACTAATTCAAAGAAACTCATGGAAGTCCAAAAATACGGGTGTAGTTTGAGCTTACTGTGATCAAGGTGCCCACGTACCGTGTGGAAGTGTGATGGTGTTTGCAATTAACACATTTTTTCATATAACATAATTAATTATTTAAACAAACAAGAAGGCTTAATCAATCTATGTGTATATATACACACAAGATTACTCAAATATTACTGAATTATTGAATGCACACTATCAAATGTTGAAAAGCCTAGACAGAAAGGATGCGGAGAGGAAGTTTCCAATGATGAGTGAGTCTGGTACCAGAGGGCACAGCTTCAAAATAGAGGGATGTCTATTTCGAACAAGGATGAGGAGGAGTTTCTTCAGCCAGAAGGTGGTGAATCTGGAATTTGTTACCATTGGCAACTGTGGAAGCAAAAGGTCATTTGGTGTATTTTAAGGTGGAGGTTGATAGGTTCTTGATTCGTCATGGTTTGAAAGCTGAAGGGAAAAAGGCAGGAGAATGGGGCTGAGGGGAAATGTATCAGCCATGTTGAAATGGCGAAGCGGACTCGATGGGCCAAATGGTTTAATTCTACTCATATGTCTTATAGTTAAATAAGTATTGATAATATGTAATGATGATGGGTAGAGTAATGCACAATTACAAAACAAAGGAGTCATAGAAAGGAGTCTAGAGTTGTAGAAAGAGACAACACTGAAAGTCTGGGGTGATGATCCACCTCCTTTTATATTAATCACCATTAATCCCAAATTATTTACTGTTCTCTCCACATTCTCAGCAACTTTATGTCATTCTACCAAACTGCATATCATCAGGACACAGAAGGAGACTGGAGTACACATAGGAAACTCACAAACTGTGGTGAACTATGTGCCTGTCGGGACACGCCCCTGCTGACTGCTCCTGTGGCTCCTCCCACAGGCCCCTGTATAAAGGAGACCTGCGGCCTGAAGATCGGCCTCAGTCTCCAGGACCTTGTATGATAGACACTCACTCCTGGTTCCTTCTTCCAGTCAATAAAAGCCGATATCTCGCCTACGTCTCAGTGTGAGTTATTGATGGTGCATCAATTTTATTGACTGGAAGTTTTAAAACATGGAAACCGTTTTGCGTCCGGACCGGTTGGATTTGGACCCTCAAGACCCTGACGCAGCTCTCGCTTTTGAACACTGGCTTGGATGCTTCCAATCGTACTTGGCGGAGCTTCGTGCGACTGAACCCGCCGTTATGCACAGAATCCTACTCTCGAGGGTCTCCTCCAAAGTTTACTCCTTTATCCGGGACCTGCCGACCTACGAAGGGGCACTGGACGCCCTCAAACGACAGTACCTGCGGCCGGTGAACACCGTCTACGCAAGACATCGCTTAGCTACCCGGCAACAGCGGCCTGGCGAATCGTGCGCTGAGTTTCTCCGAGCACTACAGACACTCGTCCGAGCTTGCGACTGCAAGATGCTCACGGCAGAACAGCATGCGGAGCTGCTGGTGCGAGACGCCTTTGTGACGGGACTGAGGTCAGTGTACATGCACCAGCGGCTGCTGGAGAACTCGGATCTTACCTTAAGCTCGGCGATAGAGAAGGCCAACGCTCTAGAAGCTGCGCGGCATAACGCCGACGCTGTCCAGTCGCGCGATTCCCCGCCGGTTTCGTGGACGCCTCAGACCCCGCCACCGCCGGCTCCCGGGAGCGAATTCGCCAACGCCGCCGCCAGTCGCCATTCCACGAGCTCCCCGACCCAGACCACGGCTGTGGCCCGTAAGAAACTCGTGCTTTGTTATTTCTGTGGCCAAAAGAAACATCCTCGACAACGCTGTCCAGCGCGAGAAGCGACCTGCTCCAGCTGCGGAAAGCGGGGCCACTTCGCCAAGGTCTGTTAGTCTCAACCTCGAGCGGAGTGCAGCGCTGTGGGTGAAACGTGGGGGCCGCCATCTTGCATGCCGGGATGTGGGCGGCCATCTTTGTCGGCGTCAGCACGCCCCGCCCCCGATCCTCGGATGCTGACCGGGTACCCCGGATGTGAGCGGCCATCTTTGTCGACGTCAGCATGCCCCGCCCCCGACCCTCCGATGCTGACCGGGTACCCCGACGGCGATCCAACTCTGGCCACTGTGACTCTCGACCAAAGCGCCCCACACCAGCTTGCAAGGTCCATGATGGACATCCAGGTGGAGGGGCATTGGACTGGATGCCTGTTTGACACGGGCAGCACTGGGAGTTTTATTCACCCGGACACAGTGCAACGCTGCGGACTTGCAACGCGGCCGGTCAGTCGGAGGTTCCATTTGGCCTCTGGGTCGCAGTCCGCAGACATCCGGGCGGGTTGTGTAGCGACTTTGGTGGTGCAAGGCACAGAATATCGGGACTTTGAACTGCTGGTCATGCCTAATCTGTGTGCACCTGTGCTATTGGGGCTGGACTTCCAGAGCCATCTCGAAAGTGTGACTATGGTATACGACGGGCCCCTCCCACCACTCACTGTCAAGAATCCTCAGTTTTGTGGGACTTCTTCACATACCCCGCTACTGACCACACACACACACGGACACACACATCCCATCCAGAACCAGGCCAACAACTGCGCTACCGACACTTGCAGCCTCTCCACTCTCAAGATCCCTCCCCCACCGCTGTTCGCCAACCTGACCCCCGACTGTAAACCTGTGGCAACCAAAAGCAGGAGGTACAGCGCGGGGGACCGGGCCTTCATTCAGTCGGAGGTGCAGCGGCTGCTCAGGGAGGGGATCATTGAGCCGAGCACAAGCCCTTGGAGGGCCCAGGTGGTTGTTGTTCGGACTGGACAGAAAAATAGGATGGTGGTGGACTATAGTCAAACCATCAATAGGTTTACGCAGCTTGACGCATACCCCCTACCCCGCATCGCGGATATGGTCAACCAGATTGCTCAGTATAAGGTGTACTCGACAATAGATCTGAAATCCGCTTATCACCAGCTCCCCATCTGCCCAGAGGACCGCCCCTACACCGCCTTCGAGGCGGGCGGCCGGCTCTATCACTTCCTGCGCGTCCCTTTCGGTGTCACGAATGGTGTCTCTGTCTTCCAGAGGGAAATGGACTGGATGGTGGACCAGTACCAACTGCAGGCCACATTTCCCTATCTGGATAACATCACCATCTGTGGTCATGACAGGCCAGATCACGACGCCAACCTCCAACGGTTTCTCCAAGTGGCCGCAGCTCTGAACCTTACTTATAACAGGGACAAGTGTGTTTTTGGTACCACCCGCCTTGCTATACTTGGGTATGTCGTGGGAAACGGGGTTATTGGGCCTGATCCCGAACGTATGCGCCCCCTGTTAGAGCTCCCTCTTCCCACCACTCTCAAGGCCCTCAGACGGTGCCTGGGGTTTTTTTCCTATTACGCCCAATGGGTCCCCCATTACGCAGACAAGGCTCGCCCCCTGGTCAAGTCTACCTCATTTCCCCTCTCTGCTGAGGCCTGCGCGGCCTTCAACTGCATTAAAGCGGACATTGCCAAAGCTACGATGCATGCAGTGGACGAGACCGCTCCCTTCCAAGTGGAGTGTGATGCCTCCGATTTCGCTCTGGCTGCTACCCTTAATCAGGAAGGCAGACCAGTAGCATTCTTTTCTCGCACCCTCCAAGGCTCTGAAATTCGGCACTCCACGGTGGAGAAAGAAGCCCAGGCCATAGTGGAGGCTGTTAGGCACTGGAGGCACTATCTTGCTGGCAAAAGATTCACTGTGCTGACCGACCAGCGCTCGGTTGCGTTCCTGTTCAGCAACCAACAGCGGGGCAAGATCAAAAATGATAAGATTTTGCGGTGGAGGATAGAACTCTCCACCTACACCTATGATATCCTGTACTGGCCTGGCAGACTCAATGAGCCCCCTGATGCCCTATCCCGGGGAACATGTGCTAGCACACAGCTCGACCAGCTGTACGCCCTTCATGCACAACTTTGCCATCCGGGGGTCACCCGATTTTACCATTTTGTGAAAGCTCGGAACCTGCCGTACTCCCTGGAGGACATCAGGACGATGACCAGGGACTGCCAAATTTGTGCCGAGTGCAAACCGCACTTCTACTGTCCTGACACGGCACAACTTGTCAAGGCCACCCGCCCTTTTGAACGCCTGAGTGTTGACTTTAAGGGCCCCCTTCCCTCCACTGACCGCAATGTCTATTTTCTCAGTGTTATTGACGAGTTCTCACGGTTCCCCTTTGCCATCCCCTGCCCCGACACCACTGCCACGTCCATCATAAAAGCCCTGCGCCAGCTCTTCACTCTGTTCGGGTATCCCTGCTATATCCACAGTGATAGAGGGTCCTCCTTTATGAGTGAGGAGCTGCGCCAGTACTTGCTAGCTAGGGGCATTGCTACCAGTCGGACCACGAGTTATAATCCCCGGGGTAATGGCCAGGTAGAGCGGGAGAATGCCACAGTGTGGAAGGCCACACTTTTAGCCCTTAAGTCCAAAGGGTTGCTGGTCTCTCGATGGCAGGAGGTCCTCCCTGAGGCACTGCACTCTATCCGCTCTCTGTTATGTACGTCCACCAATGCCACCCCTCACAAACACCTATTCTCTTTTCCCAGGAAGTCTGTCACTGGGACCACCCTACCAGTTTGGCTGACGTCCCCGGGGCCAGTGCTGCTCCGGAAACATGTGAGGAGCAATAAATACTCCCCGCTGGTGGAGAGGGTTCACCTTCTCCATGCGAACCCCCAGTATGCTTACGTGGTCTTACCTGATGGGCGGGAGGACACGGTCTCCATCCGCGACCTGGCACCCGCAGGTGCAGCAGACCACTACCCTGAAGGCTCTCCGGTAACTGTGAACCCTGCACCAGAGGTGACACCGTACTCACCAGGCCCTACACAGACTCCTCACGACACTTGTATACCGGGCGTTTCGTACGCATTTATACCAGGCGCCTCGCACATGCATGAGGGATCACCGGCGCCTAGTGGGCAAGAACACGCGCAACCCCCGTCCCCTGTGCAATCGCCAATGTTGCCGGCACCTATGCGGTCACAGCCGGTGCTACGTAGATCGCAGCGACAGATTCGACCGCCTGATCGGCTTGACTTGTAAGAACCTTCGCTACATGAGGACTTTTTCAAACGAAGGGGGGGTGAATGTGGTGAACTATGTGCCTGTCGGGACACGCCCCTGCTGACTGCTCCTGTGGCTCCTCCCACAGGCCCCTGTATAAAGGAGACCTGCGGCCTGAAGATCGGCCTCAGTCTCCAGGACCTTGTATGATAGACACTCACTCCTGGTTCCTTCTTCCAGTCAATAAAAGCCGATATCTCGCCTACGTCTCAGTGTGAGTTATTGATGGTGCATCACAAACAATGTCTGAGATCATAATTGAAGTCAGGTCACCATGGTTGTCATGGTTATTGTGCCAGGATGCACTTTATTTATTCCTTTTCCAGGATGTGGACATTGCTGAAAAGTTAGCTTTAGTGCCAGTTCCACTTTGCTTTCAAACGAACACCTGGCTATGTGAGCCTGTAACTGCTTCCAGCTCAGACAAGCAGCAACCGCAGATTCCCTCCCCAGAATTTCATAAATGAACCAAATTATTCTTCGATAACAATTTAGAAGTTTTGTAATCATTATTGCCAACATTACTATTTTAATGATTTTAGATGTCATGATTAGATTTGAAATTGGGTCTCTGGGATTATGGTCTGTCATTGGGCTACCACCATGCCCTCTGGTCCAGGAGCCCTATTCCTTATCTTGGAACCCATTATTGGAGTACTCCCTATTTTAAGTTAACATCAAAGTACAATTATTATCAAAGTACGTATGTCACCATATACTACACTGAGATTCATTTTCTTGTGGGCATTTACAGGAAAAAATAAATAGAATAAAATTTATGAAAAACTATATAAAAACAAAACTTGTCAAGCAATCAATGGTCAAGGAAGACAAATTGTGCAAATTTAAGAAATACTGAGAACGTGACTTGTGATGTCTTTGAAAGTATGTCTGTAGGTTGTGCAATTAGTTCAGAGTTGAGGGGAGTCAAAATGTCCGTACCGGTTCAGGATGTTTGTTAGCAAGAAAAGAGCATGGCTTGCATAGTGGGAGGATTTGGTGATGGATGCCGATTTCCTGTGCCAGTGTTCATTTTAAACATGGTCAATGGTGGGGAGGACTTTGCCTGTGATGAATTGGACTCTATTCACTTTGTGTAAACTTTTTTCATTCTAAGCATTGGTTTCCATATTTGACCAAGATGCAATGAGTTAGGATGTGCTCCACTGTGCATCTATAGAAGTTTTTCAAAGTTTTAGATGACATGCTGAATTTACACAAGCTTCAAAGAAAGTAGAGGTGCTAATGGGCCTTCTGTGTGATGTGACTTATGTGCTGGTCCCAGGATGGGTCCTTTGATATAACACCAAGGAATTTAAAGTTACTGACCCTCTCCACCACCAATCCTCTAATGAGGACCTCCAGCTACTTCCTTTCTAACTGATAATCAACTCTTTGATATCACTGACATTGATTGAGAGGCTGTTGTGACACTATTCAACCAGATTTCCAATCTCCCTCTTACATGCTGATTGATTCATCACCAGCTTTGATTCGGCCAACAGTGGTGTCATCAGTAAAGTTAAGTATGTCATTGGAGTTGCACTTAGCTAGACAATCATAGGTATAAAGTGAGTAGAGCAGGGGTCTAAGCACACAGCCTTGTGGTGTGCATGTGATGATGGTGAGTGTGGAGATGTTGTTGCCAATTTGTACAGTCTGAGGTCTGCAAGTGAGGAAATCAAAGATCCATTTGCACAGGGAGGTATCGAGGCCCAGGACTTGGGAATTTAGTAGTTAGGTTTGCGAGGATGATAGTATTGAATGCTGAGCTCTGGGAGTTTCATTGTTGAGTGAAAGGCCAATGAAATCACACCTGTTGTTGACCTGCTGTGATGGAAGACAAACTGGAGCAGATCCAAGTCACTCCTCAGGCAGGAGTTGATATGCCTCATAACCAACCTCTCAAAACACTTCATCACAGTGGATTAAGGAAGGTTATCATGTTCTTTTTGGGCACATACAATTGAAACCTGGTTGAAGCAGGTGAATGCCCCAGAATGCCAAATCTAGAGGTTGAAGCTATCTGTAAATACTCTAGCCAGTAGATTAGCATTAGTCTTTCTGGTGTCCTGTCCCTGAAATCCTGTTGATTGGGTTCTCCCCCATCTCTGGATCACTTGTTTATGATTATTATCATTGTTTAATTATAAGGCACTCTCTCAAGCATTAGCTGGTTGGAGGGTTTCTTCTTCGTTAGCCCTGTTAATTTGGATTTTCACTCTCTATCCCTGGAGTTATTGCTGACAGTTCCTCCCCAACCCCCAGTATGTAGAAGAAACCCTATTGATTTGGAATTAGATTTTGTTTATTTTCAATATCTATTCAATATATGTAATTAATTTACTTGTTTATTTATTATTATGCTTTACTTTATTTATTTTGTTTTTCTCTCTGCTAGATTATGTATTGCATTGAACTGCTGCTGCTAAGTTAACAAATTTCACATCACATGCCAGTGATAACAAACCTGATTCTTATTTGGATTCTGAAAAGCTTGTCTTGTATACTGTTCATACAGATCAAATCAGTACACTGGAGTATTTATTATCCCTGAAGCTCTGTTGATTGGAACGTTTTTTCTGCCTGTAAACTTGCTCACACAAATTCAATAAGACCGAGGAACTGATAATAAACTTCAGGAGAAGGAAACCAGAGGTCCGTGAGCCAGTAATCATTGGAGGATCAGAGGTGGAGAGGATCAGTAACTTTAAATTCCTGGGTGTCACTATCTCACAGGACCTGTCCTGGACCCATCATATAAATATAATTGCAAAGAAAACATGACAGTGCCTCTGCTTCCTCAGGAGTCTGTGGAGATTTGGCATGTGATCAAAAACTTGACACATATCTATAGATGTGAGGTGGAAAAGTGTGCTGACTGGCTGCATTGTGGCCTGGTATGGGAACAACAATGTCTTTGAGTGGAAAATCCTACAAAAGGCAGTGGATTTGGCCCAGTACATCACAGGCCCCTTTCAACCATTGAGCACATCTACATGAAAGGTTGCCAAGAAAAACAGCATCCATCACCAAACATCCTCACCACCCAGGCTATGCTCTTTTCTCACTGCTGGCAGCAGGTGCCTCAGGATTCACACCAGAGGTTCAAGAACAGTTACTACCCTTCAACCATCAGGCTCTTGAACAAAAGGAGATAGATATACTCATTTGAGAATTCTGTTATATTGTTATTTTATGCTCATTAATTTATTTATATCTGTACTTGAATAGTTCGTTTACAGTGTACAGTTCCTGATGTTTACAGTAGATCTGCTGAGTATGCCTGCAGAAAAAGCATCTCGGGATTGTATGTGGTGACATGCATGCACTCTGATGATAAATTTTACTTTGAACTCAATGAAGTTTTGATTCCTCCCTGTTTATGGAACTATGCTGTCCAGGGTGCTCCCTTCCTCAGGCGAACTGTTGAAAAAGGAACTCCTTTTCCCACTCCCTGGAGCCCCTCTTGTTTGAGGTGCTCCCTCCCTCTCCCTCTTGCCCCATCGACTGAGGTGCTCTTTTCTCTATCGCTCTTCCCTGTCTCCAAGGATTATTGATAGGGTCTCTCTCAAGCTTGCGTTGATAGGCGTGCCTCCTTCCCTCGCTCCTCCCTATCCTCGGGGAGTATTGATTGGAACACCAACAGGTGCTCCCCCTTCTCCCCGGGGTGGCTCTGGCAGCACCCCTGCCCTCCGCGGGCACGGCGCTGACAGCCGAGCCGAGCCGAGCCGAGCCGAGCCGCGGCGCGCTGACGTCAGTGGCCTGCTCGGGCGGAAGACCTGTTGCTGGAGTTGGGCTGAAACTTTCGCTCGGCTTCTCGGTGTGAAGGAATGCGACGTGCCGAGAGTAGCAGGGAGAGCTGCGCCGAGCCGGAGCGGGCCGCAGGTGAGCCGAGGCCGAGCCGAGCCGAGCCGAGCCGGGGCTCATTCGGTGGTTCGCTGGTTGCGGAACTACCGGGGGAACCAACGACTCTAAGGCGCTGTCCAGGGCTGATCGCGGAGCGGAGCAGGCCTGCGCTCGGCTCCGGGGGGGGGGGGGGGGGGGAATGAGGGCAATCGGAGAGGGGTGATGAAAGTAGTGGGCGATGGGTGGGGCCCTTTCCACGCTCTTTTCCCCCCGAATGATGCTTGTTTTAGGCGAGAGAGCCGCCCCGTCTCAACCTCTCCAACCTCCCCCTTCCTTCTCCAAACTATGGCTCCGGACAGCGAGCGGTTCTGGAATCAACATGTCGGCCCTGGAGCCTGTAGCACATGAGCACCGCATATCCCAGATCTATCTGGATCGCCTGTAGTCCCGCCACATCACCCCTCACCGTACCCTTGCACCCAACTCTTCTCGCTGCGCCGTGTACCCTTATGCTTCAACACTCTTTATCTCCTGTCTACCAATCCCACCCATATCCACCCGACCATCTCCCGCAGTTCCCTCCCCGCACCTTTATACCTGGCTTCCAGATCCCCAGCACCTTATCCAGACATTTTGTGCAGCTGCTTCCCGAACCACCTCACTATCACGTTTTGACTGTCCATTCTACCTTGACCCAGGTACTCTGCAGGTTACTCCCACCTATTCCCTCGACCATTTGTAGTCTCCTCAACTGTTACCCAGATCTGAGCCTATTCCCTCCTGTCATCCAAATTTCCACACTGATGCTACCCCATTCAACACTAGATCCTAGAGCCCCTCCTCTCCACCCTTCACTTCTTGATGTTCCTTTCTATTAATCCCCCCTCATCCTGTATAAGCACACTTTCAAAATCTCAATCTCCTGCATGTTCTCCCTCCATTCTACTAGCCCCTATCTATGCCTTGATTCACTGCAATTTTCTCCACTCTTCACTACCATGGAAACCATTCCAACCTTGCCTGGCCCCTTAGATCCCAAACCCCTGTGGATTCCCAATGATTCTGCCTAACCTTCTCTGTCTGTGAATCATTGTAGATTGCCTCCCATCTACCTAGTGAATCCCTCGTCTTGTGATATCTGGAAACCCTCTTGGATTTCCTTCACTGAACTCCCATCTTTGATCTCCTAACAACTTCTGCCCTGCCCATCCCACCCCACCCCCTAGATTTTTTTTTGTAGCACCCTCCCCAAACCTTGGATCCTGCACTCCACACTAACTCTACATTCCCTCACACAGTCTCTATATTTATTGGCTCCAGTTCCTTTTGGACCTAATATCCTTCAGGAATCCTACTCAGTCTTGGTCCACCATTCAACCACTCCAGGGTTATCTATTTCAGAATCACTAGGCACAATCCATTTTCCCTCCACAGTTCTCCTCGGCTTCCCTTTTCTCATTCACTTCAGGCAATCATCTGCCTTCAATGTCTTTAATTTCATGTCCCACTAAAATTTTAGGCTTCCTGATCCCCATTCATTTCATTCAGGATAGGCGGCACCCCAAACATTTACTATTCTTGTAGACGGTATACTAACATGACCCCCCCCCCCACCCTCCTGAATTCATTCAACCTCTCAGCTGGTCATCAATACTCCCATTTCTCATTCTTAGTCATTGCTATACTTCTTTCTCTGCCCACTAATCATTACATCTGCTCCTTACCTCCTCAAACCTGATCTCTTATTCTTGCTTCCCAGTTTGTAACGTTCCTTAGGATCTCCCCAATTCTTCGGTGTACCCATTCACTTCACACCACCATCACCATCTGTGCATTTCCTCACTCTGTCATGGATTCCAGTCCTCCCTCTCCTTGCCCCCACAATCTTTGCTCCCCCAACATACTTCTAAACTAGTTGATTTTTCACCCTCTTCCTATTTCCATCTATCCTTGTCTCCCCTCCCATCACTGTACTAGAAGCCCTCCTTCCTTAGTCACCTCTCCGTATGCCCATCCTTGCATCTCCCTCCCATTCCAACATCCCAATCCACATCTAAAGGTCTTTTCTCCCTTAGTCTCAGAGTTTTCTAATCTCATCACTGGCTGGATCTCCTCCCTCTCACTATTCACTTTTCAAAATATCCCTTCTCGTACCTTCTCTCTTCCCCATGTCTCTTGGTATCTGTTTTCTGTCAACCACTTAGTGTACATCTTTGGTGTTGGAGAAAGTGGTTGCATGTATGCTGAAAACTCCAGAAACTGCTGAGCAGTTTGCAGCTTGGAAGTCTTTAAATTTCAATGTTTCAATAACCACTTTTAGTAATGAGCCAAAAAATTTATTTTTGACAATAATTTAGGTATTCACAAATATTAGTAAATTTCACAAGAAAAATGTAATCCTTGAAATGTTATTAAATACTGTGACACAAGTATAAAGTTATTGATCCAAAGTCATAATTTTCTGAAGATATTTTACATTGTCGATGCAGCAGGATAATAATTGTTTTGTTTTTAGGTTGTAATTAGTAAGTTTATGACTTTGCAGAACTGAATCCTTTTGACTCTGTGTCTTACATTATCCTTTGTTTTTACATATAGAAAATTAAAGATGGCTGCCCAAGTACTTGAGCAATCCAGTGGGACCGGCATGTTTTCCCACTCCAATATGGGGATTTCTTCCAATGAGGAAATATGTGGCCTTAATTATCTCTCCAAGAATGACTTGACAGCAGCACCACAGCTGGTTATGTTAGCAAATGTTGCCTTAACTGGTGACATAAGTTGTTATGATTACCAGGGCGAAGATAGACTGATGGCAGAATTGAAAACAGTTGATGACAATTTATCAGACAATGAGGAAGAATTGAGGACTGGTGTGAATGATACATTGCAATCAGAAAATATAAATAATGAAAATCAAAGTGTGCCAAATGTTGTAACAAAGGGTGGTTCTGAGACTTCATCTCAGGACTTGAGCACAGATTCAGCAGAAGTAGTGAATCAGGAGAACTTGACAGACAAAGGAAAGAAGTCCAAACCATTTCGTTGTCGACCCTGCGACTATGAAGCGGAATCTGAGGTGGAGTTTGTGCATCACATCAAAGTACACAGTGCCAAAAAGTTCATTGTTGAAGAAACTGCAGAAAAGCAAAGTAAATCCAAAGTTGCAGATCCTCTTCCAGAGGAGGCAGATATTTTGAAAGGCCCCATTCGCTGTGATAGGTGCGGCTACAACACAAACCGCTACGATCATTATCTGGCCCATTTAAAACATCATGACAAAGTTGGAGAAAATGAGAAAGTTTATAAGTGCACCATCTGTACATACACTACTGTCAGTGAATATCACTGGAAGAAGCATTTGCGGAACCACTTCCCTCAAAAGGTTTATACTTGTTCACAATGTTCTTATTTCTCTGACAGAAAGAACAATTATGTGCAACATATGCGAACACACACAGGTATGGTTTAATTCATTACAAAAAGCAAGTTGTGGGATGCCATGTGTGAGAGCTGTTGTTAATTTAAGTAACAATTCCTTTATGTATATCCTCCTGAATGCAATGAGTTATGTTTCAACTGCTATTATAATTATTAAACTGCATTTTCCATGTCCATAGAAACACCAGAAAAGGTAGCAAATGAGATGAATATTCATTTAATTGCTTTTTGGTAGGGCTGTTGATATGAGTGGTTGTACAGATGCAAGGAAAATTCCCCAGTTTGATTGTTGGCATTAGATGATTTACTCAGCAGGTGGATGAAATTGTCTTTTGAGTGAGAAGATAAATCACAATGCTGTTGGAAGTGGAGCAGTTCCTCAGTATGCATCGGTGTGTTACCCAAGGTTGTGTGCTCAGGTATATGAATGATGCTTTCTGATTGAGATAAACCTGGAAATAATGTAATTGATTTAAAAACCATTTCTGCTCTGCCATCTCTATGCCTGAATTTGAACTATAATACACATATTTGTTGAAACAGGCAATTAATAAAACAAAGCAAAATAAATTCAATTTAGATCATGTCTGGAACATCAATCAGACATTTTCATAGTTGGCAGAGGATTTTTTTGTATATTAGAAAAACAATTTGAGCATGTCCAAAAAAACTCTATAGCTGTTAGTATGTTTTTAAAGTGTAATGAAGATGTTGCTGCAGCCAGTTTGCAGGAAATACTGTAGACTCCAGAAATAGCATTGGAATAATGAACAGATTGTTTGAATTGTTAAGTTTCTTATATTAATCAGGGCAATAAGGGAACTCTTTTGCTTGTCGATAAAGCGTACCATGGGAAAACGTATGCCTGTGGGGATCTTCAAATGCCTATTTTAAAATAGTGTTTTTTTTGGTGGCTTTTTACTTTGTGTTTATTTGTAATTTGGTTGGTAAAAATCATGAATTCCTACATATGTTCATCTTAATGGATTTTGTTCTGCTCTTTGTAACAAAAACAAATGAGAATTTTCTAATCTTGAACTTGGAATGATTTTATAAAGGGCATTTAAACATAACATTTTGCTCAGTGATCACAGATTTCCAGAATCAATTTGATTAATGCAATTTCAGTTTTGGCACTTCATAAATTTGCTCAGGATTCTGTCTTTTTTAAGGAGACCCTGCCAGTACTTCCTGTAGCAACGTGATTTGCTATGTTAATCATGCATTATTTCTTTCACATCTATATATCAAAAAGTTGACTCATTTTTTTCCCCCTTGGGAATTTTTTATAATCTAATGATAGGATCTTTTAAAAATGATGAACTCTGCCACTTCTAAACTGTCAGCGTTGCATAGTAAATCTTAAGACAGACTAATAATCCTTTGACAATGTTTCATGGGCAGTCTGTGGGGGGGGGGAGGGTTTATAATTACCCAAAAATGAATTGAAAGATTCTAAAGAATGTAAATGCTATCTTAAATTTAAGCAAAATATAGTAGCAGGATCAATTTGCATTTATCTAAACACAAGAGATTCTACAAATGTTGGAAATTTTGAGCAACACACAAATGCTGGAGGAACTCAGCAAGTCAGGCATCATTTGAATGGTTTGGGCAGATGAAGGGTCTTGGCCCAAAACGCTGATAGTGTATTCCCCTGTATAGATGCTGCTTGATCTGCTGAGTTCCTCCAGCATTTTGTGCAAATTGCATGGGCACTTTTCTCGCAAGAATAAAGAAATTGAAACCAAAAGACATGGTAAATGTGTAGAACCGAAAACTGGAGGCCTTTCAGGGGTTTAGAAATTGGGTGTGGGTAAGGGGGGGTCTGGAGGGTAGCAACAGTGGCTCCTTTATTCATGGGCAACAGGGGTAAGCTTCTTAACTGGGGTAACTGTAGGCCAGTGAGTCTTATGTCAGTGGTAAAGAAGTTATTGCAAAAAATTCTGATGGACAGTCAATTGAAGTTTTAAGTCTTGGTGGGAAACAGGAAGAAGAAATAAAATTTTTAATATTTTCATCACTTGCTCATAAAATAATATTATTTGTGAGCTCTCTCCATTTCAGTTTTTTTTGCCTCAGTTGGAAAGGCAGATTAGAGCTTGGTCTGACCAATATGACTGAATTATATTTTAAAGGTAGCAAAATATGTATGAATTTGATGTAGAATCGATGGATTAGTCTACGTCTAGTCTAAGTATCAGAATCAGGTTTATTATCACCGGCATGTGACGTGAAATTTGTTAACTTAGCAGCAGCAGTTCAATGCAATACATAATCTAGCAAAGAGAAAAAATATATAATAATAAATAAACAAGTAAAACAATTACGTATATTGAATAGATTTTTTTAAAGTGTGCAAAAACAGAAATACTATGTTTTTTTTAAAAAGTGAGGTAGTGTCCAAAGATTCAATGTTCATATAGGAATCAGATGGCAGAGGGGAAGAAGCTGTTTCTGAATCGCTGAGTGTGTGCCTTCAGGCTTCTGTACCTCCTACCTGATGGTAACAGTGAGAAAAGGGCATGCCCTGGGTGCTGGAGCACCTTAATAATGGATGCTGCCTTTCTGAGATACAGCTCCCTGAAGATGTCCTGGGTACTTTGTAGGCTAGTACCCAAGATCGAGTTGACTAGATTTACAACCTTCTGCAGCTGCCTTCGGTCCTGTGCAGTAGCCCCTCCATACCACTATGTTGGGACCAGGTTAGATCCTCAGAGATTTTGACATCTAGGAACTTGAAGCTGCTCACACTTTCTACTTCTGATCCGTCTATGAGGATTGGTATGTGCTCCTTGGTCTTACTCTTCCTGAAGTCCACAATCGGCTCTTTCATCTTACTGATGTTAAGTGCCAGGTTGTTACTGCGGCACCATTCCATTATTTGGTATGTCTCTCTCCTGTATGCCCTCTTATCACCACCTGAGATATTAACAACAAATTATCATCAGAAAATTTATAGATGGTATTTGAGTTATGCCTAGCCACACAGTCACGTGTATACAGAAAGTAGAGCAGTGGGCTAAGCGTCAGTGTTGATCGTCAGCGAGGATTGCACAGATTGTGGTCTTCCAGTTAGGAAGAATAAGAATGATGCTCAAGAAGTATTTACAGTGATAAGGGGTAATAGTCTTTTACCTAAGGAAGAGTAGTCCAGGACTAGAGGGTAGAAGTTGAGACTGAGAGAGTAAAGATTTAAAAGGATCCTGAGGGGGATATTTTTCATGTAGCGAGTAATGAGTGTATGGACTGAGCTGCCAGAGACGGTTACAGTAGTTCCATTTGAAAAGCTCTTGAATGGGTATGTGGGAGGGAGAAACTTTGGGGATAGGAGCCAGACTTAGGAAATTGGAATGAGCAAGGTGGACAATGTAGTCAGCACGGACTTGTTGGGCTGAAGTGCCTGTGTCCATACCATATTACTCTTCAATTTTATGGCAATTTGATAAGTATGTCTGAAAACTTCGTAGAAGTGAGTGGTTAATGAAGGTATTAACAAGAATTCAGAAAGTGACAGCTAAAGGCATGATATCCAGCAATAATGTAAAAAGTTGAGACTGGGTTGCTTGGCAGAATGGGTTGTGGTAGTACGTGTAGCAGGGAGAGATTGCAGGGATGAGGACGACTTCACTGAATACAGAAATTAAAATGAAATGTAAACAATTTAAATTGAATTTTTAAACTTTGCCTCACTGGTTGTCAGTGTAGCTCAGAGTGACAGATGAGCAGGACTTGGTGTAGGAAAGAATGTGGCTGTGAGAGTTTTAAGTAGAATGGAGGATGGAAGAGAGTAAGTTGGTAGATGAATGTGGACGTCTCAAAAAATGAGGAAAATGGTGTTGAAAGTTTGATCAGAGAGGCAAAAAGGTTAAAATGCAGTGAACTGTTAAGATGAGAAAGTTTCTATTAGGGAATGATGAAAAATCAGATTCAAAATTGTATTTAAGAACATAAGATATAGGAGGAGAATTAGGCCATTTGGCTCATTAAGCCTCGTCCGCCATATCATCATGGCTGAACCAATTTTTCTCTCAGTCCTAATCTCCTGCCTTCTGCCCGTATCCCTTCATGCCCTGACCAATCAAGAAGTTATCAGCTTCTGCCTTAAATATACATAATAACTTGGCTCCACATCTGCTTGTAGCAAAGAATTCCACAGATTCACCACTCTCTGGCTAAAGTAATTCCTTATCTCTGTTCTAAAGGGATGACCCTCTATTCTGAGGCTGTGTCCTCTAGTTTTAGACTCTCCCACCATAGGAAACCTATTCTCCATATCCACTCCATCAAGTCCTTTCATCATTTGATAGGTTTCAATTAGGTCGCCACTCATTTCTTTGAATTCCAGTGAATACAAGCCCAGGCCATCAAACGCTCTTCATATGACAAGTCATTCAATCCTGGAATCATTTTCGTGAATATCCTTTGATCCCTCTCCAGTTTCAGCCTATCCTTTCTAAGATAAGGGTCCCAAAACTGCTCACAATACTCGGTGAGGCCTCTCCAGTGCTTTATAATGCTTCAATATTACATCCTTGCTTTTATATTGAATGCTTAATCTTGAAATGAATGCTAACATTGCATTTGTCTTCCTGCAAATTTTTCCTTCAAGGAGTCCTACACAAGGACTCTGAAGTCCCTTTGCACCTCTTCTTTGTGTTTTCTCTCAATTTAGGAAATAGTCAGCTTTCATTTCTTCTATCAAAGTGCATGACCATACACTTCCTTTTTTTAAAAAAAAATGTTTAATTGAATTTTCAAATAGGTTACAGAAAGAAAAAAAATTAGCACCCCTTCCCCCCTCCCCTTAACATATCACTACAGGAAAAAAAAGAGAAGAAAAAAGAAAGAAAGAAAGAAAGATTGCCTGGATGTCGGAAGGTCCCCACATGCTCCATGGAGTTCAAAATAGCTTTAGTATACATATTTATTTCTTTCCCCAGGTAACCAATAATTTTATCTTCGGAGCACCTATATACTTAATCCTATTTTTTGTAAATAAGGGTGCCAAGTTTTCAGAAATATTTCATATTTATCTCTTAAATTATAAGTAATTTTTTCAAGTGGAATGCAGCTAAAAATTTCTTTCTTTCAATGATCTATACTTAAGTATGAATCCAATTTCCAAGTAACTTCAATAGCCTTTTTGGCTACTGCCAGTGCAATTTTTATGAATTCTTTCTGATATTTATTCAATTTGGATTTCGATTTTATCCCTTCAATATCGCCTAGTAAAAATAATGTTGGTTTATGTGGAAGTTGTATTCCAATAATTTGTTCCAGTAAAATTCTTAAATTTGTCTAAAAAGATTGAATTTTAAAACAAGACCAAGTAGAGTGTAAAAGAGTACCAATTTCTTGATTACATCGAAAACATTGATCAGATAAATTTGAGTTTAATCTATTTATTTTTTGTGGTGTAATATATATTTGATGTAAAAAGTTATATTGTACTAAACTTAGTTGAACACTTACTGTATTTGTCATACTGTCAAGACATAATCTTGACCAACTTGTTTCATCAATTTTAATATTCAAATCAGTTTACCATTTTTGTCTTGACTTATGAATTCCTTGTTTAATTGCCTGTTTTTGAATCAAATTATACATACCAGAAATAAATTTTTAAATTTTTCCTTTATGAATTAAAGTTTCCATTTCATTAGGTTTCGGCAATAACATTGTTTGACTCAGTTTATCTCTTAAATAAGCCCTTAATTGGAAATAACAGAAAAGAGTGTTATTTGATATTTTATATTTATTCTTTAATTGGTCAAATGACATTAATATACCTCCTTCAAAACAGTCTCCTGTATATCTAATCCCTTTGTGAAACCAGTTATATAAAAGTTGATTATCCATTGTAAAAGGGATAAGTTTATTTTGAATTAAAGGTCTCTTTGCTAATAAAGATTTCTTTATCTCATCATCAATGTTTATCTTATTCCATAAATCAATCAGATGTTTTAGTATAGGAGATTCTTTCTTTTCCCGTATCCATTTAGATTCCCATTTATATGTAAAATCTTCTGGTATATTTTCTCCTATTTTATCTAATTCTATTCTAATCCATGCCGGTTTATCTTCATCAAAAAAGATGCAATAAATCTAAGTTGATTTGCTTTGTAATAATTCTTAAAATTTGGTAATTGTAACCCTCCTAGATCAAATTTCCATGTCAATTTTTCCAACGATATTCTTGACATCTTACCTTTCCAAAGGAATTTCCTCAGACATTTATTTAACTCTTGAAAAACTTCTGCGGTAATTGTATTGGTAGTGTTTGGAATAAATATTGTAATCTAGGGAATATATTCATTTTTACAGCATTGACTCTACCTATTAATGTTATTGGTAACGTCATCCATTTATCATGATCCTCTTGAATTTTTTTTCAATAATGGCAAATAATTTAATTTATATAAATTCTTTATATCATTATCAACTCTTATACCTAAATACTTTATACCATTTATCGGCCATCTAAATTGAGTTATTAATCGACATTGACTATAATCTCCTTTAGTAAGGGGTAGAATTTCACTTTTATCCCAATTTATTTTGTACCCTGATATTTTCCCATATTCTTCCAATCTAGAAGATAATTTACGCAACGAATGCAATGGGTTAGTTAGATAAATCAGAACATCATCAGCAAATAAGTTAATCTTATATTCCTCCTGATTATCTCTGAAACCCATAATATCTGAATCAGTTCTAATTAATTCAGCTAATGATTCTAATGCCAACACAGATAAAGCAGGTGATAATGGACAACCTTGTCTAGTTGACCTTGTTAACTGAAATGATGTTGAAATTTGGCCATTTGTCACCACTTTAGCTTTGGGGTTAGTATTTAAGGTTTTAATCTATTTTGTAAAAGATACTCCTAATCCATATTTTTCCAATACCTTAAATAAAAAATCCCATTCTAATCTATCAAATGCTTTTTCTGCATCCAAAGCAACTGCAACACTCATTTGTTCCCTCTTTTGTGCCAAATGAATTATGCTAAGTAACCGAGTTATATTATCTGCCGATTGTCTATTTTTAATAAATCCTGTTTGGTCCATGTGTATTAATTTTGGTAAAGATTTAGATAATTTATTAGATAAAATCTTTGCTATTATTTTATAGTCCGTGTTCAACAAATAAATAGGTCTATATGATGTTGGCTTTAAAAGATCTCTGTCTTTTTATGGCAGGACTATTAAAATAGCTGTCGAAAAAGATCCTGGAAGTTTATGCGTTCTTTCTGCTTGGTGTATAAGCTCCATAAAAGGAGGAGTTAATAAATCTTTAAACTTTTTGTAAAATTCAGGCGGAAAGCCATCTTCTCCTGGAGATTTATTACTCTGAAGTGATCCTAGAGCTTCTTCGACCTCTTTTAATGTAAAAGGCACATCTAATCCCTTCTGTTCTTCCGAATTTTGGGACAGTTATTTGTGATAAAAAAAACCTTTCTATCTCAACAATATCATTTTGTGATTCTGATTGATACAGTTCAGAATAAAAAATTTTTTAAAGTTTCATTGATTTCTAAAGGTTTCTAAGTAATTTTATTTACACTTGTTCTAATTGCATTTATCATTTTGGAACCCTGGTCTTTTTTTAACTGCCAAGCAGGAATCTTGTGTGATCTTTCACCTAGTTCATAATATCTCTGTTTAGTTCTCATAATTGCTTTTTCTGTTCGGTATGTCTGAAGTGTATTATATTGTAGTGTCTTATTAACAAGTTGTCTTTGTTTTTCTTCTGTCATATATCTTTGAGATTCTTTTTCTAATTTTGTAATCTCTTTTTCCAATTGATCTATTTCTACCATATATTCCTTTTTAATATTAGAAGTATAACTTATTATCTGGCCTCTCAAATATGCCTTCATTGCTTCCCATAATTATAAATTTATCATCAACTGAATGAGTTTGTATTTAAAAAAAACTGGATCTGTTTTTTCATAAAATCACAAATATCTTGACATTTTAATAATATTGAATTAAATCTCCATCTGTAAATGGATTCCTCCTGATCCATCATTATCATTGTCAAGGGGGAATGATCTGACAATATTCTTGCTTTATATTCCATATTTTTCTCTGTCTTGAATATTCACTGATAGTAGGAAAAAATCTATCCTTGAATAAGTTTTGTGTCTATTTGAATAAAATGAATAATCTCTTTCTCTTGGGTTAATTCTTTTCCATATAACCATATAACAATCACAGCACGGAAACAGGCCATCTCGGCCCTCCTAGTCCGTGCCAAACTCTTAATCTCACCTAGTCCCACCTACCCGCACTCAGCCCATAACCCTCCACTCCTTTCCTGTCCATATACCTATCCAATTTTACCTTAAATGACACAACTGAACTGGCCTCTACTACTTCTACAGGAAGCTCATTCCACACAGCTATCACTCTCTGAGTAAAGAAATACCCCCTCGTGTTTCCCTTAAACTTCTGCCCCCTAACTCTCAAATCATGTCCTCTCGTTTGAATCTCCCCTACTCTCAATGGAAACAGCCTATTCACGTCAACTCTATCTATCCCTCACAAAATTTTAAATACCTCGATCAAATCCCCCCTCAACCTTCTACGCTCCAATGAATAGAGACCTAACTTGTTCAACCTTTCTCTGTAACTTAAGTGCTGAAACCCAGGTAACATCCTAGTAAATCGTCTCTGCACTCTCTCTAATTTATTGATATCTTTCCTATAATTCGGTGACCAGAACTGTACACAATATTCCAAATTTGGCCTTACCAATGCCTTGTACAATTTTAACATTACATCCCAACTTCTGTACTCAATGCTCTGATTTATAAAGGCCAGCGTTCCAAAAGCCTTCTTCACCACCCTATCTACATGAGACTCCACCTTCAGGGAACTATGCACTGTTATTCCTAGATCACTCTGTTCCTCTGCATTCCTCAATGCCCTACCATTTACCCTGTATGTTCTATTTGGATTATTCCTACCAAAATATAGAACCTCACACTTCTCAGCATTAAACTACATCTGCCAACGTTCAGCCTATTCTTCTAACCGGCATAAATCTCCCTGCAAGCTTTGAAAACCCACCTCATTATCCACAACACCTCCTACCTTAGTATCATCGGTATACTTACTAATCCAATTTACCACCCCAATATATCAATCAAATTTAAATCTTTCATCAATGATAAAGTTAATTTTGCTACTTTTGGTTTTGTAACAATCTTTGTTGACCTATCTAAAACTGGGTCTAGACAAAAGTTAAAATTTCTACCTATTAATATTTTATCGTGTGCGTCAGCCAAATTCAAAAAACCCTCTTGTCTAAATTTTACATCATTTTCATTTGGTGCATAAATATTCATAAGAGTCCATAGTTCTGAAAAGATTTGACAATGTATAATTACATATCTTCCCGCAGAATCAATTAATACATTTTGTATTTTAATTGGTAAAGTTTTGATGACCAAAATTGCAACTCCCCTCACTTTTGAATTAAATGAAGCTGCTATAACGTTTCCGACCCAATCTCTCTTTAATTTTTGATGTTCTATCTCTGTTAAGTGTGCTTCTTGTAAAAAAAAAAGCTATATCTATTTTCATTTTCTTAATGTATGTTAAAATTTTTCTTTTCACCGGTCCATTAAGTCCATTAACATTAAATTTAAAAAATTAAGTAAATTAGTCATTATTTTTAATGGGGTTACTCCAGTCTTTAATAATACATAATATTTCAGCTCTCATAGTACCTTGGGGAATTATTTTAAAATTCTCCATGTTGTTATGTGTCTCCCCTCCGATCATCCAGGCAATGAAAGAAAGATAAAAGAAAAATAGATTATAAAGAAAAAAAAATGAACCCCCCCCCCCCGCTAATGTTGTGAATGGAAAAAAAACTCAACATTACCCCCCTCCGTTGTGCGGGTCTTGGCAGACACCATGATTACACACGTGAATCCTGTAGCGATCGATCCGAAGTTCCCCCAGCTCCCCCATAATATAAAAAAGTATATATAAGAGAAGAAAAAATAATATCACTACTCTTGATTAATATTTCTCAAATTTTTACCTTTCTCCCCTGTATCATATAATTAAAAGTATATTTAAATATTCTTCTGTCCTTAATGTCCATCTACTCACTTCAGTGTCCCCGTCTTCATCTTTAATCTGTTTCACTTTTAAATCTTTACTGTGTCTAGCAAATATTTGGGAGTTCTTGTGCAAACTCCTCTGCATCCCGATGATCAGTAAAAAATCTTCTTTTTCCATCATCCAAAAAAATTATCAGTGTTGCCGGGTGGTGCAATATAAATTTATAACCCTTTTCCCATAAAAGTTTTCGCTGGGTTAAATTCCTTCTTTCTCTTCAAAAGGTCATAACTTATATCAAGATAGAAAAGAACTGCTTTCCCTTCTATCATCAATGGCTCATTTCTCTTTCTGGCACATTAGGCAGCCGCCTTCAGGATCTTTTCTTTATCTTGATATCTTAAGCATTTTATCAAGATTGGTCATGGGTTTTGATTAGGTTGAGATTTTGGTCTTAAGGCTCTGTGGACCCTTTCGATTTCAATCAACTGGGTTCCCTCTTCCATTTCCAAATTTTCCGGGATCCATTTTTGAAAAAATTTTATTGGATCTTCTCCCTCTATCCCTTCTTTAAGACCAACAATTTTAATATTATTTCGTCTACTAAGATTTTCAGGCACGTCTATTTTTTCCAACAGTCATTTTCTTTCTGATGTCCAGGCAAGAATATTATCTTCCATTTTATTCACTCTACCAATAGTGTTTCCCGTTATTTCTTCCAGCTTTTTAACTTTCTTGTCCATTTTCTCCAGTTTTTTCACCATTTTATCAAACATAGTCTTCATATTTTTTATATCTTTTATTATTTTTAATGTTTTTAATTCTTTTAATTCATGCATTATTTGCCCCAAAGCTTCTCTTATATCTCCAGAATATCTTCCACCTCCAACCTCTTCCTGTTCTTCTTCTTTTACCTTCTCATCTTCATCTGTATGTTCCAGAGAATCCGAATCCACCTCGGGTTCATTTTCACTTCTGCTTCCAATTGTAGCTGGGATTTGTAGTTCAAATTGCTCATGTTTGCGCATGCCCTTTCCTGTGCGCACGCGCAGTTCCTGTTGTTCCTTCTTGGAGTCTGTTGATGTTGCCGCCGATTCCTGTTCTGTATCGCCGGAGGTAAGATGCAGTTGAGTCCGAGGCTTCTTCATAGTGGCTGGCCCAGCTTGTACTGTCTTCAAAGTAGTAGTTTTCTTCTTTGTCTGTTTAGGAGGCGTATCTAAGGAAAATCCTGAGTAGCTTAGACATAGTTTTTAGAAAATATTTACTAACTTTTCTTCACTTAAACATTAATTTATTAGTTTTTTACAGGAGAGCTGGATTTCCACGTCTCGATCCTACGTCATCACGTGACGTCCCCTCGACCATACACTTCCTGACATTGTATTCCATCTGCCATTTCTTTGCCTATTCGTAATTCCTTCTGTGACCTCTTTCCTTCCTCAAAACTAACCACCCCTCCACCTATCTTAATATCGTCTGCAAACTTTGTAACAAAATCATCACATCCATCATCCAAATCATTGACATATAATGTAAAATAAAATCGGTCTCAACACAGACCCATATGGAACACCACTAGTCACCAGCAGCCAGTCAAAAAAGGCTTCCTTTATTTTCACTCTTTGTCTCCTGACAGTCAGTCTCTGCATTATGCTTGCTAGACTCTTTCCTGTAATACCTTGGGATTGTTGCTTGTTAAACAGCCTCATGTGTGGCACCTTGTCAAAGGTCATCTGAAAATCCAAGTACACAACATCAACCAATTCTCCTCTGTTTATCCGCTTTCGTTTTGTTTTCTACCAGCAATGTTTTTTAAGACAGATACAGGACAAAACTCATAGAATGGTAAGCAAGGTTGTGAATGGTATGCAATTTGTATTTGAATATTAGAGTGTTGTTTGTCTGGGACCTCACTGCAATTTGATAGGTGAGTCCAACATAGCCCTGCCATGTCTGCAATGACAATTTTACTAAGTCAAACTAATCCCATCTGCCTGCATGTGGTTCATACCCCTCTCTTCCCTACCTGTTCATGTCTAAATGTCCTTTAAGCATTGAGATTTTTTTTCTATTTTTACCACTCCCTTGGCAGCGTGTCCCAGGCACCTACCGCTCTCTATTTAAAATAAAATTGTTTTGTTAATTTTCCTCCTCTGCTTTAAACCATGCCTCCTAGTGATATTTGACATTTTTGCTCTGTGAAAATGACTCTCTGCATCTGTAATTTTATATACTAATGTGAGGTCACCCCCTCGACCCTTGATACACCAGTGAAAACAGTCCAACAAAGCTAATGTTTGCATTCCAGACTATCCTGGTGAATCTCTTCTGTATCATTTACAAAAACTTTATTCCTTCCTGCACTATGCCGACCAAGACTGTACACAGTTCTCCAAATGTGGCCTAACTAAAGTTTTACACACCTGGAAAATTATCTTGTTTTTTTATTCAATGGCCTGACTGATGAACATGTCATATATCATTTTCATTTTTTTTAAACCACCCTATTCACTTGTGTTGCTGCTTTTGGGGAGAACTGAACTTGTACTCCAAGATCCTTCTGTATATCAGTATTCTTAAGAATCCTTCCACTTGCTGTATATTCCTACATTTGACTTCCCAAGGCACAAAAGAAGATGGTAAAAACTGCAGAGAGGATCACTGTGGTCTCCCTCCCCCTGTGTGACATTTTCTTGGAGCTTTGTATACGAAGGGCCCAAAGCATTGCTGTGGATCCTACCATCTGTTCATCCATCTAGACTCTTTGACCCATCATCATCAGGAGGGAGGTACAGGAACATCAGGACCAGGACTGCCAGACTGCATAACTGCTTCTTCCCTAGATTGCGGTATTAATGAATACCCTGTGACTACCTCGTCACTAGGACATCAAACTATTTACTGTACTATTTAAAATTTACCTGTGCTGCGCACTTCACCTGCATTTTGTATTTTTTAAACTTATTTATGTTGCTCCTCGTTGGTGATCACCTCAGGGGTGTGTGCTTAGCTCAATGCTCTACTCCCTCTATACCTAGAGTGTGTGGCTTAAATACCATTTGTACATCTGCTGATGATACAACAATTGTTGGTAGAATTGCAAATGAAGATGAGAGGGCGTACAAAAGCGAGATATACCAGTTAGTTGACTGGTGTTGTCGTAACAACCTTGCAGATGAAAGAGCTGATTGTGGACTTCAGGAAGGGTAAGATGATGGAACATGAACCAATCCTCATAGAGAGATCAGAAGTGGAGAGAGTGAGCTGTCAGGATCTCTGAGGATCTAACCTGATCCCAACATATCGAAGCAGCTATAAAGAAGGCAAGATGGCAGCTATATTTCATCAGGAATTTGAAATGATTTGGTTTGCCACCTAAAACACTTGAAAACTTGTACATATGTACTGTGGAGAGCATTCTGACAGGCTGCATCACTGTCTGGTATGGTGGGGGGTAGTTGCTTGGCAAAGCAGTCTCCCAATCTACAATGGGTCTCACCGATATATAGGAAACCACACCAGAACCACTGGACACAGAAGATGATTTCAACGAACACACAGGTGAAATGTCACCTTACCTGGAAGGACTGCTTAGGACCTTGAATGATAGTGAGGGGTGAAATGTAGCACTTGTTCCAATTGCAGGGATGTGCCAGAAGGAAGGTCAGTAGGGAAGGATGAATGGGCAAGGAAGTCGCATTCTGCGGAAAGCAGAAAGTGTGTGTGTGGGGGGGGGGAGTGAAACATCATTGGTGATGGGATCCAGTTGGAGGTGGCAAAAGTTTCAGAGAATTATGTGCTGGATGCGATGGCTAGTGGGGTGGTAGGTCAGGACCCTACTAGCCTCCATGTTCAGCACATAATTCTCCGTAACATTTGCCTTCTCCAACAGGAACCCATCACCGAGCGCATCTTTCTGTTTCCCCCACTGTCTGCTTTCCACAGGTATTGCTCCCTGTGCAACCCCCTTGTCTATTCGTCCCACCCCACTGATCTCCCTCCTGGCACTTATCCTTGCAAGCAGAACAAGAGTTACACCTTCCCTACACCTCCTCTCTCACTACCATTCAGGTCCCCAAACAGTCCTTCCAGGCCAGACAACACTTCACCTGTAAGCCTTTTGGGGTCATCTACTGTATCCAGTGCTTCCAGTGTGGCCTCTTGTATATCAGTGAAACCTGATGTGAATTGGGAGACTGCTTTGTCCACCAGAAAAAGCGGGATCTCCCAGTGGCCACGCATTTCAATTCCACTTCCCATTTACATTCCAGCATGTCAGCCCATGGTCTCCTCTGCGATAACGATGAGGCCACACTCAGGTTGGAGGAGCAACACCTTGTATTTCATCTGGGTAGGTTCCAACCTGATGGCATGAACATTAATTTCTCAAACTTCCGGTAATCCCTGCCCTCACCGTTCTCCATTTCCATTTCCCTCTTGTCTCCTTACCAGCGCATCACCTCCCTCGGGTGTTCCTCCTCCCTCTTCTTTCTTCCATGGCCTTCTGCCCTCTCTGATTAGATTCACCTTTCTGCAGCCCTGTATCTTTCACTAATCAACTTCCCAGCTCTTTACTTCACTCCTTCCCCCACCCCCAGTTTCACCAATCACCACCTTCTTCCCCTTCCTCCACTTTCTGACAGTGATACCTTGTAGTGGTGTGCTACATGCAGCGCTAAAATTACGACACGGAGTCGGTAACTGCAGTCGAAGGAAAGTCTTTATTTGAAATCCTCAGCCTCACTTTTAAGCCTCCCTCAACCTGCCCCCCGTGGCGCAGAGGCTCCAAAGCTCTGTGCTCGCAAATCCCCGTAGGCTATCTCCCTGGCACATCCGAACCAGCAACATCCGAGGGATGCACCAAGTTATGAATGGAGTCGAAAACACGGCGCCGCCAGGCTGTCGGCATGACGGGACGGGGCTGGCCGGTGGCGACGTCACAGAGTAGGGTCCTCTCACCCGGGCCTACAGAGCTGCAAACCGGAGACTGCGGTTCTGTAACTCGGAATCTCCTCATCCACCTGCTGTGCCTCTGCCAGTGCCTCAAAGTCTACCCCTTGGGAAAGGGCATGAACGGTAAGGCGAGAGAGCGCATCCGCCACGACATTGTCCTTACCCGAGACGTGCCGGACATCCGTTGTGTATTCAGAGATGTAGGACAGGTGGCGTTGCTGGCGGGACGACCAGGGGTCGGACGCTTTCGTAAATGCGAAGGTAAGCGGTTTGTGGTCCGTGAACGCGGTGAAGGGCCGAACTTCTAGGAAGTACCTGAAATGCCAGACTGCCAGGTAGAGCGCCAACAGTTCCCGGTCGAAAGCACTGTATTTGAGCTCGGGTGGCCGCAGGTGTTTGCTGAAAAACGCCAGGGGTTGCCAGCGACCTGCGATGAGTTGCTCCAGCACCCCACCAACTGCCGTGTTAGATGCGTCCACTGTGAGGGCGGTAGGGGCGTCCATTCTGGGATGTACTAGCATTGCGGCGTTCGCCAGAACTTCCTTCGTTTGAACGAAAGCGGCGGCGGACTCCTCGTCCCAGGTAATGTCCTTGCTCGGACCCGACATCAGGGCGAACAGGGGGCGCATGATCCGGGCAGCTGAGGGGAGGAAGCGGCGGTAGAAATTGACCATACCTACGAATTCCTGAAGGCCTTTGGTCGTGGTGGGTCGGGGGAAGTGGCGGACCGCATCTACCTTAGTGAGCAGAGGGGTCGCCCCATCTTTAGTAATCCTGTGGCCCAGGAAGTCAATGGTATCGAGTCCGAACTGGCATTTGGCGGGGTTGGTTGTAAGACCGTACTCACTCAGTCGTGCGCAGAGTTGACGGAGGTGGGACAGATGACGACTGCTGCTGGCTATGAGGATGTCGTCCAAATAGATGAACGTGAAGTCCAGGTCCCGTCCCACTGCGTCCATTAACCGCTGGAACGTCTGTGCGGCATTCTTCAGGCCGAACGGCATGCGGAGGAACTCGAAAAGGCCAAACGGGGTGATGAGAGCCGTTTTGGGGACGTCGTCAGGATGCATCGGAACTTGATGGTACCCTCGGACAAGGTCTACCTTGGAGAAGATCCGTGCGCCGTGCAGGTTTGCTGCAAAGTCCTGAATGTGCGGCACAGGGTAGCGGTCCTGTGTGGTAGCCTCATTCAGCCTGCGGTAGTCGCCGCACGGTCTCCAACCTCCCGTCGCTTTGGGCACCATGTGCAGGGGGGAGGCCCATGGGCTGTCAGACCGCCGGATGATCCCCAATTCCTCCATCCTCTGGAACTCCTCCTTCGCCAGTCGGAGCTTGTCCGGGGGAAGCCGCCGAGCGCGGGCGTGGAGGGGTGGTCCCTGGGTCGGGATGTGGTGCTGTACACCGTGTCGGGGCATGGCCGCTGTGAATTGCGGTGCCAGAACCGGTGGGAAATCCGCCAGGACCCTGGTGAAGTCGTTGTCGGACAGCGTGATGGAGCCGTGGTGAGGGGCTGGCAACTGGGCTGCACCCAGGGAGAACGTCTGAAAGGTCTCGGCGTGTACCAGTCTCTTCCTGGGCAGGTCGACCAGTAGGCTGTGAGCCCGCAAAAAATCCGCACCCAGAAGCGGTTGGGCTACGGCGGCCAGTGTGAAGTCCCACGTGAACTGGCTGGAGCCGAACTGTAGCTGCACCTGACGGGTGCCATTGGTCCTTACTGTGCTGCCGTTCACTGCCCTCGGGGGGGACCCGGTGCCCTGCTGCGGGTGTCGTAACTCGTCGGAGGTAAAATGCTGAACTCAGCCCCAGTATCGACCAAAAACCGGCGTCCCGACCTTCTATCCAAGACATACAGGAGGCTATCCCGATGGCCTTCTGCCGTAGCCATCAGCGGTGGCTGGCCCTGGCGTTTCCCGGGAACTTGCAGGGCGGGCGACAACGGCGGGCTTCTGCGCCCCACCGCTGGTGGTAGAAACACCATTGTTCGTTGGGCTTGGTGTTGGCGGGCTCTGTGGCCGGGCCTGGACTGGTTTGCTGCTGGGAGCGTGGCTGGGTGATCTGTGCGATGGACGCCCCGCTCACCTTTTTGGCGTTCCACAGCAAGTCCGCCCGGGCTGCCACCTTCTGGGGGTCACTGAAATCCGCGTCGGACAGCAGCAGGCTTATGTCCTCGGGCAGCTGCTCCAGGAATGCCTGCTCAAACATGAGGGAGGGCTTGTGTCTTCCGGCCAGAGACAACATCTCATTCATTAAAGCCGATGGAGGTCTGTCTCCCAAGCCATCCAGGTGCAGTAAACGGGCAGCCCGCTCGCGCCATGAAAGTCTGAAAGTCCTGAGGAGCAGGGCTTCGAATTCTGTGTACTTGCCGTCTGCCGGGGGCGACTGTATGAACTCCGCAACCTGGGCCGCTGTGTCCTGGTCGAGGGAGCTCACCATGTAGCAGTAGCGGGTGTCTTCTGAGGTGATCTGGCGAACGTGGAATTGGGCTTCGGCTTGCTGGAACCATAGGTTTGGTCGCTGTGTCCAGAAACCTGGCAGTTTCAACGAAACCGCATGAACAGAGGCGGCGTCGGTCATTTCTGGTCCAAAAACCGTTTGGACCGTCGGGGTCACCAATTGTAGCGGTGTGCTACATGCAGCGCTAAAATTACGACACGGAGTCGGTAACTGCAGTCGAAGGAAAGACTTTATTTGAAATCCTCAGCCTCACTTTTAAGCCTCCCTCAACCTGCCCCCCGTGGCGCAGAGGCTCCAAAGCTCTGTGCTCGCAAACCCCCGTAGGCTATCTCCCTTAACCAGAAAGCTGGCTAATTGTGAGCCGGTTCGGATGTGCCAGGAAATGGGTCGCCACAACCTCATCTTTTTTTCTCCAGTCTTGATGAAGAGTCTTGGCCCAAAATGTTGATGATGCTTTTTCCATATATGCTGTCTGACCTGCTGAGTTCCTCCAGCATTTTGTGTGTGTTTCAAGGAGCATGTACTTAGATCTCAACATCTGCCTTGCCCTCAACAGTATATTGTCTCTTTGCATTTGCCCTACCGAGGTGTAACACTTCACATCTGGGTTAAACTCCATCAACCATTTCTTAGCCCATATGTACAACTTGTCTATGACGTGCTATATTCTTTGCCAGTCTTCTACACTATCCACAACTCCTCCAATCTTGGTATCATCCGCAAATTTACTAACCCACCCTTATACATTTTCATCCAGGTCATTTATATTCATCACAAACATCAGAATTCCCAGCATAGATCCCTGCAGAACTCCACTAATTACAGACCTCCAGCTCAAATAAGTTCCTTCAACCACTCTACGCTGTCTTCTATGCACAAGCCAGTTCTGAATCTAAGCAGTCAAGTCACCATGGATCCCATGCATCTTAATCTCCTGGATTAGATTTCCATGAGGTACTTTGTCAAACGCCTTACTAAAGTCCATATAGAGAACATTCATTGCCCTATCCTCGTCAGTCTCTCTCATCACCTTGCCAAAAAACTCAATGGAGTTTCTAAGGCATGACCTGCATCCACAAAGCTGCACTGGCTCTCCCTAATTATTCCATGGGTTTCCAGGTACTCATATATCCTATCCCTAAGAATTTTCTCCAGCAATTTCCCTACAACTGATGTAAGACTCACCGGTCTGTAGTTCCCAGGATTTTCCCTTGTTTCCTTCTTAAATGGAAGTACAACATTAGGCACTCACCAGTGGCTAGAGAGGACACAAAGATACTGGCCAAGGGCCAAGCAATCTCATCTCTTGCCTCCTTCAATAAGCTGGGGTAAACCCCATCAGGCCCTGGAGACTTAACCACTTTAATACTCATTTGGAGGCTCAACACGTTGTCCTCCTTGACCCCTAAACACCTTAACTTGTTTATACAGAGCACTGATCTGCTGATCCTCCCTATCCTTTTCCTTGGCAAATACTGAAGCCAAGTACTCATTATTTACCTTACTCACATTCTCAGCATAGAAGCAAGCGTTCCCCCTTGGTGTTGTGAATGTTCTGATAGAAAGTTGACATAGGTTACAACAGAACATTGACAGCATACAGAGCTGGGCTGAGCAGTGACAGATGGAGTTCAATCTGGAAGAGATACGCATCCAAAGTCAAACAAAGGCAGAGTACAGGATTCAAAATGGTGTGGAGGAACAGAAGGTTCTTGGGGGGACAACGTCCATAGATCCCTTAAAATTGTTGTGCAAGTTGATAGGGTGGTTATGAAGGTGTATGATGTGTTGGCCTTCAGAAGTGGCAGATGAAGTTCAACCCAGATAAATGTGAGGCGGTTCATTTTGGTAGTTAAATACGATGGCAGAATATAATGTTAATGGTAAGACTTCTGGCAGTGTGGAGGATCGGAGGGATCTTGGGTTCCAAGTCCATAGGACACTCAGAGCTCCTGCACAGGTTGACTGTGTGGTTAAGAAGGCATATGGTGTATTGGCCTTCATCTATGGGATTGAATTCAGAAGCCTAGAGGTAATGTTATAGTTATACAGGACCCTGGTCAGGCTCCACTTGGAGTACTGTGCTCAGTTCTGGTCACCTCACTACAGGAGGGATGTGAAAATGATAGAAAGGGTGCAGAGGAGATTTACAGGAATGTTGCCTGGATTGGGGCCATGCCTTATGAGAACAGATTGAGTGAACTCGGCCTTTTCTCCTTAGAGCAACGGAGGATGAGAGGTGACTTGTACAGTTTATAAGATGATGAGAGGCATTAATTGTGTGGATAGTCAGAGGCTTCTGCCCAGGGCTGAAATAGCTAACGTGAGAGGGCATAGTTTTAAGTTGCTTGGAAGTAGGTACAGAGGAGATGTCCGGGTAAGTTTTTTATGCATAGAGTGGTGAGTGCATGAAATGGGCTGTCGGCGATGGTGGTGGAGACAGATACAATAGAGTCTTTTAAGAGACTCTTAGATAGGTACATGGAGCTTAGAAAAATAGAAGGCTATGCGTAACCCTAGGTAATTTCTAAAGTAAGTACATGTTCGGCTTAGCATTTTTGGCTGAAGGGCCTGTAGTGTGCTGTAGGTTTTCAATGTTTCGTTCTATGTTTCTAGTCAGGGGATTGAGTTCAGAAACTGTGAAATCATGTTGCAGACTCTAGACCTCTTCTTAAACTATATTTGGAGTATTGTTTTCAGTTCCGGTTACCTCATTATAGGAAGCTGTGGAAACTTTAGTGCACCTGCAGAGCAGATTTACAATATGCTGCCTGGAATAGAGCATATGGCTTGTGAGGAAAAGTTGAATGAGCTAGGAAGATGATGAGGGGCATTGCTAGAGTGGACAACTAACACCTTTTTCCAAGATTGGAAATGACTAATTGGAGGGCAGAACAGCAAAGGTAAGAGTAACCACCACTACCACAACCCTAATAAGGGGTAACTTGTTTAAATCCTGTGGAATCAGTTTACAGGAGAGATCAGCTCAAAGAACACATCTTCAGCTTAAACATTGAAGAATATAGCATTTTGTATAAATAATACAGCTAAAAGATTTGTAAGCATTTTCAACCAAAAAAGGCTGAGGCAAATAACCTACCTGGACTTTTCACAAGGTAGGGAGGATAAGGTGGGATCTTGTTGCTACTGGTGGAAATGATTAAGGGTGATATGCTGGATGAGGAGGCTGCTAGGGAGAAAGGTGAAGACAAAGAGAACTCTCATCTGTTTGGAAGAGAGGGGTGTGAAAACAAGTCTGAGAAACAGAAAATGGGACAGGATGTTCCATCAACCTGCACAGACTGGAAGCTGCATTTCCTGAAAAAGGACATTTCAGATCTAGAATGGAAGGCCTCATTGGTAGAGCAGATGTGGTGGAAATGGAGAAATTGGGAGAAAGTTATGTCAGCATGTAAGGAAAGAGTTAAATTTGAGTCTTCCTTGGTATATGCTGAAGTATGTAACACAAAATGAAAGTCTAGGACAAAATGGTGTCAGCCTGTAATATGGGGATGTTTTGAGAAAGTACAAGGTAACTTGTCCACAGCAATGGATGAAGGGTCTTGGCTTGATTGTTGACTGTTTTATTCCTCTTCATAGATGCTGCCTGACCTGCTGAGTTCCCCTGGTATTTAGTTTGTGCTGCTGTGCATTTCCAGCACCTGCAGAGTATTTTGTATTTATGAAAAAAGAGGCACTGTAAAACCTTTCAGGCATCTGCAGTTACCTCTGGCTGTATATTTATTGTGTGGAATAGCCTAGTGATTTGTTGATAAATATTCTTTTGTCTCTTTTACTACTTTATTACTCATTTTCTTTTTCTTTTTTATTCTTCATATAATGAATTAAATACTTTGTTATGACCTTTAATACATGTACAGTACATCCTTTAGTTTGCAGATACCTCTTGCTGCTGAATCAGAAAAAACCAAGAAATAAATATTAAAAATGTTTTATTTCATTGCGCAGCTTGATGTAATCTATATAATTGCGGGAATCAGTGGGTTTAGCTCTAAGACAGGTTCTGCTCAAATCACTGAGTTGCTCCAGCTGATTATTTTTGACTAGTGGTGTTCCATGGGAGTCGGTGTTGGGACTGCTTCTTTTCACGTTACATGTAAATGATTTGGATGATGGAATTGATGGCTCTGTAGCCATGTTTGTGGGAGATATGTAGGTAGGTGGAGAGGCAGGTAGCGTTGAGGAAGCAGGGAGTCTGCAAAAGGACTTAGACATACTAGAAGAATGTGCAAAGAAGTGACCAATGGAATATAGTGCAACGAAGTATTTGGTCTTGCACTTTGGTAAAGGGAATGAAAGCAGACTGTTTTCTAAACGGAGAAAATTCAGAAATCAGCGGTTCAAAGGGACTTGGAAGTCTTTGTGCAGGGTTTCTTAAAGGTTACCTTGCAGGTTGAATCAATGGTAAGAAAGGCAAATGCAATGTTCCCATTCATTTTGAGAAGACTAGGATATAAGAGCAAGGATGTTATGTAGAGGCTTTATAAGGCATTGATCAAAACACTTGGGCCCCTTATCTATTTTATATTCTGTATTTGGGTGCTTTGGGGGTTGATGTGCCTGTTCTGTTTTTGTTTGTTTTTGTGTGGGGAGGGGGGATTTGGGGGTTGATGATCATGCTGCTGTTTTTTTTCTTGGTTTCGTGGCTACCCAGAGAAGAAGAATTTCAAGTTGTATACTTTGATATTAAATGAACCTTTGAACTTTTTGAAGATATGCCGGCATTGGAGAGGCTCCAGAGGAGGTTCATGAGAATGATTCCGGGAATGAAAAGATTGACTTGTGAGGATCGTTTGATGGCTCTGGGCTTGTACTCTCTGAAATTTATAAGAATAGTTCTTATTGAAAGCGATCAGAGATTGAAAGGTCTAGACAGAGTGAATGTGGGGACGATATTTCCTATAGTGGGGGAGTTGGACCTGAGGGCACAGTCAAAAGGGTTGTCTATTTGCAACTGGGGTGAAGAAGGATTTCTTTAGCCAGAAGATAGTGAATCTGTGGAATTCATTGACACAGACTGCTGTGGCAGCCATGTCATTTGGTATTTTTAAAATGGAGATTCTTGATTAGGCAGGGTGTCAAAGGTTATGGGCAGTAAGTGAGAGAATTGGGTTGCAAGGGATAGTAAAGTAGACTTGATGGGCCAAATGGCATTATTCTGCTCCTGTGTCTTATGGTCCTATGTTTTTGTTCCAGATTCCATAGCATCCGTAGTCGGTTGCCTCTTTGATCTATGTATTAGGCTTTTGATGGATGTCTTGAATTAGGAAACTAGTTTTCTAAATCAATGGCCCCTCTATCTTATCAGCCGTCTATTTCTCTCTATTTATTCTGTCCATAATCATTGGAATTTTCACACTTTTGCATATACTGACTAATCAGAGAAAAATCATGAAATTTCAATACCAATGCTTATCACGCAATTGATTTGTGTATTCTCCTTATAGCTGAGCCAGTTTTCGATCAACAATAGAAATGGAATGGGCGACACTAACAATGCATAGATGGTAGTAATTTATCTGTTTTTGATTACTTTAAACTATTTAATCCCTTAATTCTTGTTAACTGATTTTAAAGAGGTAGGAAATGATACAATTGCTATTGATACCTTTAGCAAGGATAACCTTGGCCAAAGTCCCTATTTCTGATCATTATATAGTTACTTCCTGCAGGGATGTATGTTATTGTTCATTTGTTCACACGCATTGTAATAATTCAATCATGTGGAATAATTGGCTATCAGTGATTTATTTATTTTATTGAGCTATAGTGCAGAATAGTCCCTTCCACCCCTTCAGGCTATACCGCCCAGCAACCTGATTTACTCATTATCCAAATCACAGGAGAATTTACGATGGCCAATTAACCTATCAACTGATACATCTTCGCAATGTGGGTGGAAAACATCGCTTCCAGAGGAAACCCAGGTGTTCCTCCCCATAGACAATCGTGGGAATTGAACCTTGGTCACCTCTACTGTAAAGCATTGTGCTAACCACTTTGCTACCAAGCCACTCCATATTCGGGTTCATGACTCTATAATAACAATTTAATTGGTGTCAAAAGAATAACTGTGTGTATAACTGTTCATTAGGATTTAGTGCCTTCTCCCTAATACCTTGTCACTGAATTTTGTTGCTATACAGGAAAGATTAATTGTTGACAGCCTCAACCTCTTAGAAATATTTGGTGCTTTATACTCTTTCCTGTTTTGCCTGCTGATGGTTGAACTGTGGAAAGGATTGATTGCTAAGTTGTGTGGACAAAGCTGTAATATAGAAACATAGAAAATAGGTGCAGGAGTAGGCCATTCGGCCCTTTGAGCCTGCACCGCCATTCAGTATTATCATGGCTGATCATCCAACTCAGAACCCTGTACCTGCTTTCTCTCCATATCCCCGATCCCCTTAGCCACAAGGGCCATATCTAACTTCCTCTTAAATATAGCCAATGAAATGGCCTCAACTGTTACCTGTGGCAGAGAATTCCACAGATTCACCACTCTCTGTGTGAAGAAGTTTTTCCTCATCTCGGTCCTAAAAGGCTTCCCCTTTATCATTAAACTGTGACCCCTCGTTCTGGACTTCTCCAACATCGGAAACAATCTTCCTGCATCTAGCCTGTCCAATCCCTTTAGAATTTTATACGTTTCAATAAGATCCCCCCTCAATCTTCTAAATTCCAGTGAGTATAAGCCTAGTCGATCCAGTCTTTCTTCATATGAAAGCCCTGCCATCCCAGGAATCAATCTGGTGAACCTTCTCTGTACTCCCTCAATGGCAAGAATGTCTTTCCCCAGATTAGGGGACCAAAACCGCACACAATATTCTGGGTGCAGTCTCACCAAGGCCTTGTACAACTGCAGTAGAACCTCCATGCTCCTGTACTCAAATCCTTTTGCTATGAATGCCAACATACCATTTGTCTTTTTCACCGCCTGCTGTACCTGCATGCCCACTTTCAGTGACTGGTGTACAATGACACCCAGGTCTCGTTGCATCTCCCCTTTTCCTAATCGGCCACCGTTCAGATAATAATCTGTTTTCCTGTTCTTGCAACCAAAGTGGATAACCCCACACTTATCCACATTAAATTGCATCTGCCATGAATTTGCCCACTCACCTAACCTATCCAAGTCACCCTGCATCCTCTTAGCATCCTCCTCACAGCTAACACTGCTGCCCAGCTTCGTGTCATCCACAAACTTGGAGATGCTGCATTTAATTCCCTCGTCTAAATCATTAATATATTGTAAACAACTGGAGTCCCAGCACTGAGCCTTGCGGTACCCCACTAGTCACTGCCTGCCATTCTGAAAAGGTCCCGTTTACTCCCACTCTTTGCTTCCTTCCTGTCTGCCAACCAATTTTCTATCCACATCAATACCATACCCCCAATACCGTGTGCTTTAAGTCTGCACACTAATCTCCTGTGTGGGACCTTGTCAAAAGCCTTTTGAAAATCTAAATATACCACATCCACTGGCTCTCCCCTATCCACTCTACTAGTTACATCTTCAAAAAATTCTATAAGATTCATCAGACATGATTTTCCTTTCACAAATCCATGCTGACTTTGTCCGACGATTTCACTACTTTTCAAATGTGCTGTTATCACATCTTTGATAACCAACTCTAGCATTTTCCCCACCACCGATGTCAGACTAACTGGTCTATAATTCCCTGGTTTCTCTCTCCCTCCTTTTTAAAAAGTGGGGTTACTTTAGCCACCCTCCAATCCTCAGGAACTAATCCAGAATCTAAGGAGTTTTGAAAAATTATCACTAATGCATCCACTATTTCTTGGGCTACTTCCTTAAGCACTCTGGGATGCAGACCATCTGGCCCTGGGGATTTATCTGCCTTTAATCCCTTCAATTTACCTAACACCACTTCCCTCTTAACATGTATTTCCCTCAATTCCTTCATCTCACTAGACCCTCAGTCCCTTACTATTTCCGGAAGATTATTTATGTTATGTCCTCCTTAATGAAGACAGAACCAAAGTAGTTATTCAATTGGTCTGCCATGTCTTTGTTCCCGATGATCAATTCACCTGTTTCTGACTGTAAGGGACCTACATTTGTCTTGACCAATCTTTTTCTTTTCACGTATCTATAAAAGCTTTTACAGTCAGTTTTTATGTTCCCTGCCAGCTTTCTCTCATAATCTTTTTTCCCTTTCCTGATTAAGCCCTTTATCCTCCTCTGCTGGTCTCTGAATTTCTCCCAGTCCTCAGGTGTGCTGCTTTTTCTGGTTAACTTATATGTTTCTTCTTTGGACTTGATACTATCCCTAATTTCCCTTGTCAGCCACAGGTGCACTACCTTCCCTGGTTTATTCTTTTGCCGAACTGGGATGAACAATTGTTGTAGTTCATCCATGTGATCTTTAAATGCTTGCCATTGCATATCCACCGTCAACCCTTTAAGTATCATTTGCCAGTCTATCTTAGCTAATTCACGTCTCATACCTTCAAAGTTACCCTTCTTTAAGTTCAGAACCTTTGTTTTTGAATTAACTATGTCATTCTCCATCTTATTGAAGAATTCCACCATATTATGGTCACTCTTACCCAAGGGGCTTCGCACGACAAGATTGCTAACTAACCCTTCCTCATTGCTCAATACCCAATTTAGAATGGTCTGCTCTCTAGTTGGTTCATTGACATGTTGGTTTAGAAAACCATCCCACATACCTTCCAAGATATCCCCTTCCTCGGCACCGTTACCAATTTGGTTCACCCAATCTATATGTAGATTGAAGTCACCCATTATAACTACTGTTCCTTTATTGCACGCATTTCTAATTTCCTGTTTAATGCCATCCCCAACCTCATGTTGGTGTTAGGTGGCCTGTACACAACTCCCACCAGTGTTTTCTGCCCCTTAGTGTTATGCAGCTCTACCCATATCGATTCCACATCCTCCAGGCTAATGTCCTTCCTTTCTATTGCGTTAATCTCCTCTCTAACTAGCAATGCTACCCCACCTCCTTTTCTTTCCTGTCTATCCCTCCTGAATATTGAATTTCCCTGGATGTTGAGCTCCCATCCTTGGTCACCCTGGAGCCATGTCTCTGTGATCCCAACTATATCATATTCATATTGTATTGGAGAGGGAGAAGCACAAGTTCCATGTATCAGCATCGCAATGGAATAAAGGGAGATACAGGAGCATGAGAGAGGAGCTTGCCCAGGTGGTTTTGAGGATGCTGCTGGGGATGATGGCAAAGCAGAGATGGCTTAAGTTTTTGGAAATAGTTCACAAGGTGCAGGATAGATCTGTCCTACAGAAATTGTTCTCTGTTGGCAAGCGTAGGCAAAACTGGTCGGCAAGGGAAGTTGCAGACTACATAAAAGCCAAGATAAGGACATACAAGGTAGCAAGAGTGACTGAGAAGTTGGACCATCGGGAAGCTTTTAAACTCCCAATAAAGGACAACTAAGAAAACTATAAGAGAAAAGATGAGATATGAAAGAAAGCTAGCCAATAATATACAGCAAGATACCAAAAGTTTTATCCCCCAGCTATATAAAGAGTAAAGAGAGGTGACAGCTGATATTGGACCACTGGAATATGATGCAGAGGTAGTAACAGGGGACAAAGAAATGGCAGATGAATTTAATGGGTACTTTGCACCGGTCTTCCAGTGTGCACTTTCTTTCTGGCAGTCTGCTAGAGGTCCATGAGTGCCACTACAGTTACAAAGGAAAAAGTGCTAGGCAAGCCCGGATGTCTTAAGATGGAAAAGTCACTTCAGCCAGATGGACTACATCCCAGAGTCCTGTGAGAAGTTGCTGAAGAGATAATGGATGCAAATGTCACTCCACCCTTTAAGAAGGGAGGAAAACAAAACAGATGTAATTATAGGCAAGTTAGCCAAACCTCAGTGGCTGGAGAAGTATTGGTGTCCATTATTAAAGATGAGGTTTCAGGGTACTTGGAGACTAATGATAAAATAAGTCAAAGTCAGCATGGTTTCTGTAAAGGGAAATCTTGCTGACAAATATGTTAGAATTATTCAAGGAAGTAACAAGCGGGGTGGACAAAGCAGAGGCAGTGGATGTCTTTTAGTTGGACTTCCAGAAGGCATTTGATAATCTGCCACACACGAGGCTGCTTAACAAGATAAAATCCTATGGCATTACAGGAAAGATATTCTCATGTATAGTGGAATGGCTGACAGCCGGGGGGAATAAAGGTGGCCTTTTCTGGTTGGTTGCCAATGACCAGTGGTGCTCCTCAGGGGCCAATATTGATTGTCAATGATTTGGATAATGGAATTGATGGTTTTCTGGCAAACTTTGTGGATGATATGAAGATAGGTGGAGTGGTAGTTTGGGCAGAGGAAGCAATGTGATTACAGCAGGACTTAGACAAACTGGAAAAAAGAGCAAAATGTGGCAGATGATATAGTGTTGAAAATGTATGATAATAATAGTGCAGACTATTATCTTAATAGGGAGAAGGTTCAAACATCAGATGTACAGAGTCTGTGGTAAAAGCAGCAAATGCAATGTTGGAATTTATTTCAAGGGGAATACAAGTTAAAAGCAGGGAGATAATGCTGAGGCTTTGTAAGACTTGTCAATCTGCACTTGGAGCATTGCCAACAGTTTTGGCCCATATGTCAGAAAGGGTGTATTGTCATTAGAGAGGGGATTTATGACGATGATTCCAGTAATGAAGGGGTTAACATACAAGGAGGGTTGGGCAGCATTGAGCTTGCACTCACTGGAATGGGTGGGGGGGGGGGGGAATTCTCATTGAAACCTACTGGACGTTGAAAGGACTGGTTAGGGAGATAATGGTGGGTGCATCCTGAATTAGAGGGCAGAGCCTCAAAACAGAGAGGTGACCTTTCAGAACAGAGATAAGGAGGATATTTTGTTCCCCAGAAAGTAGTGAACCTGTGAAATGTTCTGCCACAGACTGCGGTGAAGGCCAAGGCCATGGGTTATTTAAAGACGAAGTCGATAGTTTCCTGATCAGTCAAGGCATCAAAGGATACTGCAGGAAAGCAGGCGTATGGGGTTGAGTGGGATCCGAGATCAGCCATGATGGAATGGCAGAGCAGACTCAAAGGGCCAAACGGCCTAATTCTGCTCCTATGTCTTATGGTCTCTGTTAAATATGACTCACCACCACAGAGTTTTCTTGTAGGATTTTTTTCATCTCATCTTGTCCTGCTTTGACACATTTCAGCATCTCCTGGAGTTCATCCCTTTCCTTCAGCAAACAGGATTTTTCCTCCTCTAGTTGCTGGAACTGCTGGTTAAATTCATCTTCCTGCATTACTGCTTCATGTTCTTTTGAAACCTGAGCTCTCAGCTTTTTGATTTCATCAAGCTGTACATCAAGCAGAGAATTTAGATGAAGTTCCTCAGCCTGCTTTTGCACCATTTCAGCATTTCCACATTTTCTGCTCCTCCCCTGTGAGGCTGAGGAAGTTCAAGAATGCTTTAAGAGTGACCTGCTCCAGTATAATTTGGTTACAGAATGACTGTTTTAGTATGGTTTAGCATTTACGGTTAAGGGTTGGCTATCCGTTATAGGTGTATGCCTAAAAGTTTTGTCAGAAACAGAACTGTAACCAGATGGGCTAGGTAACCGTAAACATTGCCTGCAATAAAAATATTGCTCGTTAGCCTTCATTACCTTCTGGTCTATCAAAGTGACAGTGTTAGTGTTTACTGCAAGCTACTGGTCTCCAGCCCCACAGCTCTCAGTGAAATCTTATTTCTCAGGCACTGGGCTCTCCCACTAACACCATTCGTTTTGCTTAGCCTCTCCACCCCTCCAAAACAACCTGTACCGTGTTGCAATTTTCTTAAAGTCTACCTGCTGAACTAGTCTTTACATTGCCTGTCCTAAAGCTCCTACTCCAGTGGTTTGGGACATAGTACAGTACTGGATTAGCTAATTAAAAGTCCAACTAAATTAATCTCTTCTGTGTAAGTAAAGTCCCCCATTATCAAAGCACATATACGTCAAATTATAAAACCCTGAGATTCATTTTCATGTGAGCATTCAACAATAATTACAAAAAACACAATAGAATCAATGAAAGACTGTCCTAATAGAAAGTAAATACAAAAAGAGATAAAATAATAAGCAATAAATATCGAGAACATGTGATGGTAAGTCTTTGAAGTGAGTTGTGGGAACAGTTCATTGATGTGGCGAGTGAAGCTGTCCACTTTGGTTTAAGAGCCTGATGGTTGAAGGGTAATAACTGTTACTGAACCTGATGGTGTGGGTCCAGAGGCTCTTATACCATCTTCCTGATGGCAGCAGCAGGAAGAGAACGTGGCCTGGATGGTGGGGGTATGTGATAATGGATGCTGCTTTCCTATGACCATGCTTTGTATAGAAGTGCTCAATGGTGGGAGGACTTTACCCGTAATGGACTGGGCCATATCCACTACTTCTGTAGGTTTTTCTGTTCAGGGGCATTGGTTTCCATACCAGGTCATGATGTAGCCAGTCGATTTACTCTTCACCACGCATCTATAGAAGTTTGTCGAAGTTTTAGATGGCATGCGGAATCTTCATAAACTTCTACGAAAATAGAACAATACTCATATTCCCCTGTTATTTCACACATTCATCTAGGATCCTAATAAATCTATCATATTTGTCTCCAGTACTACCCCTGGCAGCATATTCCAGGCACCCACTGTGTAAAAACCAAACATCCACCCCCCCCCCCCCCCCACCGCACCTTAAATAAATACTTTGTAGTGTTAGACATTATGACCCGGCAAAAAGCTTCCTGGTGTTTATTCTATCATAGTCTCATAAACCTCTATCAGATCTTCCCTCAGCCTCCGGTGCCACAGAGAAAACAATCCAAGTTCGTCTAACCTCTTTAAAAGCATGTTCCCAAAGTCTAGCATGCCATATGCCTTTGTTACCACCCTATCAACCTGTGTAGCCATTTTTAGGGAGCAAAGGACTTGGGGGTCGCAGATCCCTCTGTACACCATAATTGTTAAAGGAATCTGCCATTAACTGTGCACTGTCCCTTTATGTTTAGTCTCCCCAAACCAAGTAATGGTCATCTGAAGCAGGTTGTTCCAACAAAAGCCTCTCTTCCTATTTTCACTGACATAAATGAAAATAGAAAACACTGATGCTTCTTTGGAACAGCGTAAGAGGTTGCAGTCAATGGGTTAGAGGGTTAACTCCATAGTGAACGAAGAGTACAGTAAAGGAAGAATCTGGCAGTTCAGGAGAAGGAAAAGGTGCCGCTGTGGACTTACTTTCAAGAACTCTGCGGCTAGCATACTGTGTATTGTTTGTTCGATTTTATTTTACTATTTACATGATTTGTTCTCTTGTACATTGGAGGCTTGTTGGTCTTGTGTGTGTGTTTTTGTGGATTCTATTGTGTTTTTCTTTGTTTAGTAACTGTCTGCACAGAAAACAATCTCATGGTTGTATGTGGTGCACATACTTTGATTTTAAAAATTTGAACTTTTGAGTTGGGAATTGGAAACCTGTTTAAAAATTTTTCAGTAAATATGGCTGTGCCCATCTCCTGACTGCATGTGAAGGCTGAAATGGAAGGGAAACTGGTTCTAACTTTTCTCCAGGCAGTTAAAGGTCCTTTTCTTGGCAACATATCTGTTGGATCTGATCTGCCAGAAAGAGATTATTTGAGATGGAGACTCTCCGGGAGGTTATTTTAAATTAATAATTTCAAAATCTGATATGACACCTATGTTCTGCATGAAGAAGTTCTTTCTAGCTTTAGAAGAAACGTATCAGAGCATTGTACTAATATTGATCAAGTTTTATTTTATCCTTAGTAGATATTTTTTGGGGTTAGGATATGCATTGCTAAATTTTAAGGAAAAAGTGAGTGTAACTAGTCATGGCGAAAGTGATGGAAGCATTAAAAAGAATTAATTCAGTTGAAATATATTTAGAGTACGCTTCTTTTAAACCAGATTTAATACATTATTTTGAGTAAAAATATAGAAAGTTCCCTGACCAGTGTTATTTAATACCATGTTGTCATTGAGAGCAGAATACTTGGTTATTATCATACTACTGTTCGTAGAATTTCTCATTGTGAACATTGTTTCTGCATATCCTGTATCATAAAAGTGACTAAAAACCTGTAAGTACAGTATATACTGTAGCTGGTAGTTAATATAGCAAATCCTGAGGTTTTGTGCTGTATACTTTATCATAGATTGCAGGTACATAGTTTTCAAAGCATCCTATATCGAAGAGGTAGGAACCTATGTTTTGATTATTTTTAAACTGACTATTGTGATTTTGGAATGTGTTACACAAAGCTTAGTGATGACACTGCACTGATGAAACAATGAGCTTGTGCTTCAGAAGATTCTGTTAACAGACATTTCAGCTTTCCTTTTTGTTGTGGGGCTTTGTAGGTCTATTGGAGAGACTTCTGGAAACCTTAAATCTTTGTTCTTGTTAATTTTCTTATGAGCTTAGTTGAGAATTCGTTTATCACAGTGATTGTAACCAACCTTTTCCATCTCCAAGATATATACAATAGAGTGAGAACTATGGCAAATATCCAGTTGCTACTAAAGGCCGGATTGGGTGAGGCTCCTAGAGCACAATTTGAGTAACCCAATGTAAAGTTTTCAACCTCCAAACTACAGTAGCATTCTCTGTTTAATTGTGTGTTTCTTTACAGGTGAACGGCCTTACAAATGCCCACAATGTCCTTACTCCAGTTCTCAGAAAACTCATCTGACCAGGCACATGCGTACACATTCAGGTTGGTATAATAAATGTGAGTGGGCTGAACTCCATTGAAATTTCAGGTGAATTAATGGAAGAATGTTGTGCCTTTTTGAAAGGAATCCACGTTTTAAGGAATGTTGGTTCAAATCCTACCAGTTCAAGAACTTTGATTTATTTACACTCAGTGACCACTTTATTAGGTACAGGAGTGAAATCCAGTGTGGTTCACATTTAGTGATGCTCTTCTGAACACATGGTTATTTGAGTTACTGTCTCCTTCCTGTCAGCTTGAAACAGTCTGGCCATTCTCCTCTGACCTCTCTCATTAACAAAGTGTTTTTTTCCCCCCCCCCCACAGAACTGGCTGTTATTTGTTTATCACACTATTCTCTGTCAGCTATTGTGTAGGTTGTTGGTCTTTGAGGGGCCCTATTCTCTCCCTAATTATTCTCTTTTTTTCCCTTAATATATGTAAACTCTCTGGATTCTCCCTGATCTGCTCTGCCAAAGCTATCTCATTCACCTTTTTTTTTGCCCTTCTGGTTACCATCTTGAGTATATTCCTACAGCCCTGCATTCCTACCAGGATTCAGTTGATCTCAGCTGCCTGTACCTGGCCCATACGTACTTTCTCCTGACCAGAGCCTTGGTGTCCCTTGTCATCCAGGATTCCCTACTCCTGCTAGCCTTGCCTTTTACTTTTAATGGGGATGTGCAAATCTTAAATTCTCATTATCTCGCTTTTAATTGCCTCCCACTTGCCAAACCTGCAATCAGTCTACTCCAATCAACTTTTTGCATTTCTGTCTTGCTACCTCAAAATTTGCCTTGCCCCAGTTTAGAACATGAACTTGATATCTAACCCTTTCAATAACCAATCTAAAGCTAGTTGTTAGTCCAGATGTGTTACTCAGTCCCTTACTGACTGCCTCCCCTCTGTGGACATCTTGCTGCCTCAGTGAAGGATAATCAAAGATCACACCAAAGCCAGGCATTATCTCTTCTCCCTTTTTCCACTGGGCAGAGCATACAAAAGCCTGAAGGCAAGCTCCACCATGCTCAAGGACAGCTTCTACCTCGCTGTAATAAAACTATTAAGTGGTTCCTAGGACCACTCTCGATCTACCTCGTCATGATCTTGCACTTTATTTACCTGCACTGCACTTTATCTGCAGTTGTACACCTTATTCCACATTGTTATTGTTTTATCTTGTTTTACCTCATTGCACATTACAATCCGGGTGTTTTCAAACTGGAAACCATTGATGAATTGGGAGATCCACTCTTTTCTGAAGTCTAGATCTGCAGCATTCAAATCAGGTGACCCTGACCGTTATATTAAAAAAAATCAAGATAGGACCTCCATAGAGCTATCAGAGATGCTAAAAGACAGTACTCAATGCAAAATTGAGTCTCAGTGCAGCCGTCATCTGTGGCAGTGCTTACATACTATAATGTGTTACAAAACAGAAGTGGGCAGTATCGCCGACAACAGCACATCCCTTCCCCAGGAGCTTAATGTATTCTCTGCCAGCTTTGAACAGAGGAAATGGAAATGTCACCATCTACCCCAATAGTCTCCAGTGCATGAATCTACAATCACCATCGCAGATGCAAGATCAGTCTTCCAGAAGATGGAGCCGCAGAAAGCATTGGGCCGGGATGGTATCCCTGGCTACGTCCTTCGAACCCATGTGGATTGGCTGGCAGGGGGATTTGCAGAAATTTTTAACCTTCCTGATTCAGACTGTGCTTTCCTCCTGCTCTAAGACCACTATAATCCCGATACTGAAGAAGATCAAGATGAAGTGTCTTAATGACAACTGTGCAGCCTTGCATCTACTATCATAAAGTACTGTGAGGCTGGTCATGGCTCACATCAACCACACACTGCAATTTGCCTACCATCAAAACAGCGCTATGGCAAATTGTCCTAGCCCTACATTCATCTCTGGAGCATATAGATATTGTTTATTGACTACAGTTCTGCCTTCAATACTTTTATCCAATCAAACTGATCACCAAACTCTGGACCCTGGAAGTTAATATCCTCCTCCACAAATGGATACTTGATCAACAAACCACCATCAGTACAGATAAAGACTGGAGGCCTCAAGTCTGTCATGGAGTTGGAGAACTGTCCATGTGTGTGAGTGGGAGAGATGAAAGGGGATTGTTTCGCTGTTGTGTTTTGTTGCTTGTTGTGTTCTGTGTTGTTCTGCCAAGCATCGTGGTCGTGCAGTGTTGGCACCAGCCCATCCTTTGGCTGTGTTGATTGTTAACTGTATACTTTGATGTACATGTGATAGATAAATCTAATCTAACAACAGCAAGTGGTAATTAAATATAATTTTTATAAATTATCAGGTTTTTTTCCTGCTAATTTCATTATTTGAAGGCATTTGTTTCTTGATATTTCTTGCCACCAGTAGTTCTTACTTTTTGGTCAAATTGCAATCTTCTTAAACAGGAGACTTAGCATTACTCCATCAAGCATGCAACGAGGTCCACAATCCTGTTCCTATTTTCAGTGGACAACACTGAAGTATTTGTGTTGCAGCTGCTGGCTAATCTTCCCATTTCTAACATTGCAAGTCCAGAGTTATCTGCAGCACACCTAACGTCAGCAAGGTTGAGATCAGCCCAGGATCAACATCTGAACCCGTAATGTTGTCATGGTTCAGCAGCTCATTGGTTAATTAAGCTGAGTGAAGAACATGTTAATAATTCCTACTCCTGGCACAGAACAAAACTCAGTCTGAAATATGTTAAAGTTCAATCAGAGCTAAAAGCACAATCTTTGAAGTCAGTACCTGCAATAAATAGCAAAATTCATAACTTTAGAGAAATTCTTATGTTCCTTTTGTAAAAGCAATAAGCAGTTCAGTAATACATTATAAAGGCAGTCAATAGAGGGCAGGACGAGGGACTGAGTACATGGAGGGTTAGTTAGTACTGAGGAAGCAATGTGTTTGCAGCAGAACTCTGACGTATTGGAAGAATGGGCAAAAAAGTAACAGACAGAAGACAGTGTTAGGAAATATATGACAATGCATTTTAGTAAAAGAAACAATAGGGAGGACATGGGTGCCATTACTGTCCAGATGCTCCAGAGATGAGTGTAGGACCAGGGAGATGGTGTCCACCATAGATCTGTTTCTGCTGTAAGCAAACCTGCCCACACACCTGCCTTCTCACCATACCCTTTGATGCCCTGGCCGATCAAGAAATGATCGCCTTAAATATTTGGACAGACTTGGCATCCACCGTGGTCTGTGGCATAGATTCACTACTCTCTAGCTAAAAAAAATTTCTCCTTGTCTCAGTTCTAAAGGGTCACCCCTCAATTTTGAGACTGTGCCCTCTAGTTCTGGATACCCCCACCATAAGAAGCATCCTCTCCACATCCACCCTGTCTAGACCTTTCAACATTTGGTAGGTTTCAATGAGATACCCCCCACGTTCTTCTAAATTCTAATGAGTACAGGCCCAAAGCTGTCAAAAGCTCCTCATATGTTAACCCCATCATTCCTGGAATCATCCTCATGAACCTCCTCTGCACCCTCACCAATGACAACAGATCCTTTCTGAGTAATGGGGCCCAAAACTGTTGACAATACTCCAAGTGCGGCCTGACTGGTGTCTTATAAAGGCTCAGCATAATCTCCTTGCTTTTATATTCCGTTCCCCTTGAAATAAATACCAACATGGCCTTCTTTACCACAGACTCAACCTGTAAATTAACTTTCTTGGAGTTTTGCACAAGGACTGTTAAGTTCCTCTGCACCTCCGATGTTTGAACCTTTTCCCCATTTAGATAATAGTCCGCACTATTGTTTCTTTTACTAAAATACATTGTCATATATTTCCTAACACTGTCTTCTGTCTGTTACTTTTTGCCCATTCTTCCAATTTGTCTGAGTCCGGCTGCAAACGCATTGCTTCCTCAGCACTAACTAACCCTCCACCTATCTTCGTATCATCCGCAAACTTTGCCACAAAGCCATCAATTCCATTATCTAAATTATTGACAAACAGTGTAAAAAGTAGCAGGACCAATACTGACCCCTGAGGAACACCACTAGTCATGGGCAGCCAACCAGAAAAGGTCCCTTTTATTCCCACTCACTGCCGCCTGCTTGTCAGCAATTCCTCTATCCATGCCAGTATCTTTCCTATAACACCATAGGAATTTATTTAAGCAGTCTTTATCAAATGCCTTCTGAAAATCCAAGTAAGTGACATCCACTGCCTCTCCTATGTCCACCCTGCTTGTTACTTCCTCGAAGAACTCTTAACAGATTTGTCAAGCAAGGTTTCACTTTACAGAAACCATGCTGACTTTGACTTATTTTATCACTAATCTCTAAGTACCCCAAAACCTCATCCTTAATAATGGGCTCCAACACTTTCCCATCCACTGAGGGTTAGGCTAATTGACCTATAATTTCCTTTCTTTTGCCTTCCTACCTTCTGAAAGAGTGGAGTGAGATTTGCAATCTTCCAGTCCTCCAGGACCATGCCTGAATCAAGTGATTCTCGAAGGATCATGACCACTGCATCCATTATCTGTTCAGCAACCTCTCTCAGAACTCTGGGATGTAGTCCATCTGGTCCAGGTGACCTATCCACCTTAAGATTTTTCAGTTTGCCTAGCACTTTTTCCCATTGTAATAATAATGGTACTCATTCCTGCTCCCTGACACTCACGGACCTCTGGCACACTGCTAGTATCTTACACAATGAAGACAGATGCAAATCACCCATTAAGTTCATCTGCCATTTCTTTATTCCCTCCCACCCCCATTACTACCTCACCAGCATTATTTTCCAGTGGTCCAATATCAATTCTCACCTCTCTTTTACTTATATAGCTGAAAAAGCTTTTGGACCCTGCTTTATATTATTGGCTAATCTGCCCTCGTTTCATCTTTTTCCTTGTAGCTTTTTTAGTTGCCTTTTGTTGGAATTTAAAAGCTTCCCAATCATCCACCTTCCCACTCACTTTTGCTACCTTGTATTCCCTTCCCTTGGCTTTTATGCACTTCCTTTGTCAGCCATGGTTGCCTACCCCCACCATTTGTGAACTTCTTCCTCTGTGGGACATATCTGTTCTATGCCTTGTGAATTATTCCCAGAAAGTTCAGCCACCTCATACCTGCCGTCATCCCCACTAGTATCCTCCTCCAATCTACCTGGGCAAGCTCCTTTCTCGTGCCTCTGTAATTCCCTATATTCCATTGCAATACTGATACATGTGAGTTGTGCTTCTCCCTCTCAAATTGCAGTATGAATTCAATCACATTATAATCATACCTTCCTAAGGGTTCTTTTAAGTTAAGCTCCCTAATAAGATCTGGGTTATCACACAACCCCCAGTCAAAGATGGCCTTTCCTCAAGTAGGCTCAAGCACAAGCTGCTCTAAAAAGCCATCTCACAGGCATTCAACAAGTTTCCTCTCTTTCGAACTGAAACCAGCCTGATTTTTACAATCCCCTTGCATACTGAAGTCCCCATTACAACTACAGGTAGTCCTTGAGTTATGAACGTCTGACTTACGGACAACTCATACTTACGAACCGAGGAAGGAGAACGCCATCTGCCATTTTAAGTCATTGCCGTTGACACTGTGTTGAGTGTTTAACTTTGTACTTGGCTTAAATTTTTCATAGTAAGATTCACCCTGACCCCGCCCCCATTTCAGTCGGCTGGCGGTGCAGTGAGATCAGCGCCAGGCTTGAGAACAGAGTTCGATGCAGTGACAGACTGCTCCCGTGCTGGTTTGATGTCGATCCAGTGACTCCCGTACCATCCAGGCTGGATTGACGTAGAGCTCGCAACTCGACCTCGTTAAAAAAGACTGCCACCTGCAGTTTAAATTCCCACATGGAATATTGTGGAGGATCAAATACCCAAACTCAGCACAGTCCCCACTTGTTCCATTTAGCCTGTCTCAGTGCGGTGGTCCTTAGGACCCAGCGGACCATGGGACCCACTGCCTGCAGTGTTTCTGTTCCATTGACGGGAAGCAATCGTGATTGAAAATAAAGTGGAAATAATAAAGCATTTGGAAAGAGGTGAAACGCATCGGTCATTGGAAAAGCATTAGTCGGTCAACGATCGGAACAATTTTAAAGGATAACGGATGAAGTGAGAATAATGGAGCATGTGAAAGGCCCTGCCCCAATGAATGCTACAATTATTACTAAGCAACGCAGTGGTTTAATTATTGGAATACATACGTTTCTTAAGTGTTTTATATGCATAGAAAGGTAAAATATATACTATATACTAAGACAAACGTTTGACTGACGCTAAATAATACCGGATGTACTTGTTCCGACTTAAGTACAAATCCGACTTAAAGACGGACTCAGGAACGGAACTCATACGTAACCCGGGGACTGCCTGTATCACCTTCTTTCAGCATCGACTCAGTGATGCCCACAATGTCATATCATCCAATCTCTAATTGCACCACAGTTTGCCTGCCTTATTCCGAATACTATGAACATTTAAATATAGCAACTTTAGTCCTGAATTCTTCTCTCTTTTGAGTTTAGCCTCTGGTACAATTGAATTCTTTGCTCTGTCTGGATTTGTATCCAATCAGTGGCTTGTCCTTCCTTACCTTCATGTCATACCCATCTACTTCTAAGCTTGCTGGCTCATCCTCAACTCTATCATATTGGTTTCCATCCCCCTGCCATATTAGTTTCAAGCACTCCCAAAAGCTCTAGTAAATCTATCCACAGGAATATTGGTTCCCCTTAGATTCAAGTTGAGGCATGAATGAATGTTTTCTAGTTGTTGCTACATTCAGGCATTATTTGCTTCATTTGCTGAAGAGTTGAGAATGCAATGAAATGTTAGGCATTCATTAGTGAACACCCCATTTTTTATGTAATGACGGAAGGAAAGTCATCGAAGTAGCTGAAAAATGCTGGATCCACGAAGATGTTCCAAGGAGCTTCTGGAGTTTTACCCTGGAGTTGGGATGATTGACCTCTGACAATCATACCCATCTTTCTCTATGTTAAGTATGATTCCAATCATGTATTGACTTACATTTTATTAGGGCTTGTGATGCCACAGTCTGTTTGATTTTTGTGTTGGTATTGAATTTAGCTCTTTGATTATGTTTGCCAGGTGCCAAATGAAAGGTGTAATGCATTATGGATATTAGTTTTGATTAGTTGAACTTGGCTTCATTGGTAGTGGTTTCACATGTGTTTGATATTTGTGAAGTTTAATAAACAGACTTGAAAAGAGAAAACTGGTTAATGATCTGATACTTTTTACTTAATACTTTATTGACAAATTTCCTGTAGCGATTTAATTTTCAACTTTGCTCAGTGTTTTCTTAGTGGGTCAGTATAGAACTTGGTACCAGCACTTGTTAAATCAACAATGGGTGAAAGTATCTGCACTGTACATTGTCTTTCATTTGTATTCACTTGCAAGGTTAGGTCATTGTTGTGGAATTGACAGAAAAATAGAGCAGTGATGCATGGGGCCATGATTGAAGTTTTATTTTTTTCCACTGTGCTTGGATCCTCTCTGACCATATTGCTTCCCAGGCCTGGGGAGGTTATGGTATTATGTCCTGAATTATCTTACAGAGAAACAGTTTGAAATGATGATTTTGACCTCTCTTCTGCCACACAGTGACCTACCCGTGGACAGTATTTTTGTCAAGTAGGTCTTAAGGGGGTCTTAACTCGGATCATGTATGCCAGTTATCATTTGTTTGAAAATTCTATAAAAGGTTAGCATCAAACATGTTTATTGGTGAAAGGCTTGAATTCTTGGATCTCTAGTATCCTTGAGTATTTAGCTGTAGTTTTCATTGAAGGTGAAGCAAGTTAGCTCAGTGTAAATGAAGTGTCTTTATATCAATGTGAAACTGCTTGATGAAATTCCAAGTCTCGGTCTCACTGGAGTTGAGTTGGCTCTGTCATTGGTTTGGCATTTTGTGTAAAACTGTAACTGCTTTGCTTTGACACCAGTTGCTTCATAATTAAGCAACATTAGGAGAGAATTCAGAGCTTTCAGGTCTAATTCCTGAACCAGCAGACTCTTGCCCTTTGCCATAAAGCAGTTATCTAATTTGCATTTGTGGTCATGTTACTAGCATTATTAATGCACAAAGTGAAAGCATGTACAGCAGTGCACTAATATTCTAATGTTGAACAGTGCACATCTGATCGTTTTAAACCACATCCGGGGCATGATATTTTCAGTCGATCTGTTTATTGGAAAACCAAGCTGTTAATTGTAATGGGTGTTGGCTGAGATTCTAACAATACAATTTTTAATGACAGTTATTATCCTTTATGCTAGCACCAGTTTTTATTTGAATTCAGTATGTACCTGCATGCTGATGACATCTGTAGAATGATCATTCCACACTTTGACACATTTTTCTAATCAACAAATGGGAGCCCAAGTAGTTACTGAATTAACATATTTTAATACGCGGCACTGGCTGCTACTAAGATATTTACATCACTGAAAATGTAACTTTTAAGTAAACCAGTAATCTACACCTCAGTATGCTTCAGATGATTATGGTTTCAATACAGAATACTAAGTGTGTTGCACCATTGTTCTGCGTAACTATGTTGCAAATTCTCAACCTTTGTGGATAAATGTCACCATACAAAAGTGTTCAGTGAAGTATCTATGTAATTGGGAAACAAAAAAAATTATTTGTTCAGTTTCAAATCTATTATAATATATAATCCAAATGCAATGAGAGAAAATCGCAACATGAAGAAACATAGAAGCTTCACCATATAGTCTGGTCAACTGGAAGTTTCCTGATTTTCTAGAGCCTGAAAATAAATTTTGTATTGAAATTACTTGGTCTCTCAATATTTGAGGTGGATTGTGTTTGCAAAGATTCGTTCAAAATAGAATGTCAAATGAATGATTGCCAGCTCCTGGTTAATATTTCCTGCAGCATTGTTCCAGGTGAAAAGTAATAGTTTATTCTGAAGAGTTTTTATCTTTTCCTGTGTTTCAATTGTTTCTGAAAAGTGTGGTAATTGCTGCCATTTCATTACATGTTAATTTCCATTTTTCTACTATGCCTTCACTGGACCAGATTGTTTTTGAACCATTGTGGCAAGTATTTTCTTTCTGATTAGTATTGGTGGGTATTCTTATTTAGTTGCTAGCATGCTATGTTTTTGTTATTTAGTCAGATTTTTCTGCCTTTCTATAAAATTGCTGATCGTTCAGAATTAGTTCATTCAATCCATGCTCCAACTTGTGTCTTCCTAACCATTTCCTGGGCTGTCAATTGGTTCAGGACCAGGTGTGATCTGCATAATCTTCAAGGTATTAATTGGGGAGGGCAGTGTTGTGCAGTAATTTTTTGCAGATAACTATATTAATTTCTTCAGCCAATTTATGCAAAGCAGAAGGAGGGAATGCATCAGGCTTATACCTTTATTAGTTTTAGGAAGGGTCTAGTATATTTTCCTACATTCAGTTCCGATTATATCCTTTAAAGAATGCTGCTTTTAAATGTAAATAATGACAACTTGTATATGTATTAATGCATATTTTCTTTGGTAAGATAACCTACTTTTAAAAATACTAAGAGAACATTGTTTCTATTTTTAACCATGCCTAACTTTTTCCCTCACTCTGAAATCTGATATTTGACAGATCTTGGATATATTTGAAAGTTCCTCAATCTGGGCATTTGCTCTGATGACCAAGTTCAGTGAATACTGCAAATAGTATGTGCATGTTATTAATATTTGTGGCAGTAGATGTATGTTCGTACATGCATGTGTATAGCCTTTAATTTGTGCCATCAGTGGTTCTTGTAGCTTTTCTGTATTGTTTTGCCGTTGCCCTTAGAGTGTTCTTTCTTTTGTTTGGTGTTCGGGCTAAAAGTTAAAAAATGTTCAGGTGACTTCAGTTGCATTTCAAGAATGGTTTAAAGATAAAGACTACTCCATGATGTATTTTTTTACTGGTAAAGTTGCTTGAAAGCATAGATGCTGCAGTATAGAATCAGTGATGTAGTTATAAACATTAAAATGTATGGGATTGCTCAAAGCTATTTCAGACAGTTTAGTGAGATTCAAAGGTTTGTGAGACTGATAGATATTAAATTTCCCGTACTTCCCATGATTCTGATCAAAACTATTGAAAAGTCCATATATTTTTCAAATTAAATGAATTATATAGCGAATAACGATATTGTAACAACTGAGTAAGATAGTTAATTACTTCAGCAACCTCTGTTTGGTTAACTATAGTGATAGCAGCAGTTGAAGTTTTCAAGTCCACGGCGCACTGTTCAGAATGAGCTAACTGTTTCATTTTATGTTTCAACAGGTGAGAAGCCTTTTAAATGTGATCAGTGCAACTACGTAGCATCAAACCAGCACGAGGTGACTCGACATGCTAGGCAAGTTCACAATGGACCCAAACCATTAACGTGTCCTCACTGTGAATACAGAACAGCTGACCGCAGCAACTTCAAAAAGCATGTCGAGTTGCATGTGAACCCACGCCAGTTTCTGTGTCCTGTTTGCAAATATGCAGCTTCCAAGAAATGTAACTTGCAGTATCACATTAAGTCCAAGCATCCACATTGCAGTGACATTACAATGGATGTGTCAAAGGTGAAATTGCGTACCAAGCGACTTGAACTGGATGCTCCTCTTGCTAAGATGGGCAAGAAAATGCCAGACAAATTGCACCTGAAAAGATCTGAGAATCTGGATAAGAAGACCACTGGTAAGGCAGAGAAAACTACAGCTGTAGCAAAGGAGTACAGTTTGGACACCAGCTCAAAGGTGAAGACCCGAAATCATAAAGTTTTCAGTCACAAGCACCTATCAAGAAAAAGAGATAATGATACAGGGAAAGCAAGGAAAATCAAGGGAACTAAACGGAGGAGAAGCTTAACAGTAGAGGGATTTTTGCAACAAGAACCTGTAAATGAAGCACCTAGTGAAGCAAAAAGGAGAAAAATAGAGAAAGCTAAAGAATTGAATGAATTTGAAGCAAGGAGAAGTAGAATCAAATTAGACAAGACCTCACACAGGAAAAATCTTAAATCCAAACGAGTTAAGAAGAAAAACAAAAAATATATAAAAACTGGTGAGCATTCTACTGGTTGTGGTTCAGATAAGTGTAAGAAACCTGATCAGCCTGAGCAACAATTAATTGTGTCTAAAAAGAAAAAAAATTCTTCCAGAAATTCTTCATGCAGTAATCCTTCTGTTGAAGGTACACACAAAAAAGAATCTCAGAATTTGGAACCACTCGGGGACAAAGCAATGAATAAAACTCCAGTTTGTATTGTTACTGAACAAAATGAAAATGCTTTGAATGTGCATTCTGCAGAAAATGCCAGCAAAATTGTTCAGAAAATTGCAAGTAAGTCCCAAACTACATTTGACCACTTAACTCATCCTAAATTGGAGGAACCAATGTTGACTGAGACATTGACAGTGGAGGAAACTTCCATAGCTTCCACAGAAAATGGTGGGGCATTAATTAGTAGTTCTGGACAAGTGGAATGTGCTGCGCACACATCTAAGACCTGCAATTATTTGAATAACTCAGAACCAAAAGGAATGAATGCAGAAAATAACTTGATTTCTGATGCTGATCAAGAAAAGGATGCTCAGGTGATCAACATTGAGCTTGCTTTTGAAATTTGCAATTCAAACAATTCAAATGATGACCAAGATGGCATGGCGTACCAGGATGAGGGCCACAATGGCATGGATGATCAGATGAAAGTTGAAGATAAAACAAATAAGCATACATTAGACATCCAGGATGATCAGAAAAGGTTGCAGGATGATGAGAGCAAGGCTCCAGATGCATTGGATGACCAAAATAATCATCAGGATTGTACACACAAGATCCAGAGTGGTCAGCAAAACCAAGACCAGCTCCAGGATGATGGTGATGAGGATGTGAAAAACAAGCAAGAACAGAACAAGAAACAGAAGAAGGATGTGATGATGGAAATAGATGAAGATGAAGGCATTCATAGCCATGAAGGAAGTGAAACCAGTGAAGATTCAGAAGGGAGTGATGACTCTGGTCTGAATGGAGCAAAGCCTACTCCTGATGATAAAATTAACAAAAGGATACCAGAAGATGTGAATGATGTTCCAGGAAATTTTGTTTGCATATTCTGTGATCGTATATTTGGCGTGAAAGGAGAGTTTACTAAGCACCTTAATCGCCACCTAGTAAATGTATACTATCTTGAGGAAGCAGCAAAAAACCAGGGATAAAACCAGTCCTAAGATTTGGCAAGTTTGCTGTAGAATATTAATCATAGTTATTACAAAATGCTTAAATCACTCTGAGGTGATTTAGATTTGTTTTTTTTAAACGTTTCTCTGTATTTTTCATTGCTAACTGCATGTAGTTTCTGCTTTTTTTTTCAAGTTTCTTGCTCATAATTCAAAGATAGTAGAAACACATTCATCTTCAATAGCTAAGTTTGTTAATTGTGCTTTGTACCTGTTAATCAACCACTGATTTTGATTTTTCATTGCACTATTCGTACTCATTGTATCATTTAATCTAGTTCTGTTGTGTCCCTTTGTAAATACTTGGTAACACTGGGCATCAAGATTTATTTTTCTGCTTTTACATGATCTGGGATTTAAGCTGACCTACAATACTTGCTGTAGCTGTTTATAGTTCTAAAACTCAAGGTAGTGGTTTACTGAAGAAATCAGACTGTTGAGTGTTTGATTTGGGTGCTTCTCTGGTAATGCTAAAAGAATGCCTTTTTGCCGAGCATTCTTGCATTTCAAGGGAATTTGATGCATTTGTGTGCAATTTGGATTTAAACCTTGATGCACAATGCATGGAATTGGTCTGTTTCATAAATATGCAGTTTAGGCACTGTTTCATTAAAATTAGCTACTGTCTTTATAAATAATTTACTTAAATTGACAGCACAGTTTTTTCTGATTATATGTTAAAACTATCCTCCATTTTATTCAAATCACAGGAGAGAGCACTTTGCAAGATGATACCAGATCTCATGTAACCAATGCCATAATACTTATTTAGGTTTCTGTAGAAAACAGTTCTTGGTAGCTTCACAAAAAAAATGATCCAATATGGTGCTTAAACAGCTTATAAAATTGCACGAAATAAGTAATCAACTATGCAATATAATTAGTGTTAGTTTATTGGTAGAAATGTTTTTCTGTATCATGTATTTATATTTGTGTGTTTAACCAACAGTTTGGGACTTGACCATTAACCAAGCCACTAACTGATTGAGAGTGCTGCCTGGTAAATGCGAAGTATCTCCTATTTATATTTGACAGTAATGTGGTTTTCAAAAGGTGTCAAGCATCCCAAATAAGTGGAGGTGTAAAAATCCCTGTCTTGTTTCCTTTTCAGTTAGAGTGGTCACTTGAATACAGTCTTGCTGCATTCTGTGCAGAATTTCCTGAGAGCATCTGTAAATTGGTTTATAAATGGATCTGATTTGATCCCAATTTGAGTAATTTGTTTCTAAGTAGTGCACCTCTATAATGGTGAGAACTTGTTGCAGTCTTGGATCTGCACTAAAATGCTGCCTTCCAGACACAGAAAGAGCATTGCATGAACTTATAATTATTAGAATGCAACGCTGAAAGATTTTATCACCTCTGATAGACCTAGATAGTGTGTTGGTATGGCCAAAGAATATAAAGAACTGTGATTTCCATTTGTGCTTTCTTTTCTCCCAAATTAATATGTTGTGTTCAGTATGTTTGAAGTAGCCACTTTGAAGAATATAAAAAAAATAATTTAAATACTGAATAGCGTTTTTTGCTTTGACAATCACGTTGGAAAAGTCATGTATATCTGTGATCAAATTAAAACCTATTTATATGGATTTTTAACTGCAATCTGCTTATTTTATGGTTTGCAGTACTCTTACACGAACTTTGCAGTCATCATGTTAAATTGTAGTATACAATTACAGTTAAAAATCTGTAATAATAGAGCTTGAATAATGAATGCTGTAAGAGGTCTGGAAATGTGAAAAATGCTTGGACTCTTTAGATCTAGAATATTTTAGTGCATGGCTTAGTGTACTCCTCTTGATGTTAAAATGCTTAATGGTTATTCCAGATTCCCAACGATAACTGCAATAAGTAGTTAGTACACATTAAATAGCAAAGCATTTTTAATTTGATTTAAAAAAGCTCAGACTTTGCTGAGTGGCAGAGGATTTGTGTCCTGCTTCTTCAGATCTTGCCTGTCTCCTGAAAGGACCTGGATTAGTTAGCTTGTGAGTTCTGATTTACTTTCTCCTACTTTGAACATTCTTCTCTGCACAATAATCGCACAGCAGGTGGAAGAAAGAATTCAGTCCTAAACCAGGCTGCTTCTCCAAGGTTTGGCATGCACTCTGGTATTCAGATCATCAACTAAGAAGGTGCAGACCTTTTACAACATGAGTATAGGTACTTTGGGTTGTCTGTGTGCAGCAAATACTGGAAAATCATTTGGGGTGAGACGTTACAGCTTGGGGCATTAAGAGTTCGGCTTTCAATTCCTGTGCTGACTGTTCTACCCATGTCCACGTGTGTTTCCTCTGGGTGCTCCAGTTTCCTCCCTCAGTCCAAAGATGTACCAGTTAGTAGGTTAATAGGTCATTGTGAACTGTCCTGTATAGTACTTACACTAGTGTTAAATTGGTTGGTTGCTATGCAGCACAGCTCGTTGGGCTGGAAGGGCTTGTTTGACACTGTATTTCTAAATAAATATAACCCCCCCCCCCATTCCAAGTAACATCCTGACAAATTTCTTCTAGACCCTTTTGCTACCATGTCCAACCTCTAGTGTTGCAACTAGAATTGTGCACAACATTCCAAGTGAGACTTGACCCCAAAGATTTGTACAGCTACAACATCATATCCCAACTGTTATACCCATTGCCTCAGTCTATGAAATTAAGCATGGAAAATACCTTCTTTGCATTTGGGTTCTGTACTGCAATAGCACACTGACTTCCAGAAGTTTACAAGAAGGGAAGCTCCAATAAGAATTCTGATTCCTCAAATACTTACCTTCATTGCGAACTGTAAAAAAAAGTATTGATTGAAATGGAATATTTTGTACACCTAACCTTATTGCACTTTTGGTTCAATCTTTTATAATCTGTAAATTAAGAACTTTAACAACAAGGCAAGTCAATATTTTGACCTGTTTTAACATTTTGGCTAGTAGACTTTACAGTTTCTATTGTTTGGGAGGCATTGGGGTAATATTATTTAGTGAAAATTGAAGAAATGCAATTATGTAAGATATTGAAAGGAATAATTAACAAAAATGTGAGCCATTAATCACTTCATACTGTTATTATTCATGCTTTTGGATATAAATTGTTCTTCCCTCTTGGGAAAACTTGAGGATAAAACCAGAAAGTGGTTTTTATTGAAGGTAGTCTGTTAAAGCAGATTAATTAGGTATCATAATGTCTTGAACAGTTTTGATTCATTATGTATCTGCTTTAAAATGACCTGTAGCAAGTTTGTAAGTAGCTGGAAATGAGTTGAAATATGCTGCGGAGCTATCTGAAAGGTTGGCCATCTAATGGAAGTAGGCAGGAACACTACAAAGGAACAGTCAGTAACACTTGGCTTTGAACAATTTATTTAGATAACTGCCAAATGGCAGGTATGCAAATACTGTAGCATTTTTACAAAGCTCTAAGGGACCTCTCACAGCATGACTAACACTTCGCCTGTTCCATAAAAAGCACTTCCTTTAGTGCTGGTTTAAAGTGAAAATCTAAGTAATTCAGAGTTGCTTTACACCATTATCTGTGCAATACTATTGTTTTCTTTCCTGATGATACCAAAGTTTTTTTTAAAAAGCCTACTGTACTTTGTTTTCAGATAAATAAATTGAATTTTGATTTCGAGCATGAACATTTATCAAAGAAAATGACTGACATTGTGTTGGACACGAAACTTTCATTATTTTAGTACAAGGGCTATGTGTATAAAGGTTATTTTCACAAAAAAAATTTGCCTTTTTGTTAACTAAAATTTAAAAACTAATCTCTGTAACTTTCTAAAAAGCATAGTATTTAGCAAAAGTTTTGCTGCATTAAAGTTTTGTAAACTGAATTGTGTCTGCTCTTTTATTTAGATTACTATAATTTTCATACAATATTTTTTCTTAGACTGGTACAGTATCTGACAAAAACCTTTGTTCATCTAGGTTGAAGACTTCTGCATTACAAACCTTCCAGCCTGAAGAGAATGTTGAAGAGTTAGCAGTAGGGAAGGTTAGTGGCACAGTTAATAGAGCTGCTGTCTCATTACTCCAGCAGCCCAAGTTCAATCCAGGCCTCCAGTGACATTTGCACATCCTACCAGCCGGTTTCTGCCATGTATTCTGGTTTCCTTCCACGTCCAAAAAATGTGCAGGTTAGCAGGTTAAATAGCCACTGGCATAAAATCAGTTAGCTGAAGGGCTGTATTTCTTCTTTCCATACTACACTGACTGATTTCCACTATTCCAGGTTAAGTAATGGAAGATTTTTCTTTACAAAGGAATTTAAACTTGAAGTGTTTATTAGTTTTTTAAGAGTAATTGTTAACGTAGTGCTTATGCGTGAAAGTGAGCTCACTTTCATAAAACTAAGTTTTCTAACAAAGGAAAAACTACTTTACTAATTCAAATTATATGGATTACATTCCACAAACCATTGAATCATTAAAACACCAGTCATTTTATGCTGCTGCTGATTTATTTCTGAATTTTGTTTCAAAGCAGAAATCTTTAATGACCTAATAATATTTAATTTGTCTTCAGTGAAATGCAGTATTTGTACAGCGGGAATAGTAATAGCCACTTTGTGCACATAAATAGACGAGATGATAACCATAGAACAACTTTAATTATCTGCATTTGTGCTAGAATATATTTCCATGAAAATGTGGGAGTGCCAAGACTGTAATTGGAAATTATTTCCTGATTGTGCCCCAGCATTGGACTCCTTATGAAGCCAATGGCAGTCTGCGAACCTCTGCAAATTGTTTTAGTAGTTTTGCAGAGGAAAACTGTCAATTGAACCATCACTAGATTAGAACTAGTACTAACCCAGCAAATCAAATTTAACTCAGCATTTAGTATCATTAACCCCTCTAAAGTTAGTAAGCATGAAGATCTTGGCCTCAGTACCCTCTGTGTGCAAATGGATCCTCAATTTCTTCACTTACAGACACCTGTCAGTTCAGATTAGCAATAACATCTCCTCCAGAATCTCATCAGGGGGCTTTAGCCCCCTGCTCTACTCACTTTGTACTTATGACTGTGAGCTAAGTACAGCTCCAATGCCATATTTACATTTGTTGGCAACACCACTGTTGTTGGCCAAATCAAAGGTGGGGACAAGATGGCATATAGAAGGGAAATTGAAAATCTGGCTGTAGTACCACAACAACTTCTCACTCAATGTCAGCAAAACCAAGAAGCTGAATGAGTTCAGAAAGAGGAAACCAGGGGTCCGTGAGCTGGTCCTCATCATGGGATCAGAGATGGAGAGAGTAAACAACTTTAAGTTCCTTGGTGTTATCATTTCAAAGATGTCTGGTGGAGGAGTATTTTGACTGGTTGCATCATGGTCTGGTATGGGAACACTGATGCCCTTGAATGAAAAATCATACAATAAGTAGTGGATGCAGCCCAGTCCATCACGGGTACAGTTCTCTCCATTGCAGAGTACATCTGCATAGAGCACTGTTGCAGGAAAGCAGCATCCATCATCAAGGACCTCTGCCACCCTGGTCATGTTCCTTTCTCACTGCTGCCATCAGGAAGAAGGTTTAGGACTGACACCACCAGGTTCAGGAGCTGTTATTACTTCTCAATCATCAGGGTCTTGAATCAGAGGGTCATAACTTCACCGAACTTCTCCCGCCCCATCACTGAACTTTTCCCATGACATACGGAATCACTTTCAAGGACTCCTCATCTCATGTTCTTGATAATTGATTGCTTATTATTTTCCTTTTGTATTTGCATACTTTGATGCCTTTTGCACATTGTTTATTTGTCCTGTTGGGTGTGGCCTTCCATTCATTTTATTATGTCTCTTGGATTTACAGAGTATGCCCACAAGAAAACATATCTCAGGGTTGGATATGATGACATATGTACAGTGATAAAAATTTTACTTTGAACTTTGAGCATATCTTTGAATATTGTACAGTGGTTTTGAGGGAAAAGGTTAAAGAGGTTTTCTAAAAATTTAAGTACATGTTTTTTTTGAAATGTTCAGTCTCTTTGATACAGAGATAGTACCTTAGGAGTGAAACATTTCTTCATGTTTTTTTACTTAACATACAATATTCAGTGTTTAACTATTTAATCTCTACTTTTGAAAGACTGATTGCAGATTGGGTTAACTGCTTTATACTTGATATTGAGGTTTCAACTGTTTATGATCATTCCCATTAACATGGTCTCTATCATTGCCTCCAACAGTATTTTAATGTAGTTGAACAAACACCACCTTGCCTTTTGGTTGGCTGCGTAGCAGCTACTAGGTTAAACACTGAAATTAACCACCTCAGCTCATAACCAGTGCCCTTTTTTAATTGACTTAGCTGTTCGTAGAGAAACTCCTGCTCTCTTATTACATTTACCACCACTTGCATCCAGACATTTAACCTTTCCTGCTACTATTGATCATCCATTCCCTAGTCTTGTATTTGATAGAAAGCTGAACATTGCTAACTTTTCCAGATCAGCCAGTGAGCTGACTAAATTATTACATGATTTTCGGTGTGATTTTCAGCATCTATGGTATTTTGTTTTGATTTTGCAGCTAGCTAACTGTAAAACTGTAAAAGCTAACTGTAAAATCCCTTAACCTGATGCAGAGTCTTTGACCTGGAATCTATGCAGCACCTGATGAAGGATCTCAGCCCAAAGTGTCACCTGTTCATTTCTCTCTGTAGATTTTAACTGACCTGCTGAGTTCCTCCACTGTGTAGCTTAAGATTTTCAGCATCTGCAGAATCTTGTCTGTGACCTGAAAAGATGGTTCTTTTTATCTTCCCAAAAATTCAACTGAACCTGTTTTTCCAGCACCGGAGTTGGACTGAAAATATGTGCAAGCTGTTTCTTTCCTCATTCTAGGAACGTGGATGTCATTATCAAGCTTAAGCATTTATTTATTCTCTCCAGTTTCTCTGAAGAGTAATTAATAGATAATCATATGTGACTCCAGTACGTACTGCATTTAGCTAGTTAAGGGCAGAGGTTTCCCTTTCGCAAGCATATTATTTTGACTATCTGTTAATTTTCCTTGTTGAGGCGCTGATGCGACACTCTCCCAAATTGCTACAGTCTGGTGAAGCTAATGCTGTTGGGTAGGATATTACAGGATTTAGAATCAGCGATAGTGCAGAAATGCCTTTTGATTTAGAAAAGAACTTGCACATGGTGGTAGTCCCATATGTCTGCAACAATGAAGGAAGGGAATCAGGTTATGTGTTTGTAAGGTGCCGCTTAAGTAATTCTGGCAAATAACTAGTTATTTTGTACAATGTCGTGGTGCAATTGTAGAGGAAGGAAGGAATGAATGTTTAGCATGGTGGGTGGGCTACAATCAATAAACTGCCACCTTCTATATTGTTGCTGATGTTCTTTTTGAAGTTGGTATTTTCAAGTTAAATGGGCATGTTCCATCACAGTCCCACTTGTACCTTAGTTGGTGCCAAACTTAGTTGCTTGCTGCAGGAAACCCTCATGACCACAGATTTTATGTGGCAAATCTAGATAAATCTCTGATGGGGAGCGGTTGGGGAGGAGCTTTGTGAGTTAATACTATTGAATGTCAGGATAGGTTGTTAGGCTTGCTCATTGTGAATGCTTAGAGGTATTGCCTGGAACTGATGTAGCATTTATAGTTGACCATGTCTGAACGTCTAGGTTTTGCTGCAGGTTGGTACAGATTATTTCAATTGTCAAGTTGCTGCAAATGTAATTGAACATTTACTTAATTGCAAAGATCAAAAATTGAGGTGAGGTATTTGTTCGTACTCCTCTGGGGACAAAAATGACTTGCTTCCATTCCACTTCTGTGGTTTTTGAGCTGGTTAAGAATCTGTGGGATCTACAGACTCTGCCATAGGAATGTTATGGGAGGTGGTGTATGTCTTTCATCATATTCACAATGCTTTTGTGTTGATACTGCTGCTACTTGTATTTTACTTGGAATAATCAGATAGTTTATCTTTGGATTTGGGATTTGTGAAGTAGCTTTTCACCCATTGGGAGAAGTCAGTGAGCAAGCTCCTTGTGATGATTTTCCTTCTGGCAGATGGGAGATCCAACTGGACTTGTTGCTTTGAAGCCAGACAACTATATCTAAGACATGTTACTATTCCAGCTGAGGAGGTTGTTATGAATTTGAGTCAGAATGTTCACTCATCAAATTTTAGAACCATCTGTTTCAGCTGCTCTGTTGTCTTCCATTACCAGCCTCTTGTTGGTCTGCGGTTAAGAGAGATGGACAGGATGGTGTTGTGGGAGGGCGTGAGGACAATTGATAAGTTCTTTGCCATACTTCTTTCAGTGAGTACTGTTGCTCTCAGTCCTTGCTTTGGTCTCAGCAGGATGGGGGCACTTCTCTTGATAATTCTAACAGCCAATCTGATGGTGAGATGTAAAAATTGCATTTCCTCAAATTTTCTATCTCAGCATGTTATGTTTAGATACTTTGGTATTAGGCTACATATTTAACCAAGGTTGCAAATAACTTGTATGAAGCAGAAACCACAAAAAATAAAATTGCAAGTAAATATATTTCTAACGATGATGCTGAAGTAAAATATTCAAGTTCAAAGTAAAGTTTATTATCAGAGTATATACATACCACCACATACAACCTAGAGATTCTTGTTATGTGGGCGTAGCATCTATAAATTGTAAGCAAACTGTGCAAATGCAGCAAAAATAAATAGCAATAAATAAGTGTGAAATAACTATAGCAGAGCCTTTAAATGAGTGTAGTTATCCCCTTTTGTTCAAGAGCTTGATGGTTGAGGGGTAGTAATTGTTCTTAAACCTGGTGGTGCAAGTCCAGAGGCTCCTGTACTTTCTACCTGAGGGTAGCTGTCTTTGATGAATGCTGTTTTCTATAGCAACATTTCATTTAGACGTGCTCAATGATTGGGAGGGTTTTACCCGCGGTGTACTGGCCAAATCCACCATCTTCTGTAGGATTTTCCACTCAAAGACATTGTTGTTCCCATACCAGGCCATAATGCAGCCAGTCAGCACACTTTCCACTATACATCTATAGAAGTTTGCCAAGGTTTTCAATGTCATGCCAAATCTCCTTAGACGCCCGAGAAAGCAGAGGCGCTATTGTGCTTTTTTGCAGTTATATTTGTATGATGGGTCCAGAACAGGTCCGCTGAGATTGTGACGCTCAGGAATTTAAAGTTACCGACCCTCTCCACCTCTGATCCTTTGATGATTCTTCGGTTGTCCATCGAAATCCGATGACGACGTCCACTCCTTTAACGGTGAGATCTTTGATGACTGTACAGTCCTATCCTGGACCCACAAACTCTATTGTAGGTGGGACATGTATATGTGGTAGTGGTAGTGATGGCAACCATGGCTGCATTTCTCCTGGTTCTCTTCAGCTGTCTTCTGGTTGTTCTTTCCATCTCCAGAATATGAACTCCATCCCTACACAGCTGTCGCCAAGTGTTACGGTCAGCAGCAACATCCTCCAGGTCCTCAGGTCTGATCTCGCACTTCCTTAAAGCATTCTTCATCTGATCCTCACAGCGCTTCTTCAGCCCTCCAGCTGAGCATTGACCATGATGTAGTTGACCGTATAGCACTCTGTGGGGTAGCCAACATGGGGGCATCCTTATCACGTGCCCCAGCCACTGCAACTGAAACTGGGTGATCATGGCTCAATACTTCTGCAGTTGGTCTTTACAATTATTTCAGTGTGAGGCACCCGCTCACGCCAAGTAATTCCCAGGATGTGCTGAAGGCAGCTTATGTGGAAGTGTTCCAAGGACTTGATATGAAGGCTGTAGGTTACCCAAGCTTCACAGCTATAAAGGAGGGTGGTGACACCAACCGCTTGGTATACAGCGATCTTTGTGGAGGGACGAAGGCTCCCGTTCTGAAAGACTACACCGAAGTCTCCCAAAGGCAGCTGAAGTCTGTTTAATGCGGCTCTGGATGTCCTCGTCAATGCCGCTATCTTCAGAGAGAATGCTCCCCAGATATTTGAAAGATAGCACTACTGACAGCTTTTCATCACCAACAGTGAAGGCAGGTAGGGTGGGTGGGACACTAGCACTCCATTGGCAAACCACTTCTGTCTTGGTGGTAATGACGGTCAGCCCCATCCTGCTGTACGCTCTCACCGCCACAGCAAGGACAGTTTGAAGCTCCTCCGGAGTATGGGCCACAAGAGCACAGTCATCTCCATACTGCAGCTCCAGGACCCGCTCTCTTTGGAGTTTGGTGTTTGCGTGGAGCCTTCTGATGTCAAAGAGGTTGCCAGCTAATCAGACGTCCACTGCAACACTGCTGCTGTCTTTAATCTCATTGTGGAGAAGCTTGGTAACACGGGAGGAAGATGTTAAAGAGCACTGGTGCTAGCACACACCCCTGCCTCACCCCTGTGCGTACAACAAAGGGCTCGGACTCTTGTCCTCCTATGGTCACCCGAGCAGTCATCCCATCATGGAACTGGCGGAGGATGTTAACAAATTTATTGGGACAACCAAACCTGAGGAGTACATCCCATAAGAGCTCTCTTTGCACAGTGTCGAATGCTTTGGAGAGGTCGACAAAGGCCATAAATAGGTTCTGATGTTGCCTTTGGTTCATGGATCTCCTGGTTTCCCTCTCCTGAAGTTTACTAGCAGCTCCTTGTTCTTATTGACATTGAGTGAGATGTTGTTATTACAGCACTCAGCCAAGTTTTCAATCTCCTGTATGCTGTTTCATCATCCCCTTTTATACAGCCCACAACATTAAACCCATCATCATTAAACTTATCCAGATATCATATGATATATCGCATATAAACACCTGAATTCTCCCAATGTATTTTTAAAACATTTTCCTGAAGAGAAGACAGGATCTCAATTTAAATAGCCAAAAAGTATAGCCAAAAAAATAGCCAGTGAATGTGATGATAGATCACCGCTGTCTTGGAGTGAAAGATCACTACACTTTAAGGCTGCAGCAGTTTGGGAAGTTCACAACTACAGATGTGCTGGGCTGTCTGCACCACTCTCTGCAGAACCCTGTGATTAAGGGAGGTACAATTCCCATACCAGGCAATGATGCAGCCAGTCAGGATGTTCTCAATTCTGCTCCTGTAGAAAGTTCTTAGGATCTGGGGGCCCATAACAAAGTTCCTCAACCATCTGGGGTAAAAGAGGACCACACAAGATTCTCAGTGATGTGGATGTTGAGGAACTTAAAGCAGTTTACTCTCTCAACCCCAGATCCATTGATGTTGATAGGGGTTAACCTGTCTCAATACCTCTGTAGTCCACAACCAGTTCCTTTGATTTTTAGAGCAGCTTGTTACTGAGCCAACTGGGGGATCAGCTTTTCTGAATTGGGTATTATGTAATGAACTGGAGGTGATTAGGGAACTTCAAGTAAAAGAACCTTAGAATGCAGTGATCACAATATGACTGAGTTCAACTTGAAATTTGATAGGGAGAAAGTAAAGTCTGACATAGCAGTATTTCAGTGGAGTAAAGGAAATTAAAGTGGTATGATAGAGGAGTTGGCCAAAGTAAACTGGAAGGAGATGCTGGCGGGGATGGCAGCAGAGCAGCAATGATGTAAGTTACTGGGAGAAAATGACGAAGGTGCAGGACAGATGTATTCCATAAATGAAGAAATACTCAATTGACAAAATAGTATAACCGTAGCTGACAGGGGAAGTCAAAGCTAATGGAAAAACAAAAGAGGGCATACAACACAGGAAAAATTAATGGGAAGACAGAGGATTAGGAAACTTTTAAAACCCTGCAGACAACAATTAGAACCATTAGGAAGGAAAAGATGAAATATGAAAGCAAGCTAGCAAACAATATCAAAATGGATAGTAAAAGCTTTTTCAAGTATGTAAAAAAAAAAGAGATGAGAGTGGATATAGAACTGCTAGAAAATGAGGCCAGAGGAAATAATGAGGGACAAAGAGATAGCAGATGAACTAAATGAGTATTTTGTATCAGTAGCAGTGTGCCAGATGTTGAAGGGTGTGAGGGAAGAGAAATGAGTGCAGTTACTATTACAAGGGAGAAGGTGCTCACAAAGCTGAAAGACCTAAGGGGACACCTAAGGTCACCCGACTAGATGAACTCCACTTACGGTTCTGAAAGAGGTAGTGGTAGTGATTGTGGAGGTATTAGTAATGATCTTTCAAAAGTTATTGGACTCTGGCATGGTGTCAGAGGGCTGGAAAATTAAAAACAACACAGAAAAAAAACTACACCAGACTACAGACCTACCCAGGACTGCATAAAGTGCACAAAACAGTGCAGGCAGGCATTACAATAAATAATAAACAAGACAATAGGCACAGTAGAGGACGGTAAGTTGGTGTCAGTCCAGGCTCTGGGTATTGAGTGTTGATAGCTTGGGGGAAGAAATTGTTACGTAGTCTGGTTGTGAGAGCCTGAATGCTTCAGTGCCTTTTCCCAGATGACAGGTGGGAGAAGAGTTTGTATGAGGGGTGGATGGGGTCCTTCATAATGCTGTTTGCAGATGCAGCGTGTAGTGTAAATGTCTGTAATGGTGCTGAAATGTCTGTAAATGTCTGAAGGTAGAGACGCTGCTGGGCTTTCTTTGCTATGGAGCTGGTGTTGAGGGACCAGTTGAGATTCTCCGCCAGGTTAACACCAAGAAATTTGGTGCTTTTAACAATCTCTACAGAGGAGCTGTCGATGTTCAGTGGGGAGTGGTCGCTCCATGCCCTCCTGAAGTCAACAACCATCTCTTTTGTTCACATTCAGAGACAGGTTGTTGCCTCTGCACCAGTCTGTTAGCTGCTGAACCCCCTCTCTGTAAGTTGGCTTGTCGTTCTTGCTGATGAGACCCACCACGGTTGTGTCATTGGCGAACTTGATGATATGGTTCAAGCTGTGTCTTGCAGCACAGTCATGAGTCAGCAGACTGAACAGCAGTGGACTGAGCACACAGCCCTGGGGGGCCCCCGTGCTCAGTGTGATGGTGTTGGAGATGCTGCCTCCGATCCAGACTGACCGAAGTCTCCCAGTCAGGAAGTTTAGTATCCAGTTGCAGAGGGAGGTGTTCAGGCCCAGTAGGCTCAGCTTTCCTATCATTTTCTGAGGGATGATTGTGTTGAATGCTGAACTGAAGTCTATGATCAACATTCAAATGTACGTGTCTGTTTTGTCCAGGTGGAGGGTGATGGCAATGGCATCATCTGTTGAATGGTTGGGATGGTACGCAAACTGCAGGGGGTCCAGCAGGGTCTTGATGTGTCTCATGATGAGCCTCTCAAAACTCTTCATGATGATGGATGTGAGTGCAACGGGACGGTAGTCATTGAGGCAGGACACTGAAGACTTCTTCGGCACGGGGATGATGCTGGCGGCCTTTATAAGGCACTGGTGAGGCCTCACCTTGAATATTATGAACAGTTTTGGGCTCCTCATCCTAAAAAAGATGTGCTGGCATTGGAGACAGTCCAGTGGAGGTTCATAAGGATGATTCTGGGAATGAAAAGGTTATCATACGAGGAACGTTTGATAGCTGGGTCTGTACTTACTTGAATTTTGAAGGATGAGGGTGGATTCCAAGTGCTTGGGTATATTTAAGGCAGAGCTTGATAGGTTCGTGATTGGACATGGCATCAAAGGTTACGGGGAGAAGGCTGGAGAGTGGGGCTGAGGAGGGGAAAAAAGGATCAGCCATGATTGAATGGTAGAGCAGACTCAAATGGGCCTAATTCTACACCTATCTGTTATGGAAAGTAGAATTAAAATGGGTGGACATTAGGAAATCCCATCTGTTGTGGCAGACAGAGCGAAGTTGCTAAATTAATTGTTTGCCTCGTCTATGTTAGGCCTTCTGGATGTAAAGGCGGCTGCACTGAGAGCACCAGATCAGTAGACCAGCAATGGTGTATATTTGTTGCTGCATCATCACTAAAGGCAAGTATGTACATCTACCTTCTATATAAGATCAAAACTATGAGCGATGTTCCCGGTATAGTCTTATCATTGTTCTGTTGTAGACAAAGTGAGTCTTCTTATACTCCATTCCCATGTAACAAAAACATGTTACTTTTGCTTAATCACTGGAGACCACCAACCTCTGTACTTGCACACTCTCGAAGAGGCTTGTCTCATACTAGTTAAATTTAATTAAACTTGCAAATCATATTAATCACTAAATAGGTACTTTGCATCGGTATTTACTGAGAATGATTTGAAAGACAGTGAAAACAGAGTTGGGCATGCTAATGTGCTGGGATATTTTGAGATTATTTTGGAGATAATGCTGGGTCTTCTAAAAGCATTAAGATGGATAAATTGCAGGGTCTGGTGGCATATAGTTTATCCCAGAATACTGAACGAAGCAGGTAAGGAGGTTGCTGGACTTTGACAAAGATCTTTGTGTTTTACTAGCAACAGGCGAGGACTTGGAGGATTGGAGAGTAGCAAACGTTCAAGGGAAATAATGATAACCCAGGTAATTATAAATCAGAGTCTCATGTTAGTTAGGGAAATTACTTAAGGTGATACTTCAAGACAGAATTTATGTGCATTTAGAAATGCACAGGCTGCTTAGGTACAGTCAGCATAGCCTTGTGTGGAGCAGTTCATGAGGTACAAACTTGATTAAGTACCTTTGTTGCCTCAAAAAAAGCTCAACAAAGGTAAGACAGGAAATATTATCTACGTTGATTTTAGGAAGGCATTTGATAAAGTCTCTACTGGTAAATTGATCCAGAAGATAAAAGCGAATTGGCTAAATGGCTGTTATTCTGGCTGGAGGTACATGATGTATTCTACAAGTATCTGTGCTGGAACTTCCGTTTTATTTATATATTACATACAGACACAGTATATATATCTAATATATGAGATTTGGATGAAAATGTTGATAGGTGCATTAGCAAGTTTGTGATGAAACTGAACAATGTAAAGGAGTATTAATGTTGCATTTTGGGAGATCAAATGAAAGGAGGAAGTTAAAGTTAATAGTATTCAATGGCATTGAAAGTGGCTTGCAGGTACATGAGGTAGTAAAGGTGTGTGGCATGCGATGGTGTGTGTGTGTGGGGGGGGGGGGGGAATGTTAGCTATAAGTAAGTTGTGGGCAGCCATAAAAAACTTTAGCCAGGCCACACTTCAAGCATTGTGTGCATTTCTGCTAATCCCATCATTGGAAGGATATGAAGACTGTAAAAAGATTGCAGAAGAGGTATACCAGGATGCTGCCTGGATTAGAGGGTATGAGCAGGTGGCAAGTTTGGACAAACTTGGGTTGCTCTCTCTGGAGTGTCAGAGGCCGAAAGGAGATCTAATAGTCTTTTTTTTTGCAATTGAGAGCATAGATAGGGTGGATGATCAAAATCCTTTCCTTAAGGTAGTTACAGAACATGGTTTTAAGTAAGTTTAAAGGTGATATGAGTGGTAAGTTGTTTTATGCAGTGAATGGTGGGTGTCTGTAATGAGTGTAGTAGTGGAAGTTGCATTTTAGTAGAGTTTCCAAGGATTTTAAATAGACAAATGAATATAAAGGGAATGACAGTAATTAGAATCAGGTTTATTATCAATGACATACTTTGATTTTGTTGTTATTGGCAGCAGTACGATGCAAAATATATAAAAACTGTTACAGTAAGAAATACAAAAAGAAAATAAGTAGTGCAAACAGAGAGCAAAGCAGACCATTCATGGACCATTCCTAAACGTCGTGTCTTCAGGCTCCTGTACCATCTCCCTGAAGGTAGAAATGAAACTAAGGCATGTCCCACACATTGAAAGTCCTTACCGATGAAAATTGCCCAAGATGGAGCTGGCTGAGTTTACAAAACACTGCAGCCTTTTCTGATCCTATGCATTGTCACCTCTACATCTGACAGTGATGCAACTGGTGAGAATGCTCTTCATGGTACATCTATAGAAATTTACTTGTCTTTAGTGATGTACCAAATCTCCTAAAACTAATGATGAAATTTAGCCACTGGCTCATCTTCTTTTAATTGCAATACTATGTTGGGTTCAGGACAGATCTTCAAACCTTGACACTCAGGAACTTGAAGCTGCTCGTTCTTTCCCCTGCTGTTCACTTAATAATTAATGATATGTGTTCTCCTGTCTTCCCATTCCTGAAGTCCACAATCAATTCCTTGGTCTTGATGATGGCAAGTTCAAGACTGTTGCTGGAACATCATTCGACCTGCCAATCTATATCATTCCTGCCTACTAATGGACAATGGGTCCTTTCTATGTAGCCTTGAAAAAGTATTCAGCCCCACAACCATTTTCACATTTTACTGTCTCATTTTCTAAATTTTAAATATATTAAAGTAGGATTTTAAGCTCATCTATAAATATTGTGCATCATGTCAAATCAATAGAGAAATTCCAAAACCTACCAACAATTTACTAAAAATTAAAAATCAAAATTGCGAGGCTGAAAAAGTATTCATCCCCTTTGTAATTTACCTTATCAACTCACCCAATTTGTTGAGGTAGAAAATTTGAGGATCACCTGTTTTCAATAAATTCCCAAGGATAAATACCCTCTCTCTGTAATGGAAGATTTTCAAAAGACCAAACCAAAATGAAGACAAAAGAGCACTCAAGGCAAGTCAGGAAATGATAATAGAGAAGCACAGATCTGGGGAAGGGTACAAAGTCATCTCAAAGGTACTGGACATACCACGAAGCTTAGTACAGTACATTGTGAAAAAGTGGGGAAAATAATGAAACCACAGCCACACTGCCTAGGTCAGGCCGTCCCTCTAAACTTAGCCTCCGGATGAAATTGGCACTTTAGGCTACTGTGATGCCAACAAGTAAGCTGCAGAAGTCGGAGGTCACAAGTGCAGATGAAGTTTGTGGCTTCACAATCCAAGGCCTTGTACAAAAAGGGTATTTATGGAAGAGTGGCAAGGCGGAAGCACAGGCTTAAACAAAAAGCATGTCCTTTCCCATAAAAACTTTGCAAAGCATCATGTGGAAGATACTGCAAATATGTGGATGAAGGTCTTATGGTTGGGTCAAACTAAAGAACTTTTTGGCCTGCTACGCAGTATTAGCTTTGTGCCACAAGTTAGATACAGTGAATATCTAATTGGAGTAGCTAAATATAGTTAAAGGGCAAAATGCATGAGGATGTTCCTACAGTCCAAGAAGTCTAATGGATATCACATTGCAATCAGCTCTGGAGGATTGAACTATAGCACAATTAATGGTTGGAGCCTCTACATTTAAATCCCTATAGAACACTGCTCTGTCCCATTCATCAGTTTTGTTTAGCAGATTGCTGTGATTTTGTACATTCATTTATTCTCAATTCTGTCAAAAGTACAGCACTCCAACATTATCAGTACAGATATTGCTGATAACCTAACAAGCTTACTTTCAAAATTACAAAAAAAAATGAAGCCTGCACATTCAGAGTTTCAACAAACAGTTCTGTAAGTCATTTTTATAAGTATGCCACAGTCACATTCCTCTAGTGGGCTGCAAAGTTTTGAACAAATGGCAATGGCTTTTTAAGTTTATAAGCTGGGGTTTTTCTTATTCGTTCTCCTTTAACCCCAACAATAAATGGAAGGAGAGGTGGCTTCTCAACCATTAAGCCAATTCCAGCAGGAGTATATGCTCGAAGGTGAATCTTATCCTTTGGATGTGCAGTCACTGCAACCCAGCCTTAAAAAAGAGCAAACATGAGATTAGACATTTATGTTACAGCCATAGAGCAACACAATATAGATGCATGAGTCTGTACTGAACAGGTGCTCACCCAGCTTGTCCCAATTTCCTGTGTTCAGTCCATATCCAATTTCATCCCTCCAATCTACAGCAAATTTACCAAAATTCTTTGTATGCAAAGAGTTTTAAAAATACATTATTCCACCTATAAGCATTTGACACTCCAGTAAATAACCCCCAACATCCAGCCATTTCAGTTCATCTGTTTACACTTGAAATACAGCAGGAAGTGATAAAGCCATCAATTTGAATTTCCCCCTTCCTTCAATCTAACATTTTCCTCATCTGTGCATAGGCTTAGACATCAATAGATGCTCTGGGAATACAAGGATAATTTACACAGGACTACTAATTTCTCATCCCAAACAAAAATAATACCTTTTCTCCTTGGAGTGACGGAGGATGAGAAGTGACCTGATAGAGATGTGTAAGCTGATGAGAGGCATTGATCGTGTTGATAGAGGCTTTTTCCCAGGGCTGAAATGGTTGTCACAAGAGGACACAGGTTTAAGGTGCTGGGGAGTAGGTACAGAGGAGATGTCAGGGGTAAGCTTTTTACTTAGACAGTGGTGGAGGCAGATATGATAGGGTCTTTTAAGAGACTCCTGAATAGGTACATGGAGCTTAGAAAAATAGTGGGCTATGGGTAAGCCTAGTAATTTCTAAGGTAGGGACATGTTCCGCACAACTCTGTGGGCTGAAGGGCCTGTATCGTGCTGTAGGTTTTCTATGTTTTTATTGTAAATGTCATAGTACTTGGGTTCTGCCAATGTTTTCACAAAACCAGTATCAAAATACTGAAGATGATGAAAAATCAGAAATAAACAGAATGCAGGAGATGCTCAGTAGCCTAGGTGTCTTACATTAATAGACATAAGTTCTACAACGATCATAGTATACAAAGCTGACACTGAACATAAATCACTATTCTGCACCAATGTAAGGGTTTCCACCACGATACTATTTAATAAAATCTACATTTTATCTACCCTTGAATATCCAAGACTTATTATTAAACAATATCATGCTCTCAAAGTATCAAGGTCTATCACTTCAAATAAGCCATACTTTGACAAGAACACCTGTGATTTCTATATAAATAACTGCATATATAGCAGACAGCTCAAATACTCGTACTGCTGCTTCTGTAGTTCCAAATGCAGACACTGTATCGTTGTTGATGGTTCATCTGGTGTACACAATGTTTAGCATAAGTTCTTTTCTTGATAAGGAGAAAAGTAGCACACACAAACCAGATGTTAAAATTAAAATTGCATGATCAAGAGGTAGGCTCTTCCCTTTTATTAGCAATGAAAGCAAAGCAAACCCAAGAATAACACCAGGAAAATATGAATTCCTAAATTCAGAAGAACATGGGTGTGTGATTTAAAATAGCAGAATATATTTAAAATCAAGCTATGCTATTCACAGTAGCTAGTACCTTCTAATTGTATTGATTTAGAAGAATCTTTAATCTGGAATCCTGAAACCATCGTTGGGGCAGCAATGTATTTGCTGTAGTACACAGAATGACAATGGGAGTCTGGCTCACTGGCAGGGGAATTGCCTAGTAACTCAAGCGACGATATTGTCTTATTATAGTACAATACTGGGTATTTCTTGTAATTATTTAATCCATAGTAGATTAATTTATAGGCAACACAATTTATTTGCAGTAATAACAACTTTAAGGTGATTGGTTTGTCTCCCACAGATGCATATTCACCTAGTTCACAAAGAAAACACAGTTATATCGAAAGATCTTTATCAATGGAAGTACAATTTTTGATTTTTTTCCCTTTAGCTATGTCATGAGTGCTCCAGTCTGATATCTATTGTATGGATATCATGAAGTATAGCTGATCATGCAACAATGCAATTGTAACCTGTACGGATGTGTTATTTTAAACATGTCAAAATACAATTAAAGGACAGCACCTGCTGAAGAAAATTTTATGTCAGCAACAGCCTCAAGGGTTCCAATTCCATCCAATTCAATATCCTGGGATACCAGAGGGGGGAAATTTTTCATTCTCTCCTCATCACCAATAGGAACCTAGTGGAAATGTAGACAAAGCAGGTAAGTTTAGAAGCAATTTAATGTACAGGGTTGATAACCAGCATCTTTCCCCAGCTCTGAAATCATCCTTTTGCCAACTGAATACCATAGTACCCCAATTTTTAATCATCCATTTATATCTACTGAATTAAGTTAAATGCAGCTTTAGAGATTGGGTTGACAAACAAATAATCCTTCAGTCTCCACAACCACTTCCATCTTAGACCATTTCCACATTTAAATCATGATCTTAGAACAAAGCATAATTTTGTATTTTCATTTTGTAGAGATCAAGTTTTCAAAATGGGTCATGGGATGGGGGATGGGGTGTGGGGTATAAGGGTCCGTGTGGGCCATGACACTTGTTTAATGTTTATAAGTTAGACCGGAAATTTACACGTTCCATTTAAGAATGAAGCCACTTTACTATGGAGGCAGAATATAGCTGTGGAATCAGAGCTGCGCAAAGAATCAAAGCCAATGAGGAAAAGCAAAATATAGGGAGTTGGAGAAAGTTGGTGGGTGGAGTGAGGAGAGAAGGGAATTAAGAATAGTAGAATCAGAGTGGTCAGCTATGTGTGGAGCCGAGGGAGATGGGAGAGATTTTGAACGATTTCTTCTCTTCGGTATTCACTAAGGAGAAGGATATTGAATTGTGTAAGGTGTGGGAAACAAGTAAGGAAGTTATGGAACCTATGACAATTAAAGAGGTGGAAGTACTGGCGCTTTTAAGAAATTTAAAAGTGGATAAATCTCCGGGTCCTGACAGGATATTCCCCAGGACCTTGAGGGAAGTTTGTGTAGAAATAGCAGGAGCTCTGATTGAGATCTTTAAGATGTCATTAGAAACTGGGATTGTGCCGGAGGATTGGCGTATTGCTCATGTGGTTCCATTGTTTAAAAAGGGTTCTAGAAGTAAGCCTAGCAATTATAGACCTGTCAGTTTGACATCAGTGGTGGGTAAATTAATGGAAAGTATTCTGAGAGATAGTATTAATAATTATCTGGATAGACAGGATCTGATTAGGAGTAGCCAGCATGGATTTGTGCGTGAAAGATCATGTTTGACAAACCTTATTGAATTTTTTGAAGAAGTTACGAGGAATGTTGACGAGGGTAAGGCAGTGGATGTAGTCTATATGGACTTCAGCAAAGCCTTCGACAAAGTTCCACATGGAAGGTTAGTTAAGAAGGTTCAGTCGTTAGGTATTAATGCTGGCGTAATAAAATGGATTCAACAGTGGCTAGATGGGAGATGCCAGAGAGTAGTGGTGGATAATTGTTTATCGGGATGGAGGCCGGTGACTAGCGGGGTGCCTCAGGGATCTGTTTTGGGCCCAATGTTGTTTGTAATATACATAAATGATCTGGATGATGGGGTGGTAAATTGGATTAGTAAGTATGCCGATGATACTAAGGTAGGAGGTGTTGTGGATGAGGTGGGTTTTCAAAGTTTGCAGGGAGATTTATGCCAGTTAGAAGAATGGGCTGAACGTTGGCAGATGTAGTTTAATGCTGAGAAGTGTGAGGTTCTATATTTTGGTAGGAATAATCCAAATAGAACATACAGGGTAAATGGTAGGGCATTGAGGAATGCAGAGGAACAGAGTGATCTAGGAATAACAGTGCATAGTTCCCTGAAGGTGGAGTCTCATGTAGATAGGGTGGTGAAGAAGGCTTTTGGAACGCTGGCCTTTATAAATCAGAGCATTGAGTACAGAAGTTGGGATGTAATGTTAAAATTGTACAAGGCATTGGTAAGGCCAAATTTGGAATATTGTGTACAGTTCTGGTCACCGAATTATAGGAAAGATATCAATAAATTAGAGAGAGTGCAGAGACGATTTACTAGGATGTTACCTGGGTTTCAGCACTTAAGTTACAGAGAAAGGTTGAACAAGTTAGGTCTCTATTCATTGGAGCGTAGAAGGTTGAGGGGGGATTTGATCGAGGTATTTAAAATTTTGTGAGGGATAGATAGAGTTGACGTGAATAGGCTGTTTCCATTGAGAGTAGGGGAGATTCAAACGAGAGGACATGATTTGAGAGTTAGGGGGCAGAAGTTTAAGGGAAACACGAGGGGGTATTTCTTTACTCAGAGAGTGATAGCTGTGTGGAATGAGCTTCCTGTAGAAGTAGTAGAGGCCAGTTCAGTTGTGTCATTTAAGGTAAAATTGGATAGGTATATGGACAGGAAAGGAGTGGAGGGTTATGGGCTGAGTGCGGGTAGGTGGGACTAGGTGAGATTAAGAGTTTGGCACGGACTAGGAGGGCCGAGATGGCCTGTTTCCGTGCTGTGATTGTTATATGGTTATGGTTATAGTGTAGTTTACCCTGAAAACTAAATGTAACCAAAACACAACAAATGCCAAACGAGGGTGAACCCTTGCAAGGTGACAGGTCCCAATAGAGTATCGGTATGTCTCTGAAAACTTGTGCCAATCAACAAGCAGGGGTATTCAAAGGCATTTTGAATCTATCGTTGCTGTGGTTGGAAGTTTCCACTTGCTTCAAAAGGGTAACAATTATATCAGTGCACTAGAAGAGCAGGGTGAGCTGCCTTAACAACTATCGTCCAGTCGCACCCACATCTATGGTGATGAAATGCTTTGGGAGGTTGGCCATTGCTAGAATCAACCCCTGCCTGAGCAATGACCTGAACCCACTGCAATTTCCTATCGCCACAATAGATCTACAGCAGACGTGATCTCAATGACCCTCCATGTGACCTTGGATCACCAGGACAGTACAAACACTATGCTGTTTATTGACTATAGCTCAGTGCTGAACACCATCATTCCTGCAGTCCTGAATGAAAAGCTACAGAATCTGGGACTCTGCAACTGGTTCCTTGATTTCCTAACTGGAAGACCACACTCTGTGTGGATTAGTAATAACACCTCCCCCTCACTGATCATCAACACTGGTAAACTCAGGGATGTGTGTTTTGCCACTGCTTTACTCTCTCTACACAAAGACTGTGTCGCTAGGCATAGCTCAAATGCCATCTATAAATTTGTTGATGATTCAACAATTTTACTTTATTGTCACCAAACAATTGATACTAGAGTGTACAATCATCACAGCGATATTTGATTCTGTGCTTCGCGCTCCCTGAAGTACAAATCAAAGTAAATATAATAAAAATTTAAATTATAAATCATAATTAGAAAATAGAAAAGGGAAAGTAAGGTAGTGCAAGTCAGGTCCGGATATTTGGAAGGTATGGCCCGGATCCGGGTCAGCCGATCAGCAGTCTTATCACAGTTGGAAAAAAGCTGTTCCCAAATCTGGCCGTATGAATCTTCAAGCTCCTGAACCTTTTTCCAGAGGGAAGAGGGACAAAAAGTGTGTAGGCTGGGTGGGTCGTGTCCTTGATTATCCTGGCAGCACTGCTCCGACAGCGTGCGGGGTAAAGTGAGTCCAAGGATGGAAGATTGGCTTGTGTGATGTGCTAGGCTGAGTTCATGATCTTCTGCAGCTTCTTCCAGTCTTGGACAGGACAACTTCCCTACCAGGTTGTGATGCACCCGAGAAGAATGCTTTCTACAGTGCATTTATAAAAATTAGTGAGGGTTTTAGGGAACAGGCCAGATTTCTTCAGCTTTCTCAGGAAGTAAAAGCACTGGTGGGCCTTCTTGGCAGAGGACTCTATAGACCAAGTCAGGTCATTTGTGATATTCACCCTGAGGAACTTAAAGCTTTTGACTTGTTTCACCTGCGCACCACCGGTGTAGATGGGATCATGCGGTCCGCTACTCCTTCTGAAGTCAACAACCAATTCCTTCGCCTTGCTGATATTAAGGGATAGGTTATTGTCTTCGCACCATGCCACCAGGTTCTTAATTTCCTCTCTGTACTCAGACTCATCATTACCCAAGATATGGCCTACAATTGTGGTGTCATCAGCAAACTTATATATTGAGTTATATAATTATTATTTATACATCTATATATAAATACAAACCCCATTTCCAGAAAAGTTGGGATATTTTCCAAAATACAATAAAAACAAAAATCTGTGATATGTTAATTCACGTGAACCTTTATTTAACTGATAACAGTACAAAAAAAAGATTTTCAATAGTTTTACTGACCAACTTAATTGTATTTTGTAAATATACACAAATTTAGAATTTGATGGCTGCAACACACTCAACAAAAGCTGGGACAGAGGCATGTTTACCATTGTGTTACATCACCTTTCCTTTTAATAACACTTTTTAATCGTTTTGGAACTGAGGATACTAATTGTAATAGATTTGCAATTGGAAATTTTGTCCATTCTTGCTTGATATAAGACTTCAGCTGCTCAACAGTCTGTGGTCTCCATTGTTTGATTCTCCTCTTCATGATGCGCCATACATTTTCAATAGGAGATAGATCTGGACTGGCAGCAGGCCAGTCAAGCACACTCACTCTGTGTCTACAAAGCCACGCTGTTGTAGCCCATGCAGAATGTGGTCTGGCATTGTCCTGCTGAAATAAGCATGGACGTCCCAGGAAGAGATGTCATCTTGATGGCAACATATGTCTCTCTAAAATCCTAATATACGCCTCAGAGTCAATGGTACCTTCACGTACATGCAACTCACCCATGCTGTGGGCACTGATGCACCCCCATACCATCACAGATGCTGGCTTTTGCACCTTTCGCTGATAACAATCAGGATGGTCATTTTCATCTTTGGCACGGAGAACTTGACGCCTGTTTTTTCTGAAAACTAGCTGAAATGTGGACTCATCTGACCACAGCACAGTCTTTCAGTCCATCTGAGATGAGTTCGGGCCCAGAGAACTCGCCGGCGTTTCTGCATAGAGTTGATGTATGGCTTCCTCCTTGCGTAATGCAGTTTCAAGTTGCATTTCTGGATGCAGCGACTGTGTTAATGGTTTTCCAAAGTACTCCTGAGCCCAGGTGGCTATAATTGTCACAGTAGCAGGATGGTTTCTTAGGCAGTGCCGCTTGAGGGCTCGAAGATCACGCACATTCAACAGTGATTTGTGGTTTCCGACCTTGCTCTTTACGCACTGAGATGTCTCTGAATTCTCTGAATCTTTTCACAATATGTACTGTAGATGTCGAAAGACCTAAATTCTCTGCTATTTTGCTTTGAGAAATGTTCCTTTTGAACTGACTAACAATTCTCTCACGAATTTTGGCACAAAGGGGTGAGCCACGACCCATCTTTGATTGCAAAGACTGAGCCTTTGATGGACGCTACTTTCATACCCAGTCATGATACTTCACCTGCTACCAATAAGCCTGCTTAATGTGGAGTCTTCTAAACCAGTGTTACTTGAATATTCTGTGCACTTTTCAATCTTATTTTAACTTTGTCCCAACTTTTGCTGAGTGTGTTGCAGCCATCAAATTCTAAATTTGTGTATATTTACAAAATACAATTAAGCTGGTCAGTAAAACTATTGAAAATCTTTTCTTTGTACTTTTGTCAGTTAAATAAAGGTTCATGTGAATTAACATATCACAGATTTTTGTTTTTATTGCATTTTGGAAAATATCCCAACTTTTCTGGAAATGGGGTTTGTATATATTATAGTTATATACAAACTTATATAATTGTTGGCAGAATTTCAGATTTTCAGAGGGTCTATAAGAGTGAGATATTCCAGTTAGCTGAGTGTGTCTTAGTGACAACCTTGCACTATGCATCAGTAAAACCAAAGAGCTGATTGTGGACTTCAGGAAGGTACTAGGAGGGAGCACAACCCAAATCTCATAGAAGGATTAGAAATGGTGAGAGTGAGCAATTTCAAGTTCCTGAGTGTCAATACCTCTGAGGACCTCACCCTATCCCAACATATTGAGCCAGCTACAAAGGAGGAAGACAATGGCTATATTTCATTAGGAGTTTGAGGAGATTTGGTTTGTCATCAAAAACAGTCAAACTTCTACAGGTGTACTGTGGAGAACATTCCGATAGGTTGCATCACTGTCCAGTATGGGGGGATGGGGTCGGGGGCTACTACACAAGATGAAAGTAAGCTGCAGAAAGTTGTAAAATTAGTCATCTCCATCATGAGTAATAGCCTCTGTAGTATCCAAGACATTTTCAAGGAGCAGTGCCCTAAGAAGGCTGCATCTATTATTAGATACCCCCTCCACTCAAGACATGCCCTCTTCTCATTGTTATCCATCAGGAAGGAGGTACAGAAGCCTGAAAGCACATACTCAATAATTCAGGAACTTCTTCCCCACTGCCATCTGATTTTGAAATGGCCATTGAACCCATGAACACTATCTCGCTACTTTTTTAAAATTTCTATTTTTGCATTGCTTATTTAACTATTTAATATACAGGTGGCCTCCGTTTTTCTAACGTTCACTTTACGACAGACCGCTGTTACGAAAGACCTACATTAGTACCTGTTTTCACTAACCAAAGAGGATTTTCGGTTTTACGAAAAACGATGCCTGCTTTATACGTGTTTACCCCGAGAAAGACTATCATGACCGTGAAGTCTTGTGCGAGCACTTGTGTGTGTACACATGTACGTGCTTAGGTGTGCATGTGCCATTTTTTTTCCTCCAAATTGATTTTGGCTCGCTGTCTTCCCAATTTTGATAAGTGAAACTACACCATACATACAATATTTCTACTTTATATAGGCTGTATATTTATCATATATTTCCTGCTTTTACTATACGTTAGTGTTACTTTAGGTTTTATGTGTTACTTGGTTGGATTTGGTAGGTTTTTTTTTGGGTCTGGGAACGCTCAAAAAGTTTCCATTTAAATTAATGGTCATTGCTTCTTCGCTTTATGGCATTTCGGCTTACGAATGGTTTCATAGGAAGGCTCTACCTTCAGATAGCATTACTGTAATGCAGAGTTTTCTATATTTTTCATGTACAGCTGCTGCCACAAAGTTAACAAATTTCACAACATATGCCGATGATATTGAATCTGTTCTGATTCTGACCTTACAAAAAGATAAGGACAAGGAGATACGGAAACAGGCCTTTCAGCCCATCTTGTCTGTGCTATTTAATCTGCCTACACCTGCCTACCTGTACCCAGACCATGGCCCTCCATATCCCTGCTGTCCAAACTTCTCTTAAACATTGAACTCCATCTAGTGTGCACCACTTGGGCTGGCAGCTCATTCCACACTCTCAGAACCCTCTTGAGTGAAGTTTCCCCTTATGTTCCCCTTAAACATTTCACCTTTCACCCTTAACCCATGACCACCCAACCTAAGTGGAAAAAATGTTCTTGTATTTACCCTATTTATACCTCACATAATTTGTATATGTCAATCAAATCTTCTCTCAATCTTCTATGTTGCAAGAAATAAAATCCTAACCTATTCAATCTTTCCTTTTTACTCAGGTCCTCTAGACCCAGGAACATCCTTGTACATTTTCTCTGTACTTTTTCAAGATTATTTACATCTTTCCTTAGGTAGGTGACCAATACTGCACACAATACTCCAAATTAGGCCTCATCAATATCTTATACAATTTCAACATAACATCCCATTTCCTGTACTCAATGCTTTGACTTATGAAAGCCAATGTGCCAAAAGCTCTCTTTATGACCCTGTGACCTAAATTATGCACCTGTACTCCCAGATCTCTTTGTTCTACCACACTCCTCAATGCCCTACCGTTCACTGTGTAAGATCCACCCTGGTTGGTCTCACCAAAGTGCAACACCTCACACTTGTCTGCATTGAATTCCATCTGCCATTTTCCAGGCTATTTTTCCAGCTGGTCCAGGTCACATTGCAAGTTATGATAGTCTTCCTTGCCCATATCTTGATGACATCTGCAAATTAGCTAATCCAGTTTTATTTAGTTTATTTTATTTAGTGATACAACGTGGTGTAAGCCCATCTAGCCCTTTGAGCCACGCTGTGTAACCCCTGATAAACCTGATTAACCCTAACCTAACCATGGGACAATTTACAGTGACCATCAACCCACCCAGTCCTGCACTGGAATGTGGGAGGAAAGCGGAGCACCCAAGGCAAACTGACACAGGGAGGCTGTACAGAATTACATAATAAAACATGGAATAAAATGTCGGAACATGCTAGAAGGAAACAATATATACTCCTGCCTATATATTTTCATTCCTTCAGTAGATTGGCCATGACTGTATAACATCGCCAACACAACTGGTATCAGTTGTATGCAAATTGTAGGCTATCTTGGCCACATTTGTGTACTACAAATCCAATAGCAACCAATAGTAAAAGTACCAATTTTTATTTTGACAGCACACCATGCAGATTTGGTAGAGTTTTGACCTACCCCAAGCAGTACACTTCCAGCATGTTTTTTATAGATTGCATCTGCTTTTTCAAGGCTTGTAATATGGACTGGAATCTTGTTGGAAGCAACAACTGAAAACCAGGCTGAGTCTTCACCCTGGAAGGAGGTAATGAAAATGCCTTAAAACAAGGTTCTCTTTAAAATAAAAATAACAAAAGCAACAAAATGCAAATTAAAGTAAATAAGAGCTGGAATGCTAGAAACATTCAGCAGATCTGTCAGAGCCAATTCAGAGTTCAATGAAGACGCATGTCATTTTCCTATTTTAGACTTTGCAGTACTGACCTTGAGCACAGGCATGAACAACTTCCTGACTTTGAACCACTTCCCATTATCTATCAGATAGGTTATGCTGGCAACACACATATTTTGGTGAGGGGATTGACCCTTGTCTAGAACACCACTATCAGAACATTTTGGTGTCAACTCACTTTTAAAAAAGAATTCTCTTCACCTGTTTCCCATGTCATTCATTCTACTCAGTCAAGGAATTTTATTATACTTTCCCTTCTACTTCTAATTATTCAAACACTGTGACTGACCTTAGCTGCTGTGTACTGAGCCACAGTAAACACAGTATTTGTCACCATGTCAGAGATATGAGCATATACTGTAAATCTGCACTGATATCCTACAGTAATGTGTTACAGTATCATTTTAACTAAAAGTTACATGAGGCATGAAGTCTCTTAGGAAGCATAGAGTCATAGAAAAGTTCAGCACAGAAACAGGCCCTTTGGCCCATTTAGTCCGTGCCAAACCATTTAAATTGCCCTGCTCCCATCAACCTGCACCAGGATCACAGCTATCCATGTATCTATCTGAACTCCTCTTAAATGTTGAAATTGAGCTGGCATGCACGACTTGCACTAGCAGCTTGTTCCACACTCTCATGAACCTCACTGAAGAAATTCCCCTGGTGATCCTCTTAACCTTTTCACCTTTAACCCTCAACCCACAACAGTAGGCCATCCCTTCAAGTCTGCTCAAACACAGAATCTGATTATGAACTATCTTAATACAGCTCACCTCTGAGTCTCAATCTAAGCTCAGAGGTCATTATGTATTTGTGGTCATTGAGTATTTGTTTGTAGTCTTCTGCTGCTCTAGCCCAACCACTTCAAGGTTCAATGTGTTGTGCATTCACTGATACTCTTCTGCACACTGTTGTTGTAACATGTGGTTATTTGAGTTACTGTCGTCTTCCTGTCAGCTTGAATCAAGCTGGCTACTCTCTTCTGATCTCTCACTTACAAGGTATTTTCGCCCACGGAACTACTGCTTACTGAATGTTTCATTTTTTGCATCATTCTCTGTAAACTTTGGAGACTGTTGTGAGTGAAAATGCCAGGAGATCAGCAGTTTCTGAAATATTCAAACCGCTCCATCTGGCACCAACAATCATTCCATAGACAAAGTCATTTAGATCACATTTCTTCCCCATTCTGATGTTAGGTCTGATCAACAACTGAACCTCTTGACCATGTCTGCATGCATTTATGCATTGAATTGCTGCCATGATCGGCTGAATAGATATTTGCATTAATCAGCGGGTGTGCAGGTGTAACTAAAAGTGATAATTGAATGTACTTCCATGAAATGTGTCCCTATTTTAATTATATTGAACAATTTTTTTACCTCCAAGGCCAAATCAGTACAAAAACCAAGGGTCTCAATAAAACAACAACTTACTATTAACTTCAGACCTGAATGACATTTTACAAATTCTCCATATTGCAATCACTCAGATAGTCAAACGTGCCTGGCACAATGTGTACAAACTCCAAAGTACAGTTGTACACTCTTGTTTACATTTTAAACATCGTACAGGACTAAATAATAAAGTTGATAAGAGAATAAAACAAACAATGCAAAGATGGAAGAGTTAAAAAAATATTACAAGAGGGAAGAGGCAAAAAATGTCAATAATATTACTGATTCCAATATGGATCAAAAGATAAGATGACAATAGTAATTGATTATGTACTTCTTAAAAAACATGCCTGGGTTTAAACATCTCATTTTGATGTGATGTAAAAATCATTTAAAACATGAATGCATAGTTGGGGTTGATTAGATTACTTAATATTTGGTGTAACAGATAAACAAATCCACATGGACTGAAGCTCCATTAAATTTCTGCTTGTGAAGAGCCCTGGAAAACTTATTCTTTTAAAAGGCATATACAAATTCTAGAGACAAAGAGCTGCAGACACTGAAACCTGATGCAAAACACAAAATGTTGAAGAAACTCAGATGGTCAGGCAGCATTTATGCAGCGAAATTATCAGTCCAGGTTTCAGGTCAAGACTTTCACCTGTACTTGTACAAACCTACAAACTCTAGCTGGTGTTATATGAGAATTCCAAGTTTTTACCTTCACAAAGTCAATACGACCGAGAGCACCCAGAAAGAGTACCATTCCTGGCTTCAGTACAAACGTTCGAGGGATGATAGCAGAGGATGGCATCACCACCTTCAACTCTTGACTTGTAAGTAGATTTAATATCTACAAAAGAAAATGTAATTAAAAGAAAAATATTTTCCCTTGATGCAATTATTTACTTCTGCATCATTAAATAATTGTCTGCTACTTGCAGGATCCTACTTGCTAAAAACCAAACCGATTTTTAGAAATTTTTGTTAGAAGTAATTCATTAGCTTTGAAGTTCTTTGGAAAATGATGTAGGCAAAATAAATGTAATATTTTTCCCGATGTTATCATTCTGCCTGACAACCAAGTCCTGCTCTTGGCCTTCACGAGTGGCTTAGTTACTAAGCCCAGTGGAACCGTTTCTACTGGTCAAAGGCGGGTTACTGATGCCAGTCACTTCAGGGAGATAGGGCTCGTCAGCTATGATTGGCAGCTCATCAAGGAGAAGGAAATCTCGGATCTTAAACTTCTGCTGCTTTGCAGCTATACCCACTCATGGGGAGGGCTTCAGTAATAAACACCGAGGGAAAAATCCATAGCTGGAGCCTCTAAGGCAGTCGTACGTTGAGTTCAATGCTGCCTGGCAACTCCTGTGATGCTGCAGGTACCAAACTGTATCGGTCTCTGCAGCTCCTTTGGGTTCATCAGATGCATGGAGAGGAGGAGATTGCTGCATGGGCAACAGGTTGCCCTCCATATTGTACTGCTCAGACTTGCATATCTAGACAGCTAGGACACAACATCCATGGCTGCCCCTGACCGATGGAGGCCTCACCACCATTCTGCAATTACTAAAACTCAAACAGCCTGCATTTAGTTGAGTACAGTGAGCATTCATAAATGTACATGAACAATTTCTCTCTTTCAGGCACCTGTTTTGTATTTCTTCCTTTATCTGATTCAGGGAAAATTACTCTCCAAGAGCCTAACATTATTTATTGTGGAAAATTATGAACATAGTCATCTCTTAAACAACTGCTTACAGCTTTCTGCATGCCATATCTTAGGCTGTACACCTGAGGTTGTGCGTCTCCATCACTGGGTTTTGAGGTGACTCTCTCCACACTTATGTGATCAGCAGATACTTCTCAGATCATTTACATTAGTATCTAGACAGAATTCTACATTTAAATATCCTGGAACGTGATTAAAAACATGATTTTTATGTCCTCCCGCATCTTGCTTCCAATTCCTGTTGTACTTTAAGAAAACAATTACATTCAAACACCACAACACAGACCTTGCTATCAGAATCACAGTACTCAAGGTGTAGAGGAGAAAACTTTGAGTTCTGCTCAAAATTTATTTAAGTCTTGTGGTGTATCTCTTTCAATACATTACCCAGAAGGATAAACTAGTTAACAAAATTAATCACAGCAGCAAGGTATTCCTGAACTACAGCACAACAAGCAAACATACTTCAACACTGCAAACAAGCATGCATTCGTGCATCTACAGCTTCTGAACATAAATTAAGAACAAGACAAACACATTATGTACTTTATTTTATTTAGAGATACAGCACAGAACAGGGCCTTCTGGCCTCATAAGCTGCTCCACCTAGAAACCCACCAGTTAAACCCTGGCCTAATTATTGGGCAAGTACGTCTTTGGACTGTGGGATGAAACCAGAGCACCAGGATGAAGCCTCTGCATTCATGGGAGGGATGTACAAATTACAGACGACACCGGAACTGAACTCTGAAGCCCCGTCACGCTAACAACTACGATACTTTTTTTGCCTTTCAAAGAGAATATGGCTGATCTTGTGTATATACAAGTCTACTATCTTTAGCAATACCTAATTCCACTACTTCTCCTTTTGAAAAATAAACAATATGCTTAACAATTGAATTGAAACTTCCTGTATAGTGATTTCCAAAGATTTATAACCTAAGTAAAAAAAGATCTAGTACTTTCCCAGCATATATGATGAATAAACATTTCTCAGGCTTCCAGCCAGGTACAGGTATCAATTATAAATGACAAACTTTGCCATCTTCATCAGAGATGAAGCCTGGGCATGTTTAGTCTGGTAGTATTTATACTCCTACAGTCCATCCCTCCTGATTGGCTTGTCCTTATCCAATCAGCTTTCTGCTCTCCCACTTTTTTTACAATTGAACTCCAGTTCCTACGTAGAGCGAGACCTTCACCTTTGTTAAAATCCTTTTCCTCTAGTTTTATCTCAATGGCTTCCTTTACCAGGCGGTCCCAAAAACAACTCGCGCCACACAGCAGTTTTGTGTCAATGAAGTCAATCCTATGGCTATTTTGCTACCGCCAATTTCTCTAGGTAACACAAACAGATTCACCTCCTGGGCTCCTCGATGTGTGTTTTCACCGTGTGTCCTGTCTGGCGGATTTACATTGCTCCGCATTCACAGGGAATCGTGTAAACACCAGCTGACCTGAGTCCCAGGTCATCTTTGACCCACATAGCTGTGATTTGAGTTTCCTTCATTGAGTATTTCTTCAGGGTCCTGGTATTCCTTCTAGAAACCATGGAAATATATGAAAAACAGACAGTAGCAACAGGTTCCTCCTTGTTGTTAGGTTTCCTGCTTTTTCCGTCGGCCCTTTTAAGGGCCCGACTGATTTCCTACACCTTGTAACCATTCTGTAGGAACATAGTGCGTAATCATCTTATTTCCTTGGGGATACTCTCCGGGTCCAAAATAGTTTTTGCACAGTTAATCAAAGTTGAAAGAACTGCTCTACATTGGGACAGGTGATGATGGCTGTTATTGTTGAGGTATAAGTCCGTGTGAGTGGGTTTCTGATATCAACATGTCTGAGTCTACTGTCCAGTTTCTATATTAGAATGACCAGAAACAGGAGGCAACCATTCTTCTCCATCTCCATTGTAAATTGAATGCTTGGATGTATACTGTTCAGATGGTTGTGGAACTGTTGGGAGTGCCTGGAGTCCACAAGGCTACACTATGAAAGTGTCATCGACATATCTGAAGAAGCATGGGGAGAGGGGGGGGGGTAAAGGCAATGAACTCAGAGCCCTTTCTTCAAAGTCGTCCATGTAGAAATTAGCAATAGTTGGCGACAAGTGTGATCCTATGGCCAGTTCATCCATTTGTTCATAGTAGCTCCCCTTATAGAGAAAGTATGTTGATGTAAGGGTGTGTTCAAAAAGGTCAGTGGTACCCTTATCAAATTTGACCACAGGAGGACCAAGCTGCCCTTAAAGGGAACTCTTGTGAACAGGGACACCATGACAAAACTGACCATTATGGCCTCAGGGTTCAGCTGGATTGTGGTTATTGTTTAAACACACAATTTTGGGACCACCTGGCAAAGGAAACCATTGAAATAAAACTGGAGGAAAAGAATTTTAATAAAGATGATGGTTTCATTCCAAGTAAGAACTGGAATTCGATTGTAAACAAGGTGAGAGAGTGGAAAGCTGACTGGATGAGAACTAACCGATCAGGAGGGATGGACTACGAGGTATAAATACCACTGCACTAGACATGCCTAGATATCATCTCTGATAAAGATGGTGGAGTTTGTTATCAAAATGTCGATTATAATTGATATCTGTACTTGCAAACCACTACCACAGCCAGCCAAGATGTTGTTGATCCTCAGAAGATAAGTTATTCTTTACCTTTCTCTGTAGTCCATCTCCAGAGAGAACATGGTTGATATTAGGACTAAGTATCCAAATTATTTTCTATATTAGTACAATTGACAAGACCTCCAGTCATTACATTCTTACATATGAGTCTTGCAGAAAAGGTTCAGCACTTTTGCATATCAACGGCAGTAACAGGAATATAAAATGACAGAACTTTTGCAAATCAATCGTCAATTTGCCATTCTACTTACACAGTCCTGTTTTATGATGCCAGGTGTATCATAAAACCAACGAGCATCTTTTAGTTCATGGTATGTGAATTCGACCAGGTCTTGGGAGTTTGAGACATTTTCTTGAATAACCTCTTCGGGTTCTGGACCCAGGGCAAGTTCGTCTGGATTCCATTCGATTATTCCTTTGTTATGCAGTTCACCCACTTGAGTATTACGAAATGTTCTACCAACTCTACCTGATATCAAGGAAACAAGTTAATTACAGAAACAGTTAATGGGGGAACAGTAAATCAAGCAGAATCTGTAAAGATATTAACATTCTTCTAGAGGAAGGCCAACTAGACTGAGCACCACTGATGTCAGATTGTGATCTGTCTTTCATAGACCAATGCATTATAAAGTCCAAGAATTATAAAGATGTGAATAGTTAAATGCAATAACGAAAGGCAACTCAGAAGATGACAAATTGAAAATTAGAAGATAGCACACGCAAATTGTGTAGAAAAAATTGGAGGGGAAATCACAACACAAAATGTTAATTCCTCTCACAGAATGTAAATAAAAAGCACGTAAGGAACATATAGGAAAGGCAAATGAAAAATTAAAGCAACTGAACACACGCAATATGCAGGAGAAACTCAGCAGGTCAATCAGCATCTATGAAGGGCAATAAACTGATGACCTTTGGGCCAAGACACTATTTCAGGACTCAGCCTGAAAAGTTTGCTGTTTATTTCCCTCCATAGAAGATGCCTGACCTGCTGAGTTCCTCCAGCATTTTGTGTGTTGTTCATGATTTCGAGTATCTACAGAATCTCTTATGTCTCTACAATAGGAAAAACGGGCTGAAGGATTTCATTTGAAAAATACTTATTTCAAATATACAGCAAGGAAAATTTTGCTTTAGAATTTGCAGATTTGCTTTGGTAAAAGTAGCAAAACAATTAACACCTAACTATTATAAAATCCAATAAATCAAAATTTATACTAATGAAATTAAACATTTCAAATCAGAGTTATTACTTTGTAAGATGTTAAGGATATTGTTCTGCTAATAATATCTGGAAAAGAAGAAATTTGTCTAAGTAATCTAGTACTACTAAATAGTGTATGCTGCTATTTGAATTGCACATTAATCTGAGGACCATTTCTTCTCACCCTAACCTGTTTACCTTTATTAACATCCATTTTCTACAGTGCAATAGAAATCTCAAGTTATGTGGATTATTCCAACAAATTCTGTTAACACAATAAAAACTCTACACTTTAGAGGCAATTAGTCTTCCATTATGCTGGATAAGCTACTCCTCAACTAGGTTCCACTACACTTCACTGCGGGGTGGGCTTCAGTCATCACCAGCAGTCACTTGTTTTGGTGAGCCAGCGCAAGACTGTAAGCGGGCATATTTGGGACTTTTCAGCAGATTTATTAGGCAATTGAATTGGCAAGGGCAAACAAAATGGAGTTTGGCTTAAGCAAGGAGAGAAGTGGTGAAGGCTCTACTTAAGTTTCTGGTAAGTTTCTTTCTTTCTTAGTGCATAGCTGGTGCAGTGTGAATTGGTCCAGCGTCACTTGTGTTCTTCATGTGAGATATGGGAATTTTAGGAGATTCCTGGTCTCCCTGATAACTACATCTGCATGAAGTGCATCCAGATGCAGCTTCTTACAATCTGTGTTAGGAAACTGAGCTGCAGTTGGATGATCTTCGGCTTGTACGGGAGAATGAAGAGGTGATAGGAGCTACAGGAAGGTAGACACCCCTAAGTTGCAGGAGGCAGGTAGCTGGGTGACTGTAAAGGATAGGGAATAGACAAAGTGCAGAATAGCCTTGTGGCCATTTCCCTCAATAATAATTATACCACTTTGAACACTGTTGGGGGGGGGGGGAGGGATTGGGTGAGAACTAACAGAGAGGGCTGCAGTGATCCGATCTCTGGCACTGAGTCTGCCTCCATGACTCAGAAAGGAAGTGGGGAGACGAGAAGTACAATGGTGATAGCGAGAGAAAATATAAGGAGTTAGGTAGAAAGCTGAAAAGCAGGACCTCAAGGCTATTAAACTTTGGATTGTTGTCTGTGCCACGTGCCAGTGAGGGTAAGAATAGGATGATTTGGGAGATGAATGTGTGGCTGAAGAATTGGTGCAGGGTGTAAGGTTTCAGATTTCTAGACCATGGAATCTCATCTGGGGAAGCTATGACCTGCACAAAAAGGATGGGTTACACCAGAAATTGAGGGTGATCAATTCCCCTCGACCAGGTTTGCTAGAGCTGTTGGGGAGGGTTTAAACTAATTTGGCAGGGGGATGGTAACTGGAGTGATTGGGCAGTTTGTATATAAGAAGATGTAACATGTAATGAGACTGTGAGGAAGGATAGACCATTGGTAGAGCAAAATTGCAGTAAGTGGAATGGGTTAAAGTTTGTCCTTAAATAGTCTGGGTGGAGGGGGGTGTTTTCAACAGTTTGGGAAAGTAAGGAATAAGAGTGGAGGAGAGATTACAAAAGCCTCCTGAATAAATAATAAGAAAAAATTTAGGAAGAGATAAGAATTTAACTTCCAATAACATGGAGTCAAATTTGAAAAAGGGTGATGAATGCAGGACTGAAGGTGTTATATTTGAATGCACACAGTATACAGAATAAGGTAGATGATCCTGTAACACAGTTAGAAATAAGCAGGTACAGGTGTCCCCCGTTTTTCGAACATTCGCTTTACCACATCTCGCTATTACGAAAGACCTACATTAGTTATCTGTTTTCGCTAACAAAAGGTTTTTTCACTGTTACGAAAAAAGGCAGCATGCTCGCCGAGCAGCCAAGCTCCTCCCCTGGAACTGCATTCTAGCCGGCGTTGCTTAAACACGTGCCTGTGAGCACCTGTGCTTTATGTCGATTTATTTTGTGCATCCGTTAACAAGATGAGTTCTAAGGTATTGGAAAAGCCTAAAAGAGTGCGTAAGGGTGTTACACTTAGCGTAAAACTAGACATAATTAAGCGTTTTGATTGTGGTGAACAAAGTAAGGATATAGCGAGTTTGGCTAAGGGTTTGTGGAAGTTGACAAAGATAATGAAGAGGTTTTGGCATCCCATGACCAAGAACTGAGAGATGAAGAGCTGATGAAGAGGAAAGGATTAACAATTGAAGCTGAACACAGTAGTGAACGGCTTAAAAGTGAAGTCATCCAGGAACTGAACGTGAAGCAATTGTGTGAGATTTTCGCTGCGATTGACAACGCTGCAATGATTGCAGAAAAGTATGACTTTAATTTTGAAAGGGTACGTAGGCTTAGGGCATATTTGCAGGATGGTTTGAGTGCTTACAAAGAACTATATGATAGAAAAATGCGCGAGGCTAAGCAGTCAAGCATACTGTTGTTTTTCAAGCCTTCTACATCAGCCGGCCAACCTCGACCTTCGACATCGAGGCAGGCAGACATAGAAGAAGGTGACCTGCCTGCGCTGATGGAAACAGACGACGATGGGATGACACCCCAGTATCCCACCACCCCAACCTCCGACGTCTCAGCCTAACACACCATCATCAGCGTGCTCACTGTCTTCCTGATTTCGGTAAGTGTAACTACAGTGGACATACATTATTTCTACTTTATATAGGCTGTGTAATTTTGTTTTATTTGGTAGCTTCATAGCTTAAAGATTACTGGAAAGAGTATTTCTGCCGGGTGCGCTTGCGCCGAGTGTTTCTGCCCTGAGTGCTGCCGAGAGCGCTTGCATGAGATTTTCGCTACGGTGGATAGTGCTGCAATAATTGCAGAAAAGTATTCCTACATTATATAGGCTGTGTATTTATCAGATCATTCCTGCTTTTACTACATGTTATTTTAGGTTTTATGTGTTATTTGGCATGATTTTGTATGTTATTTTTTGGGTCTGCGCTCACAAATTTTTCCCGTATAAATAAATGGTAATTGCTTCTTCACTTTATGACATTCCACCTGACGAACCATTTCATAGGAACGCTCTACCTTCGAATAGCGGGGAAACCTGTATGATGTTGTGGGCACCACTGAGTCATGGCTGAAAGAGAGCACAAATGGGAACCTAACAGGTGGTGGGGAGGAGGCTGTGTGGATAAAAACTGAAATCAAATCCTTAGACAGAGTATAAATTGGATCTGAAGATGTAGGACACTTGTGGATAAAGAAACTGCAATTGTAAAAAAAATCCTGATACGAATTATATACAGGCTTTCAAACAGTAGCCAGGGCGTGAAGTGCAAATTACAACAGAGATAGAAAACATATGTAAACGGGAATATTACGATAATCATGGGGGATTTCAAAATGCAGGTAGATTAGGAAAATAAGGTTGCTGCTGGATCCCAACAGAAGGAATTTTTAGAATGTCTATGAGTTGGTTTTTTGAGCTGCTTGTGGGTGAGGCCACTAGGGAAAAGGCAATTCTGGATTGGGCATTGTGTAATGAACCAGATTTGATTAGGGAACATAAGGTAAAGGAACTTTTAGGAGAAAGTGATCATAATATGATAGAATTCACCCTGCAATTTGAGAGACAGAAGGTAAAATCAGATGTATCACTATAGTGATAGTGGAGTAAAGGGAACTACAGAGGCATGAGAGAGGAGCTGGCCAAAGTTGATTGGAAGGGACACTAGCAGGGATGATGGTGTGGCGACCCACTTTCTGCGCAGGCGAACCGGCTCACAAATAGCCAGCGCGTGGGGGGTGGGGGGGGAGACTTTGGTAATGCATCTCTGACGTCATTTCCGCCCGGAGAGGGCGGGCGCTAAGAATTAAATGCCAACGCCGTGAAGTTTGAATAAACTAGTCTTGAAACGATTTACCGACTGCGTGTCGTTATTTCAGCGCTGTGTGTAGCACATCGCTACATTGGTGACCTCGACGGTCCAAACGGGATTTGGACCAAAGATGACCGGCTCTTCATCTGTTCACGCAGTTTTGCTAAAACTGCCGACTTTCTGGACGCTGCGACCACGTGTGTGGTTTAGCCAAGCAGAAGCCCAGTTCCAGATTCGGCAGATATCCTCTGATTCCACGCGTTACTATCACGTGGTGAGTGCCCTTGACCAGGAGACGGCCGCCCAGGTTGCGGATTTCATCCAGTCGCCCCTGGAAGAAGGCAAATATGAAGCATTCAAAGTGCTGGTCATTGGGACCTTTGGCCCCTCACGGCGTGAGTGGGGTTCCCGCCTGCTTCACCTGGACGGTTTGGGAGACAGACTGCCGTCAGTATTGATGAACGAGATGCTGTCCCTGGCCGACGGACACAAGCCCTGCCTCATGTTCGAGCAAGCGTTCCTAGAGCAACTGCCCGAGGACATACATCTGCTGCTGGCCGATGCAGATTTCAGCGACCCCCGGAAGGTGGCGGCCGGGGCAGATGTGCTGTGGAAAGCCAAGAGGGAGAGCATGGCGACCGTCGGTCAGATTACCAGGCCACGCGCCCAACAGCAGACCAGACCAGGCTCGGCAGGGGGGCGCACACAACACAGAGGCAGGAGTGAGGAGGCCAGTGAACAGTGGTGTTTCTACCACCAGCAGTGGGGCACAAAAGTCTGCTGTTGTTGCCCGCCCTGCAAGGGCCAGGGTCAGGGCCAGCTGCTGCTAATGATTATGGCGGCTGGCCACCAGGACAGCCTCTTGTACGTCTGGAACAAACCGTCGGGACACCGCTTCTTGGTCGAAACCGGAGCAGAAATCAGCATCTTGCCACATGCAACAGGAAGCCAGGACCCACCCTGAGGGCTGCGAACAGCAGCACGATACGGACCTACAGCACCCGCACAGTGCAGCTGCAGTTCGGCGCCAGCTGGTTCACATGGAACTTCACACTGGCCGCGGTGGCCCAACCACTCCTGGGGGCAGACTTCTTGCGAGCTCACAGCCTGCTGGTTGACTTGCAAGCGAAAAGACTAGTACATGCCGAGACTTTCCAGACATTCTCCCTGGGTGAAGCCAGGTTGCCAGCCCCACACCTGGACTCCATCACACTGTCGGACAACAAATTCACCAGAATCCTGGTGGACTTACCATCGACGGCACCGTTCACGGCAGCCATGCCCAGACATGGAGTTCAGCACCACATCTCGACCAAGGGACCACCCCTCCGCGCCCACGCATGAAGGCCCCCCCCCGGAAAAGCTCCGCCTGGCGAAGGAGGAGTTCAAGAGGATGGAGGAATTGGGGATCGTACGGAGGTCCGACAGCCCATGGGCCTCCCCCCTGCACATGTTGCCCAAAGCAACTGGGGGTTGGAGACCATGCGGCGACTACCGCAGACTGAACGAGGCTACAACTCCAGACCACTATCCTGTGCCGCACATACAGGATTTTGCAGCAAACCTGCACGGGGCAAGAATATTTTCCACCATCAAATCCCGGTGCACCCTGAAGACATCCCCAAAACAGCACATATCACCCCGTTCGGCCTGTTTGAGTTCCTCCGAATGCTGTTCGGCCTGAAGAATGCTGCACAGACGTTCCAGCGGCTAATGGATGCGGTGGGACATGACCTGGACTTTGCGTTCATCTATTTGGATGACATCCTTATAGCCAGCAGTAGTCACCAGGAGCATCTGTCCCACCTCCGCCAGCTTTACTCCCGCCTGAGTGATTTCGGCCTCACGATCAACCCGGCCAAATGCCAGTTCGGTCTCGATACTAGCAACTTCCTGGGCCACAGGATTACCAAAGACTGGGCAACACCTCTGCCTGCCAAGGTAGACGTGATCCGCCACTTTGCCCAGCCCAATACAGTCAAAGGCCTGCAGGAGTTCGTTGGTATGGTGAACTTCTACCACTGCTTCCTCCCCTCAGCAGCCCGTATCATGTGCCCTTTGTACACCCTGATGTCGGGTAAAGGCAAGGACATTACTTGGGACGAGGGGGCCGTGGCCACTTTCGTTAAAGCCAAGGAAGCCTTGGGAGATGCTGCGATGCTGGTGCACCCCAGAACGGATGTTCCGACCGCATTCACGGTGGACGCATCCAACAAAGCAGTCGGTGGGGTGCTGGAGCAGCTCATCGAGGGGTGCTGGCAACCCCCGGCGTTCTTCAGCAAGCACCTACGACCACCCGAACTCAAGTACAGTGCTTTTGACCGGGAGCTGTTGGCACTGCATCTGGCAATCCGGCATTTCAGGTACTTCTTAGAAGGCAGGCCATTTACCGTGTTCACGGACCACAAACCGTTGACTTTCGCGTTCATGAAGGTGTCCGATCCCTGGTCGGCTCAGCAGCAGCGACATCTGTCCTACATCTCCAAGTACACGACTGACATCCAGCATGTCTCGGGAAAGGGCAACGTTGTGGCGGACGCACTCTCCAGACCAGCTGTCCAGGCCCTGTCCCTGGGGGTGGACTATGCAGCACTGGCGGAGGTGCAGCAGGCAGATGACGAGATGCCCAGCTACAGGACCGCAGTCTCGGGTTTGCAGCTGCAGGACTTTCTCATAGGCCCAGGTGAGAGGACCCTCCTGTGCAACATGGCTACCGGCCAACCTCGCCCCATTGTTCCGACAACCTGGCTGCAGCGAGTTTTCGACTCCTTGCACGCTTTGGCACACCCATCTATCAGGACAACCATCCGGCTGGTCTCCAGCAAGTTTGCGTGGCACGGACTTCGCAAGCAGGTCAGTGACTGGGCCAGAACGTGCGCACAGTGCCAAACAGCCAAGGTGCAGCAGCATGCTAAAGCCCCGCCACAGCAGTTCGAACCCACCCATCAGAGGTTCGACCACATTCATGTGGATATCGTGGGCCCCCTACCAGTGTCCCGAGGAGTGCGGTACCTCCTAACTATGGTAGACCAGTTCACGAGGTGGCCAGAGGCGGTCCCGCTCACCGACACATCTGCCGATTCCTGCACCCGAGCACTGATTGCAACCTGGGTAGCACGCTTCGGGGTACTGGCCCACATCACCTCAGACAGAGGCGCCCAGTTCACCTCCAGCCTGTGGTCGGCTGTGGCCAGCTTGTTGGGAACGCAACTACACTGCCTACCACCCACAGTCGAACGGACTAGTGGAACGCTTCCACCGTCACTTGAAGTCGGCTCTCATGGCCTGCCTGAGAGGACCTAACTGGGTGGACGAGCTTCCCTGGGTCCTGCTTGGAATTCGCACAGCGCCCAAAGAGGATCTGCACGCCATCCCAGGAGAGTTCATACCAGCCCCAAGGGGGCAAGAGGAAGAACCTGCAGCTGTCCTGGACAGGCTATGCAAAAGGCTTGGCAACCTGGCCGCTGTACCCAAAGACCTGCAGAACTGTAAGTTTGCGTTTGTACAAAAGGATGGACACCCGGCACCGCTACAGCGGCTGTACGAGGGGCCGTTCAAAGTGATCAACGACAACGGGTCCACATACGTTCTGGACATTGGGGGCAAAGAGGAGGTTTTCACGGTGGACCGACTCAAACCAGCCCATGTGGACTTAGAGCAGGTCGAGGTTCAGGCACCGCGGCACAGAGGCAGACCTCCCAAACAGAGGCAGATCCAGACTGTGGACATTAGGAGGTGTATTGCCGGTTCTGTGGGGGGGGTTATGTGGCGACCCACTTTCTGCGCAGGCGAACCGGCTCACAAATAGCTAGAACGTGGGGAGACACTTTGGTAATGCACCTCTGACATCATTTCCACCTGAAGACGGCGGGCGCTAGGAATTAAATGCCAGCGCCGCGAAGTTTGAATAAACCAGTCTTGAAATGATTTACCGACTGTGTGTCGTTATTTCAGCGCTGTGTGTAGCACATCGCTACAATGGCAGAATAATGACTGGAGTTTCTGGGAGCAAATTGGAAGGGCAAAATAGATTCGTCCCAAAGAAGTATGCTAAAGGGAGGATGTGGCAACTATGGCTGAGAAGGGAAGTCAAAGACAGCATAAAAGCAAAAGAGAACATATAATAGAGGAAGCTAGAAGATTGTGAAGCTTTTAAAAATCAACGGAAAGCAGCTAAAAAAGAAATAAAGAGAGAAAAGATGAAATATGAAGGTAAACTAGCCAATAATATAAAAGAGGATATAGATTTTTCAGATGTATAAATAGCAGAAGAGACATGAGAGTGGCTGTTGGCCCACTGAAAAATGATGCTGGAGAGGTAGTAATGGGGGACAAAGAAATGGAAGAACTCAATAAGTATTTTATGCCAGTCTTCACTGTGGAATACACTAGCAGTATCCTGGAGATTCAAGTGTGTCAGGGGGCAGAAGTGACCGTAGTTGCTCTTACTAAAGAGAATGTGCTTGGGAAGCTGAAAGATCTGAAGATAGATCAGTCACTTAGACCAGATGGACTATTTCCCAGGGTCCTGCAAGAGTTAGATAACGAGATTGTCAAGGCTTTGGTATCGATCTTTCAATCCTGGAATGGTTCCGGAGGATTGGAAAATTTCAAATGTCAATCTACTCTTTAAGAAGGGAGGGAGGCAAAAGACAGGACATTATAGGCTAGTTAGCTTGACTTCAGTGGTTGGTAAAATTTTGAAGTCCATTATTAAAGATGAGGTTTCAGGGTACTTGGAGGCAAATGATAAAATAGGCCAAAGTCAGCATAGTTTCCTTAGAGGGGAATCGTACTTGATACATCTGTTGGAATTCTTTGTGGAAATACAGGCAGAACAGACAAAGGAGAGTCAGTGGATGTTGTGTACTTGGATTTTCAGTAGGCCTTTGACAAGGCAACACACATAAGACAGCCATGGGATTATAGGAAAGATACCAGAATGGATAGAAGATTGGATGACTGGCTGGAGATAAAGATTAGGAATAAAAGATGACTGGCTGGCTCCTGGTGACTAGTGCTGCTCTGCAGGGTCAGTGTGGGAACTGCTTCTTTTTACATTATATGTCGATGATTTAAATGATGGAATTGATAGCTTTGTGGCTAAGTTTCTGGGCAATATGAAAATAGGTCGAGGGACAGGTATTGTTGAGGAAGCAGGGAGCCTGCAGAAGAACCCAGACAGATTGGAAGAATGAAGTGACAGATGGAATATAGTGTAAGGAAGTGTATGACCATGAACTTTGGTCAAAGGAATAAAGGCATGGACTACTTTCCAAACGGGGAGAAATGACAAAAATCAGCCATCAAGGGAAGTGATAAATGTGGGCTCACTTTTAACATTTGAGAAAAACTTGGACAGGTACATGGATGAGAGGTGTATGGAGGGATATGGTCCAGGTGCAGGTCAGTGGGACTAGGCAGAAAAATGGTTCAGCACAGCCAAGAAGGGCTAAAAGGCTTGTTTCTGTGCTGTAATGCTCTATGTTTCTAAGGGATCTTGGGACTTCTCATACAGGATTCCCTAAAAGTTAACTTGCAGGTTGAGTTAAGGAAAGCAAATGCAATGTTAGAATATATTTTGGGAGGACTGCTATATAAAAGCAAGGATGTAATGCAGGCCCTTATAAAGCATTGGCCAGACTGGACTTGGAGTACTGTGAGATTTGGGTGCTTAGATAAAGGATGTGCTAACACTAGAGAGTCCAAAAGAGATTCATGAGAGTAATCCTGGGAATGAAAGGGTTAACAAGAGGAGCATTTTATGGCTCTGGGCCTGTACTCACTGGACTTTAGCATCATGAGGGGGTTCTCATTGAAACCTATCGAATATTGAAAGGCCTAGATAGAATAGAGATGGAGAGGATGTTTCCTATTGTGAAGGAGTCTTGGACAGAGGGCACCGCCTCAGATAGGACATCCTTTCAGAACAGAGATCAGGAGGACTTTCTTTAGCCAGAAGCTGGTGAATCTGTGGAATTTAATACCATAGATGATTATGGAGGCCAACTGTGGAGGGTATATTTAAAGTGGAGGTTAATAATATTGATTAGTAAGGGTGTCAAAGGTTACAGTAAGAAGGCAGGAGAATGAGGTTGAGAGGGATAATAAATCAGCCATTGAATGGCGCAGCAGACTTAATGGGTCAAATGGCCTAATTCTGCTCCTATGTCTTATGGTCCAAAGTTAAACTCATCTACACATATGTACTGTAACAGTTTTGAACTAATACAACCTTAAAGGTAAACTTTGATTTATGAAGTGCTGTCAAATAGAATCATAATTTTGCCAGTGGTTTACACTTGAAATTCCTTTGGCTGGATAGCACAATGGCAGAACTTTAACCTGTTCCAAGTCGGGGTATGTGAAACAGCTTTACTGCATAACTTTAATGTAGTTTTTAGATATCATCAAAAGCAAAATGTAACAGCAACATGCATGGCTTTAGTTAAATGTCAAAGATTCAAAGTACATTTATTATCAAAGTATCTATGCGCTCTACAACCCTGAAATTTGTCTTCCCCACAGACAGTCACAAATCAAGGGAGAACCATGGAGCCAACCTGTTCAAAGAAAAGCATCAAACATCAACCTCTTCCTACACACACAAAAAAAATTGCACAAATGGTAACAAAAAAATGAGCAAAAACAAAATATAAAACACAAAGTCAGAAATTATATTTCAGTACAGTTCAGTGTGCATTATTTGCACACTGCCTTGATTCAAAAATCTCTCCAAAGTAGTGACAAAAAAAGTGTGACCAAAACTAGAACACATCTTAAAAACTGAGTTAAGAGTCCAAATGTGCAATCTGTCGCAATCAAATCTTGCTCCAGCAATATCTGGTGAAAGCATGAAGGGAGAGAATGATCACTTGAATGCAAGGACATGCCATGTGGGGGATTGTGGAGGGAGAGTGGTTTTCTTTTTGAAAACTACTAATAATTTTGAAATGCACAATTAAAAGTTTTACATGCATTAAAATTCACATATTCATGGGGGATAGTACTGTTTTATAATCAAATGACTACCAGTTATATGAGTCTGTTGTAAAGTCAGACTTTACATGTACGTATAGTAGTCCATAATCCTGTCACCTCAGATATCTGAACAAAAAAAATTGTTACCAATCAAGTAGCTATGTTTCTTCAGTTGCTGAAGATCTTTCAACTCTTCTTCATCAAGGTCATCTTCAGTCTGTGACTTAGCAGCTTTAAGTCTCTGTAAACGTTGAAACATTCTATGTGGTGTGGGGTTTATAATTGGAAATTTGAGAAGGTTCAGTGTAGTTCCTGTTAAAAATAAAATAAAGCAAATCTCAAAGTTCAAGAAAGCAACTTATAATGACTTCTCTGAAAAGTTTTATACTGCTCCAAATTGCTGTGATAGCTGGTTGTGCCAGCTACTGTGTGCAAATCCCAATTTACATTTGCAGACCCTTACTGAGGCATTGAGCAATGCAGAGTAAATAATGAGATAGACCAAGGAGAGCAGTAAAACAAATGAAATGAGGCTAGAAGGGCTGTGGAAATGCCACTGGGAAAAAAAATTCTTCGTAGAACTTTTCAAAGTAATAAGTGAACTAGTAAACCAGATGAGCTTAAGCAATATTTTACAACAGCAGGGATAAATCACCGATGACAGCTTTTTGCAAAGAAAAAGGATGTGTACAATGACATATAGTTCAGGAGGGAAGAATATGCCAAAAATTAGGAACACAGGTCCCAGTTAATGGGCAAGAACTGATCTATTAAAAGGGCAGGAAGGTAAAGGTAGTGATAGAAATTATCCTTTTTCATATTGAGATTAATCTTCCACTGGTGTTTTTCAAAAATGTTTCATAAGGTACTTTAACAAAGCAAAAATAATGTTTCCCCTCCAAGTTACTCACTATCCTGACTTGGAAACATTTCCTTCATTGTCGCTGGGTCAAAATCATAGAATTCCCTCTCTAACAGCACTGTGCGTGTTCAAGAAGGCAGTTCTTCACCACCTTTTCAAGGGCAACTAGGGATGGGCTTAGCCGGTGACACCCACATCCTGTAAGTGAATAAATAAAAAAAATTGAATACCCAACAGGTCATTGTTGCTAATATAGAAAAAAGATGTCGTGAACAGATGCAGAAAATCATTAAGGATCCTAAAGGTAGAAGCTTTAGGATCTACCTAAAGCTTTTTGGATCAAAGACCAAAAGAGCCCAAGGGCCTAGATCTACAGGGTTGGAGGTGAGTGTGGTTTCAGAAGGCAAGACCCGAATGTCAAACCCGCGACTGGTGAGTCTTGGGGTAAAATCCAAAGTTTGAGGCATGATGTCTATAAGTCCGTGGATCCGAGGACATGGACTGGAGCACCTGCAGTGGCCTCTCCGGGGTTGGAAGCCTGTCAGTGTGTACGTGTGGGTGGAGGGGATGGGAAAGGGGCTTGTTTTACTGTTATTACCTGTTTTTGTTTTTGTTTTGTTGTTCTGCAGAACACTGTGGGCATGCTATGTAGATGCTAGACTGTGCGGGCTGCGTGTAGCAAATCCTTAATGCAAACAGTGTTCCCTGCTGTAAAGTAAGCTGTTAGATAGCAAAGTTTAAGGATCACATACAAGGAACAGTCAAAGGAGACATTAGAGACTGCAGATGATTGAATCTGGAGCAAAAAACAATCTGCTGAAGAAACTCAGTGGGCCAAGCAGCATCTATGGGGAGGGGGGGGGAGGGAATTGTCACAAAAGGTCTGAGAGAGAAGGATGAAGAGTGGTAATTGTACGACAGGTGATTGGTGGACTTCAGGAGAGGTGAAAAATAATATTAAGGCATGACTACGCAAGCGCGTGGATGTCAGTGAGTTAGACCAGCAGGAAGAATTTAAAAAGAAGACAACTTTATAGAGCCGGCATTAGAGTGGGCTTTGGCGATAATGGGTTGAGGCGAGGTAAGTTACTTGTGAAAAATGGGAAGTACGTGTGTGAGGCCACATCTGTGCCAGGTACATCGAGCTGCAGCTCCTTAGGGACTGGGTTAGGGAACTGGAGATGCAGCTCGATGACCTTCATCTAGTCAGAGAAAGTGAGGTGGTGATAGAGAGGAGCCATAGGCAAGTAGTCACACCGGGGCCTCGGGAAACCCTGTCAGGAGTCAGGAGTAAAAAGGACAAGAGTCAGATACTAATAAGTACCCAAATGGCTGTCCCCCTTAACGATAAGTACTCCTGTTTAAATACGGTTGTGTGTGTGGGGGGAGGGGAATGAACTACCTGGGGGAAGCAACTGTAGCCACACCCCGGCACAGAGTCTGGCCCTGTGGCTCAGAAGGGTAGGGAAAGGAAGAGAATGGCAGCAATGATAGGGGACTCTATAGTTAGGGGGTCAGACAGGCGTCTGTGGATGCAGGGAAGCATGGATGCAGGGAAGCACGGATGCTAGTTTGCCTCCCAGGTGCCGGGGCCCGGGATGTTTCTGATCATATCCACGATACCGAGGTGGGAAGGTGAACAGCCAGAGGTTGTGGTTCATATTGGTACCAACAATATAGGTAGGAAAAGGGAGGAGGTCTTGAAAACAGACTTTAGGGAGTTAGGAAAGAAGCAGAGAAGCAGGACCTCAAAGGTAGTAATCTTGGGATTGCTGCCTGTGCCACGTGCCAGTGAGTATAGGAATAGGGCGAGCAGGAGGCAGAGATTCAGATTTCTGGATCATTGGGACCTCTTTTGGGGCAGGCATTACCTATACAAAAAGGACAGGTTGTACTTGAACCTGAGTGGGTGGAGACCAATATCCTGCCAGGGAGATTTGCTAAGCTTACTGGGGAGAGTTTAAACTAGAATTGCTGGGGTGTGGGAACTGAACTGAAGAGATGGAGGAAAGGACGGTTGGCTCAGAAATAGAGAAAGCTTGTAGGCAGCATGAGAGGGAGGATAGGCATGTGATAGAGAATGGATATACTCACACCAATGGTTTGAGATGTGTCAATTTAAATGCAAGGAGCATTATGAACAAAGTGGATGTGCTTAGAGTGTGGATCAGTACCTGGAGCTATGATGTTGTGGCCCTTACAGAGACTTGGATGGCTCAGGGGCAGGAATGGCTACTTAGAGTGCCAGACTTTAGATGTTTCTGGAAAGGACAGGGAGGGAGGCAAAAGAGGTGGGGGTGTGGCACTGTTGATCAGAGATAGTGTCTTGGCTGCAGAAAAGGAGAAGTCATGGAGGGATTGTCAGCTGTGTCTCTGTGACTGGAAGTTAGAAACAGGAAGGGGTCAATAACTCTACTGGGTGTTTTTTTTATAGACCACCCAATAGTAACAGGGACATCAAGGAACAGATAGTGAGACAGATTCTGGAATGGTGCAGTCATAACAGGGTTGCTGTTTCGGGAAATTTAAATTTCCCCAATATTGTTTGGCATCTCCTTAGAGCAAGGGATTTAGATGGGGTGGAGTTTGTTAGGTGTGTTCAGGAAGGTTTCCTGACACAGTATGTATATAAGCCTACAAGAGGAGATGCTGTACTTGATCTGGTATTGGGAACTGAATCTCTCAGTGGGAGAACATTTTGGAGATAGTATCACAATTCTATCTCCTTTACCATAGCATTGGAGAGGGATAGGAACTGCCAAGTTAGGAAAGCATTTAATTGGAGTAAGGGGAAATATGAAGCTATTAGGTGGGAATTTGAAAGCATATATTGGGAACAGATGTTCTCAGGGAAATGTACCGCAGAAATGTGGCAGGGGATACTTGCATGGTGTTCTGCATAGGTACATTCTAATGAGACAGGAAAGGATGGTAGCATACAGGATCTGTAGTGTACAAAGGTAGTTGAAAATCTAGTCAAGAAGAAAAGCTTACGAAAGGTTAAAAAAAACTAGGTAATGATAGAGATCTAGAAGATTATTTGGCTTGCCGAAAGGAGCTTAAAAACGAAATTAGGAGAACCAGAAGGGGCCGTGAGAAGGCCTTGGCAGATAGGATTAAGTAAAACCCCAAGGCATTCTTCAAGCATGCGAAGAGCAAGAGGATAAGACGTGAGAGAATAGGACCAATCAAGTGTGACAGTGGAAAAGTGTGCAAGGAACTGGAAGAAATAGCAGAGGTACTTAATGAATACTTTGCTTCAATATTCACTATGGAAAAGGATCTTGGTGATTGTAGGGATGATTTACAGCGGACTGAAAAGCTTGAGCATGTAGATATTAAGAAAGAGAATGTGCTGGAGCTTTTGGAAAGCATCAAGTTGGATAAGTCACTGGGACTGGATGAGATGTACCCCAGGCTACTGTGGGAAGTGAGGGAGGAGATTGCTGAGCCTCTGACAATTATCTTTACATCATCAATGGGGATGGGAGAGGTTCTGAAGAATTGGAGGGTTGCTGATGTTGTTTCCTTATTCAAGAAAAAGAGTAGAGATAGTTTAGGAAATTACAGACCAGTGAGTCTTACTTCAGTGATTCATAAGTTGATGGAGAAGATCCTGAGAGGCAAGATTTATGAACACTTGGAGAGGCATAATATGATTAGGAATCGTCAGCATGGCTTTGTCAATGGCAGGTCATGCCTTATGAGCCCGATTGAATTATCTGAGGATGTGACTAAACACATTGACGAAGGAAGAGCAGCAGGTGTAGTGTATATGGATTTCAGCAAGGCATTTGATAAGGTACCCCATGCAAGGCTTATTGAGAAAGTAAGGAGGCATGGGATCCGAGGGGACCTTGCTTTGTGGATCCAGAACTGGCTTTCACACAGAAGGCAAAGTGTGGTTGTAGACAGGTCATATTCTGCATGGAGGTCAGTGACCCGTGGTGTGCCTCAGGGATCTATTCTGGGACCCCTTCTCTTTATGACTTTTATAAATGATCTGGATGAGGAAATGGAGGGATGGGTTAGTAAATTTGCTGATGACACAAAGGCATACGGTGTATTGGCCTTCATCAACCATGGGATTGAGTTTAGGATCTGGGAGGTAATGTTACAGCTATATAGGACCCTGGTCAGATCCCATTTGGAGTACTGTGCTCAGTTCTGGTTGCCTCACTACAGGAAGGATGTGGAAACTATAGAAAGAATTCAGAGGAGATTTACAAGGATGTTGCCTGGATTAGGGAGCATGCCTTATGAGAATAGGTTGAGTGAACTTGGTCTTTTCTCCTTGGAGCGATGAAGGATGATAGGTGACTTGATAGAGGTGTATAAGATGATGAGAGGCATTGATCGTGTGGATAGTCAGAGGCTTTTTCCCAGGGCTGAAATGGCTAGCATGAAAGGGCACAGTTTTAAGGTGCTTGAAAGTAGGTACAGACCAGATGTCAGCCATAAGTTTTTTTACGCAGAGTGGTGAGTGTGTGGAATGGGCTGCCGGCGATGGTGGTGGAGGCGGATACAATAGGGTCTTTTAAGAGACACCTGAATAGGTACATGGAGCTTAGAAAAATAGAGGGCTATGTGTAAACTGAGGTAATTTCTAAAGTCAGTACATGTTCGGCACAGCTTTGTGAGCCGAAGGGCCTGTATGATATGCTGGTTTCAACAGGTATGGGAGGGGGGTTGGACCAAGGAGGCAGTGGCAGATGGATGATGGAGGAGGACAAAGGCAAAAACATTAAAAAAATTTAAAGCAACACACACAAAATGCTGGTGGAGCACAGCAGGCCAGGCAGCATCTATAAGGAGAAGCACTGTCGACGTTTCGGGCTGAGACCCTTCGTCAGGACTAACCGAAAAGAAAGATAGTAAGAGATTTGAAAGTAGTGGGGGGAGGGGGAAATGCAAAATGATAGGAGAAGACCGGAGGGGGTGGGATGAAGCTCTGAGCTGGAAAGGTGATTGGCGAAAGTGATACAGAGCTGGAGAAGGGAAAGGATCATGGGATGGGAGGCCAAGGGAGAAAGAAGTGGGGGGAGCACCAGAGGGAGATGGAGAACAGGCAGAGTGATAGGCAGAGAGAGAGAGAAAAACAACTAAAATGTCAGGGATGGGGTAAGAAGGTGAGGAGGGGCATTAACAGAAGTTAGAGTAGTCAATGTTCATGCCATCAGGTTGGAGGCTACCCAGCCGGTATATAAGGTGTTGTTCCTCCAACCTGAGTGTGGCTTCATCTTGATAGTAGAGGAGGCCATGGATAGACAGATCAGAATGGGAATGGGACGTAGAATTAAAATACGTGGCCACTGGGAGATCCTGCTTTTTCTGGCGGACCGAGCGTAGGTGATCAGCGAAACGGTCTCCCAGTCTGTGTCGGGTCTCACCAATGTATAAAAGGCCACATCAGGAGCACCAGATGCAGTATACCACACCAGCCGACTCACAGGTGAAGTGTCGCCTCACCTGGAAGGACTGTCTGGGGCCCTGAATGGTGGTAAAGGAGGAAGTGTAAGGGCAGGTGTAGCACTTGTTCCGTTTACAAGGATAAGTGCCAGGAGGGAGATCAGTGGGAACGGATGGGGGGGGGGGGGGGGACGAGTGGACAAGGGAGTTGCATAGGGAGTGATCCCTGCGGAAAGCAGAAGGTGGGGGGGAGGGAAAGATGTGCTCGGTAGTGGGATTCCATTGGAGATGGCAGAAGTTACGGAGAATTATACGTTGAACCAAGAGGCTGGTGGAGTGGTAGGTAAGGACAAGGGGAACCCTATCCAGAGTGGGGTGGTGGGTGGATGGGGTGAGGGCAGATGTGCGGGAAATGGGAGAGATGTGTTGGGAGCAGAGTTGATGGTGGAAGTAGGGAAGCCCCTTTGTTTAAAAAAGGAAGACATCTCCTTCGTCCTGGAATGAAAAGCCTCATCCTGAGAGCAGATGCGGTGGAGACGGAGGAATTGTGAGAAGGGGATAAGATTTTTGCAAGAGACAGGGTGGGAAGATTTTAAAAAGTTAATGGCTGATGCAGCAAAATGGGAGGGTTGAAGGCAGTTGCTAGAGGGTGATAAGCAGGAACAAAAAGAGCCATCAGTGCTGGGATCTGATTATGTAAACAAAACTTTAGAAAGAGATGAATGCCAGATGGAACCAGAATCTCACATAGTGCTTACTGTATTTGTCAATGTGGTGCGGAGAGCGAGTTTGTAAATCTGGCGGGGTCAAAGGATGTTTGTGAACCACAAGGGTGGCACGCCATGGGAGGGGTGCGGAACAGAGGGCAGAGGAGTTCCAGGGGAGGCATAGGGGTAGACAAACTCAGCCCTCAGACACCAAGTGTCATTTGATTCTAAGCAATTATTTTATTGATCATTATTGAATGCCTGTCTAGTGTTTCTCAACTCCCTCTCCTCTCCTTTTCCCAACCATGATTCCCCTCTTCTTGCCCGCTTCCCAATCTCAGTCCACAATAGAGACCCATATCAGAACCAGGTTTATCATCACTCACGTATGTCACAAAATTTGTTTCTTTTTCATGGCAGCAGTAGAGTGCAACACAGAAAACTACTACAGTACTGCGCAGAAGTCAGGCACACTAGATAAGATTATGTGCCGAAGACTTGCACAGTACCATATAGGTCAAGCAGTCTTACAGTTTTAGCCAGCTGATGCCCCCCACCACTGCTTAAATAAACCAACAAACCCACTACCTTTCTCTGTATCCTGGATGAAAGGGGTTGTTTTGTTGTTTTTCTGAGCAATGTGCACATGCTACGTTGGCGCTGGAATATGTGGCGACACTTGCAGGCTGCCCCCAGCACATCCTAAAACGTTGTTATTGCAAAAGACGTGTTTCATTATATGTTTCCATGTATCCAGGATAAATCTGAACCTCAGTGAATAGTCTGAAACCTAGAAGCACTGCCTGAGAATATAGTGGAATCAGATATAATTATTACACTTAAGAGGTGTTTTTCCAGACAGGAGACAAGGTCCTAATGTGGGAAAATGGAATTAGTATGGATCAACAAAGTGGTCAGAATAGACATGGTGAGCTAAGGGGTCTATTTCTGTGATGTGCATATGTTCTAATTCCCTTTTCCCAACAGGATTAACAGGGAATCCTAGAATGGTTTCTCTGAAGTGCTGGGTGACACGAGTCCATTCAACAAACTAAAGGAGACAGTTCATGGATTGTGTCAATTATCTGTAAAACAAAGTTATCACCAAAAGAGAGGACATTTCATGGGACCTTTTCTATATGCCACCATCAGTGCAGAACTGAGAGTTCAGTGGATTGGCCAATACTTCCTGAGCAGTTGCTCACCTGCTGAAATTAATACATTTCTTTGGTAAATCTTCTAGATGCCTTCAGAATAATTTTTTATTTCCAGTATTTGCATTTTTTTTCCATTTTCTAATCTAGTCACATCCAAATTAACAGGGAGGGAGGTATTGGGAGACCTTAAAGTGCATTAGGGTGGATAACTCCCCAAGGCCTGATGTAGTACATTCTTGGACTTATGAGAAACTATATGGATGAGAGGGGTATGGAGGGATATGGCCCAGGTGCAAGTCAGTGGGACTAGGCAGATATATGGTTCGGCACAGCCAAGAAGGGCCAAAGGGCCTGTTTCTGTGCTGTAATGTTCTATGGTTCTAAACTAGAGGAAAAATTGTGGAGGCACTTGCAGAGTTTTTGTTTTCTCAGGCTGTAGGTAAGATTCTGGAGGACTGTAGCTAGTATCTAGTGTGGGTACCATCAAATTTCAGTTCTTAGAGTGAGACTTCCATCTTTGTTAAAATCCTTTACCAGGTGGTCTCAAAATCCACTTGTGCGGCACAGTAGTTTTTTTGCTGTCAAAGTCAATCCTACGGCCATTGCGAAAGCAATGTTCTGCTGCGACCAATTTTACTACCTGTACCCAGCTGGAAGCCAGAGAAGAGTTCATTCCTTATATACACAGGAAAGCACAAGATCCTTTTTTAAGGTTGTTGAATCTGACATCAGTAGTTAAGTTGCTTGAGGGCAGGATCTACAAACATTTGGAGGTTCAGGGATTGATTTGGGAATCAGCACAGCTTTGGGTATGGGATGTTATGTCTGACAAATCTCCTGGGGTGCAGTCAGGTAGAGCAGTAGATGTTTAGCTAGGCCTTTTCCAAGCTCCATTATTGCACACTCGTCTTGATGCTTCGATTCCCTTGCATCCAGGGGCAGCTGGCTGATTGGGTTCATCATTGACTCAGTGACAGGGTAATGCTCAAAGGTTATTTCTCAGACTGGATGCCTGTATCTAGCAATGTGCCACAGGGGTCAGAGCTAGAACCTTTGTTTTCTTTTAATATAATATATATAAATTATTTGTTAGTGAATGCACAAGGTACAATTAGTGAATCTGTGGATGATTCAAAAGCAGCTGGTGCTGTAGGCACTGTAGAGGGCTATGCAAAATTACAGAGGTAAAGTATGTGGACTGAAAATTGGCAAAGGGCTTTCAATTCAGATAACTGTGATATTGAATCTGGGAGATCAAACCAGTGTTGGACATACACTGTGAATGATAGGGCTCGAGGAGTGCAAGTGCAGAGTTCAATGACAGTGGCATCACAGATTGTCAGTGAAGTGTTTGGCATGCAGTTGTTCATCAGTCAGTGGTACTGTGTACAGGAGTTGGGAAGTTATGTTGATGAGGCTACACTTGGGAGTGTTGTATACTGTTTTGATCACCCTTAATGATATCCTTAAACTAGAATGAGTACAGAAAAGATTTACCAGAATATTACCTGGTCTTGAAGGCCTGCGTTACAAAGTGAGTTTGTGTAGATTTTACTTTCAGGAGTTTAAGAGACTGAAAATTGTTCTGATAGAGGTATATTAAGATAATGAGATAGGGTAAAAGCAGTCTTTATTCTGGGGCGGAGGCTCATACACAAAATGTGGTGCATATCTGAAATGAGATGCCAGATGGTTGAGGCAGGCACATTAGCAATGTTTAAAAACTATCTAGACAAGTACATGGAGGGCTATGACTAGATCACTGGTAACAATCAGCATGAATGAATTCAGTGAGTCAGGCATATTTAGGTGTGTTGCATATGTCCAGCATCTGCAGTCTCTTGTGTCAAAATGGATGAGTTGGGCAGAATGGCCTGTTCCCCTGCTATATGACTAAGAAAATCAATTAAACTGCAAATGCCAGAAATCTGAAATAAAAATAAAAACTGCTGAAAAATCGAGCAGGTTAAGCAGCCTCTCTAGAAAGAGGCACAGTCAACCTTCAGGTTGAAGACCTTTCAAAGTTCAAGTATTTTGTGTTAACTCTCCCGTTTTGTTCCATATCACTCCCTATTATTGTACATTATCAAACCTTTTGATCCTTTAATCATTTTTGCTCCTCACTGATTTTTCCTTTAGGATTCACCTCCACATCCACCTGTCTGGGTTTCAGTAGTTGTTATATTTGCATGTGTTACATTGTCATTGGCCTGAAAAGTTAACGATTTCTGAGATATTGCCTGGTCACTTTTAGCATGTTCCTCCTTTCATTGGAAGCTGCTCAACTTACCCGGCCAGCGGGACACTGTGGCTCTCTGGATGACATCGGAGGCTTTGGACTTGCAGTAATCCGAGTGGAGAAGGGTGTTGAAGAGGGTGGATTTGCCCACGTTGGTGCCGCCGACCAGGTAGACGTCCCCCTGAAATTTCCATGTGTTCTGCAAACGGGAAATTAATGTCTCGATGCCATAGCCGGTCTTGGCGCTGATGAGGTGCACGTCTCCTTTGCTTTGAGGCTCGGCCCACAAACCGGCTTGACTGCACAGCTGGAGCACCTGGCGCCGGAGTCTCTGCAAGTAGCGGGGGTTGTCGGCCGGAATCAGGTCGGTCTTATTAGCCAACACCAGCACACTGTTGTGCTCGCTCAACAAAGGCAACAAGTCGGCGATCAGCCCGCAGCCGCTGCTCAGGTCAAGTAGGTCCAGCATGTAGAGCACCAGGGCTTTGTGCCGGCCGACCCTCCCCATCATGCGCTGGTAATCGGCGAGCGGCACCTGCACCTCCAGGGCCTTCTGGTGGTGGACGAGGAGGAAGCAGCGCTGGCACACAGCGCGTCGCAGAGCGGCCGCGCCGACCGCCGCCAGCTGCTTGTACTTCTCGCTCGGTAAATAGCCGGCCAGCGAGGGGTCGGTGCAATGCAGCACGGCGCCGCAGCCTGAGCACGGGCAGGAGCTGGGCTGCTGCAGCGGGTCTGCGGTGCCGTATAACCGGTGTTCCCCACGCCGGGCTGGGGCCGCCTCCACTCCCGCTTGGCACCGTTGCCGCCGCTTCCTCTTGGACGGGAGTTCGGGCGGCGGGAAGCTCGGATCGGTCACCACTGGCTCGGCACTCCGTGCGGGCTTCTGAGCCTCTACTCCCCCGGCCGGCTTCAACGCTTCTAAGGCGAGCAGTTGGCGGCGCAGCGCCCCGAGTAAAGGGGCGACCTCGCGGCTTTCCGCCGGTGCCGCCTGAGCAACGAGCGCCCGTGCTTGGGTCAAAACCTCATCCTCGTCTTCCGTTTCGGCCGCGTACTCCGCGAACACCATCTCCTCCGGCTTGCCCAGCTCCACCGCCGTGTATCCGAACTTGATGCCCGCCACCCGCCGCAAGCCTGACAGCGCTCGGGCGTGCGCGGCCCAGCGGAAAACCCGGCGGCCCAGCGATCGCGCCATTCCCGCACCGGCGCTCGCGTACGTCGCCTCCTAGGGGACGTGTGCGCAATTCCCAGTCTCCGTGCAAAGGCCGCAGCGCAGTCACACACCAAGTCAGGGTCGTTGGCATGTGCATGAAGGACTTGGTGTAGTCTGTACATTTTACGGGTGGTACACACTAGCAGTTACTATGTGCTAGTCGTGGAAGCAATAAATTTTTGAAATGTGGCCATTAATCACCCACCTTGAAAGTTAAAGAACTGCTTAAGTGTGTTTGCTATTGCATTCAAACATATTCCTGACTTGCATCTTGTATTTACCAGAAGAGCATTAGTGCCATGATATTTATTTGACTTGTCCTGGTGAGTTTCTAGTTCATGATGACACCAAGGATACTGATGGCAATGGTAATAATTGCCACTATTAATGTCATTACCTGAAAGTCTGGAGACTGGTGCAGAAGCCCATGACCGACCTTATTGCTTCTCTCCAATTGAGGCGTTGACCAAGGTTGAAGTCGACAAGGATGAGAGTGGAAGATGGGCAGGTGTTTGGCACTGTCTGCCTGTGCTTGATAACTTTTCCTCTCCTGCTTGCGAGCTGTAGTCCGTAAGATATAGGAGCAGAATATGGCCATTTTGCCCACTGAATTTACTCTGCCATTTCACCATGGTTGATCATTTTCCCTCTCAGCCCCAATCTCCTACCTTCTCCCTTTATCCCTTCATGCCCTGACCAATCAAGAATCTATCAACCACTGCCTTAAGTATACCCAGTGACTTGGCCTCCACAGCCACTTGTGGCAACGATTTACACAAATTCAGCCCTTTTGGCTAAAAAAACTTCTCAATGGGTTTCAATGAGGTCACCCCTCATTCTTCTGAATTCCAGTGAGTAGAGACCCTGAGCCATCAAATGCTCTTCATATGACAAGCCTTTCAATTTTTGTGAAGCTCCTTTGAATCTCTCAAATATCAACACATCCTTTCCCAGGTAAGGGACCCAAAACTGCTCACAATACTCCAAGCGAGGCTTCACCAGTGACTAATAAAGCCTCAAAATTACATCCTTGCTTTTATAATCTAGTCATCTCGAAATTAATGCTATCGTCACATTTGCTTTCCTCACCACTCAACCTGCAAATTAATCTTTGCGCAAGGACTCCCAAGTCCCTCTGAACCTCGCATTTTTGAATTTTCTCTCCATTTAGAAAATAGTCTACTCTCTGATTTCTTCTCTTTAAGTATATGACCATATACTTCATGACACTGTATTCCATCTTTTTTGCCCATTCTCCTAATCGGTCTAAGTCCTTCGGTTGTTTCTCTACTTCCTCAAAACAACCTGCCCCTCCACCTATCTTCGTATTGTCTGCAAAATTTACCACAAGGCTATCTATTCCATGATCCAAGTCATTAACATATTGTATAATGTAAAAGGAAGTGGTCCCAACTCAGACCCCTATGGAAAACCACTAGTCACTGGCAGCCAACCAGAAAAAGCTCCCTTTATTTCCACTCTTTGCCTCCTGCCAATCAGCCACTGCTTTATCCATGCTAGTATTTTTCCTGTAATACCATGGGCTCTTAACTTGTTAAACAGCCTCATGTGTGACATCTTGTCAAAGGCCTTTTTAAAATCCAAGTGCACAATATCCACCAATTCTCCTTTATCTATCCTGCACGTTATATCTTCAAAGAATTCCAACAAATTTGCCAGGCAAGATTTTCCCTTGAGGAAACTATGCTGACTATGGCCTATTTTATCATGTGCCTCCAAGTACCCTGAAACCATATCTTTAACAATCGACTCCAATATTTTCCTAACCAATGAGATCAAACTAACTGGCTCATAGTTTTCTTCTGCCTTTCTTGAAGAGTAAAAAGACATTTGCAATTTTCTATTCCTTCAGAACCATGCCAGAATCAAATGATTCTTGAACAATCATTACTAACATCTCTACAATCTCTTCAGCCACTTCTTTCAGAACCCTGGTGTGTACACCCTCTGGTCCAGGTGACTTATCTACTTTCAGACCTTTCAGTTTCCCAAGAACCTTCTCCCTAGTAATGGCAACTTCACACACCTCTACCCACTGACACTTGAACTTCCAGCATCCTGCTGGTGTCCTCCACACTGAGGACATGCAAAATACTCTATCAGCTCATCTGCCATTTTCTTGTCCCTCATTACAACCTCTCCAGCATCATTTCCCAGCAGCCTACTCTCAACTCTCTTACACTCTGTGTATTTGAAGAAACCTTTGGTATCCTTGAATATTATTGACTATTTTTGTATTCCATCTTTTCCTTCTTAATGACTTCTTTAGTTGCCTTCTGGGGGTTTTTAAAAGCTTCCCAATCCTCTAATTTCCTATTAATTTTTGCTCTATTGTACACTCCTCTCTTTAGCGTTTATGTTGGCATTGACTTCCCTGGTTAGCTATGGTTGTGTCATCTTGCCTTCAGAAGACTTCTTCCTCTTTAGGATGTATATATCCTGTACCTTCTGAATCACATCCAGAAATTCCAGTCTTTGCTGCTCTGCCATCATCTCTGCCAGTGTTCTTTTCCAATCATTTCTGGCCAACTCCTCTCTCATGCTTCTGTAATTATCTTTACTCGAAAGTAATACTGATACTGTGATGGAATCTTTACTCATTATGGACTGTCTTTAAGAACCATATCTGTAAGACAGAGGGAGACAGTGCCAGCAGTTTGTGAGTGAGAGAGAGAGATATATATGATGGACAGCTGATGTTCAGCACAATGATATTTAAACGAGCGCCACTGCTTGTTTCACAGGACACAGACACATGAAGGCTGGTGGTGGAAATTGCCACTGAACTTTTAAGTACCCACAGAGGGTGGGGCTGAGGATTAATTAAGAGGAATCAATCAGTGACTATTAGTGCATGTAAAGGGCGACCCTGTGGAATCTACCAGTGTGTCTAACCCTTGCCTGGGTTGGTAGATTATCACTTGAAGACAGCGCTCTTAAGTTGGTCACATTTGGCTGACTTGGAAGATTTGGAGGACATCGAGGAGGATCGATGACACCTGTTTATTCAGATTACAAGTAGCTCTCTCTCACTTCAATCCCATGCATCTGAACAGAACTTTTACGTGTAAGACGGTAACTCTTGCCACCTGAGCTTGAATAAGTTTGGGAACTTTATTTATACGTATATATGCATAACACCGTTAACTCTTGATTTACCTGGTTTAAGTTACTATATTACATAGTTACTAATAGAACAGCAAAACCAGACTCCGGGGTGTTCTATTGCTGCTGAGACTTCTACAGGGTTGAGTGTGTAACAATACTTTAGACTAATCCTTCTCCTTCTCAAATTGCAGGGTAAATTCTATTATATTATGATCACTTTCCCCTCAGAGTTCTCTTATAATAAGCTCTTTAATCAATTCCAGTTCATTGCACAAAGCCAACCCAGAATAGCTGATCTCTCAGTGGGTTCAACTACAAGATTTCTATAAAAACCATCTCGCAGGTATTCTAGAAGTTTCCTCTCCAGCACCAACCTGATTTTCCTTCTCTATGTGCATATTGAAGTCCCCCATGAACATTGTAACATTGCCCTTTTGATGTCCATTTTCTATCTTCTGCCAGTGGAGTGTGCAGGAGTCTTGCAATCCATGTTGCAAGGAATGACTGGAGAGGCTGTAGGTTTGTTTTGAGGGACTTTGAGGTTCATGTTGGATGTGTTTCTGCATTCTGGTTACCTTTTTTCTGCTGTTCTTGAGCAGTTTGATCAGGGTAATTGCTGCAGACTGGGCACTTTGGTAAAGAATGGTTCTGCAGCCTGTAGTGGGCCAACATTGCAGAGTTGAACTGAAATAAACTGAATACTACTGGACTCCTGGTTTGATGTTTGTTATTCTATGGGTTGCTATTTGCTGAATTTGTTCATTTGGTTTGTGCTATGGGTGATGTTTTCTTGAATGGGTTCCATGGTGTTTCTTCCTTTTGTGGCTACCTGCCAGAGGACAAATCTCACAGTTCTGTTAGACCATAAGATATAGGAGCAGAAGTAGGCCATTCAGCCCATTGAGTCTGTTCCACCATTCAATCATGGGCTGATCCAATTCTTCCTGTCATCCCCACCCCCCTGCCTTTACCCTGTACTCTTTGATGCCCTGGCTAATCAAGAACCTATCTCTGCCTTAAATACACCCAATTAATTGTCCTCAACAGCCACACGTGGCAACAAATTCCATGGATTTACCACCACCTGACTAAAGTAATTTCTCTGCATCTCAGTTCTAAATGGATGTCCTTCAATCCTGAAATCGTGCCCTTTCGTCCTACAGTAACCCTTTCATTCCTGGAATCATTCTTGTGAATCTTCTCTGAACCCTCTTCAATGTCAGTATATCCTTTCTAAAATAAGGAGCCCAAAACTGTGCACAATACTCCAAGTGTGGTCTCATGAGTGCCTTATAGAGCCTCAACATCACATCCCTGCTCTTATATTCTATACCTGTGGAAATGAATGCCATTGTTGCATTCACCACCAACTCAACCTGGAGGTTAATCTTTAGGGTATCCTGCACAAGGACTCACAAGTCCCTTTGCATCACTGCATTTTGAATTCTCTCCCCATCTAAATAATACTCTGCCCATTTACTTTTTCCACCAAAGTGCATGACCATACACTTCCCAACATTGTATTTCATTTGCCACATTGCCCATTCCCTTAAACTATTGTTACGAACCCTGTAACTGGGTCACTTACCAGCAAAGATAGAGAGGTCCGTTGAAGTCTGATGGTACTATTTTTAACAGTCTTTATTAGTGAAAATACACAAAAATAATATTAATGCAAACATACAGATAATATACGTCGTCAATACAAAATCTAAAAGTGCAGGTATAATAATAATAATAAGAAATAAGCTCTATCGTTGTCTAGGAGATAATGTATTGTCCGATGGAAATATAAAAGGCACTCAATTCATTCAGGCTGCAGCCTTTGGTTGGAGTCAAGAGAGAGATTTTAGAAACTTGCCAGCTTTTCCTTTTTATGATGTCGATCCTTAGAGAGTTCCGTTGGTGTAGCCAGTCCTTTAGCTAAGCCGTTCTTCCGTGGTAAGGCCCCAATCCCAGGCAACGGGAAAGGATGCACGCGGGCCCTCCACCGGCTGTCGCTATTAAACGCTGTCACGGGATTTCTAGCGTTTCACCTGGTGCGTCTAAAGGGGTTGTTCCCCAGACCCTCTTTTATCCATACTCACGGGGTCTCAGATGTCAATCAGGTTGGGATGATGCAATCCCTCAACCAGCCACTCTGGTCATCCCATGAGGGCTTGAATGAATAGTACAGTACTCAATACACAATTCCGTCTCCAAGAGACAATGGCCGTTATCAGTGGCTTTGTCTCGCTGAGGCCAGGACACATTCCAAGCCTGTGTATTCTGGACGTCTCTCTCTCATTTCCTGGGTCCCAGACCCGAATTAATAGCGATCTTGCGATTCTCAAAAAGGAGGGGGCTACTTTGTACCCTTCAGCCCCTCAGAGTTGTGGCACATTCGTAACACCCCCTTCCTTCAAAGCTTTTTTACCATCGGTAAAAACGAAGTAATACAGAGTCTTACAGGATTTTAGAATCTAACACAATACAGAAGTTTTTTTTCCACCAGAGTAATACAGTTATACATTCAATTCAGCATCTAAACAGTTAACGATTACATTGTCACTTCCTTTAATATCTTAACATCTTGTACCTTAATAAAGTCTTGTAGCATCAGACTCCAATTTAATAACTACCTATTTTTATTCCTTTTCTTCAGCAAACAAAAACTAAAGAGTTGTGATCTTAGCTTGTGTGTATACTACAAAAGTTCATGCAAATACTAATCTTTATTGTTACTTCCAAACTTAACAGTCAATCTTCCATTGGGGTTGTCTTTATTATTCATATGCTTTGTCGAAATCCCTTAAAACCAGATCCTGCTTTTTAAAATGGTAGCCCGTCAACCCTCACCCCTTTTCCAGTTAACTCCCACGTGGTGAGCTTGTGCACCCTAGCAAAATAGGCTTTCACCCGCTCCTTTCATAGGAGTTATTTTATCAACAATGTGTTCCAAACTTAGACCATTTTCCGAATCTCCACACAGTTCTTTAAGTTTAAGCAAGTTGCTAGTTTTCTCTTCAGGACCCTTCATGCTATTAGTTCTCAATTTAAGATCCGAAAGTGATCCCTCTTTATTCAAACAGCATTTCGAATTCTGCTTTTTCACACCACCCTCTTGAAAAACAATAGCATGTGGGGTACCTTTACATTCCAACTCAATCTGTAATTGATTCGCAGTCACCGTGTTACCAAGCCATTGTCTCTGTAGCCTGGTTGCTGCTTCTGACATCAATCCAGACTTTAAATTTTCTTCATTCAATTTAGGAACTACACTTTTCCCTTTTCCTTCAATAATAATATTCACCTCACCACCTTTTACCTCCTCACTAACTTTTAACACACCTTTGAGCACAAACAACTGGGAATTCTCACTTCCCACTATTACCAAGGTTAACCCTTTCTTCACTGAACCAAGTCCATCTGACCCACAAGGACTGCATTCCTTTTCAACTGAATCAAATACCTCAGACTTTTTCTGAGCTTCATTACTAGGTTCAGTACCACGTGCATCAACATCTTGGACACACTCAAATGGGACATTTGCCTCTTCCAGGCTTTCAATACCCATACCCTTTTCAAATTCTAAATTCCCCTGATCCTCCCAGCTACTCTCTGGGCAACTCCCTTCCGGAGTAAACTCAACCCCGCGGGCTGAACAACCTCATCTGCCAACCCAGCAGACTGCTTCAAGGTAATGGCATCCTTTTCATCTAGGACTGCCATCATTTCATTATCGGGAACATCTTTAGAATTTTCAACTTCTTCAAACAGTTCTGCCAAACCAGACACATCATCCATGTCCAACTCTGGACCTTTTAACAGCCTTATCTGTTTCACATCTTTACTTCGTGCCTCTATAAATTTTCTCCTCGCTAAGGGCAGGTCTACCTCCTCTCCCTTACTCTCTTTTACTTTTCTATTCTCCGTTTTTCCACCCTAAACCCTCGTGGTACAGGGTAGGTGAAAACGTCTCGGCCAAATCGATACTGGCCTGATTTAAACTGGTCTCGTTCTCAGCTGCCTTTCTCGACATGCTGCGAGAGATCATGCATGCGGAATAGATCTTGGAATCTAGGGGCGGGACCTCAACACTTACCGGCTGGCTCGTCAGCTTCATTGCTGACCAAACCTTACCACCGGCTAAATCGTTACCAAGAAGGACGTCCACGTCAGTTCTCGGGAATTCTGATCGCACCCCTATTTCAACTGGTCCAGATACCAGATCACAATTCAGAATGATCCTATGCAAGGGCACCGCTTCTGTCACTTTTCCTATTCCTCTCAAAGCTACCATTCCCATCTTGCGACCAAAATCCAGTACCTTACTGCTAATCAATGACAGTTCAGCTCCCCTGTCTCTCCAGATCCGTACTGGAACTGGTGTGTCTCCCTCTCTCACAGACACGGTTCCTTTTGACGTACATTTCTCAGACCCTTCTCGTACTCTCTCTACCTGGGGCTCTCTCGTCGATTTACTGATTACCACAGCCTATCCTATAGGGACTGCTGCTTTCCATTTTCCTGTCTCCTTCCTCGGAGCAAGGCACCTAGATGCAATATGTCCCCCCTTTCCACAATTAAAACAGGTCAAGCCAGGAACTCTCCTGCTGTCTTGCCTCTCCTCCTCAATCTTACAACTAGCTCCTGGCGGGACCTCTGCCTCAGCCAGTAGGCTTTCTCTACCGTTCCCACGGTCTCTCTGGTAACTTTTATTCGAGGAAAACTTTGTCTTGTGGGGTAGGGCATATACATCTGCGAACCTAGCAAATTTGGAGATGAACTTATTTGGTTTCTCATTCAAATACATCCGGATATCATCCGAAACACAACCTTTAAATTCCTCAATCAGAATTAACTCCCTGAGACGCCAAAAATCTTCTTCCACTATTTCTGCTGCACACCAACGATCCAAGAGCACACCCTTCTCATAGGCAAACTCTGCATACGTCTGATTCCACCCTTTCTTTAAATTTCTGAACTTTCGTCTATAGGCTTCAGGTACCAATTCATAGGTCCGAAGAATGGCCTCCTTTACTTTCTCATAATTCTCCAACTCTTCCTCCTCCATGGATAATGCTGCATATGCCCGTTGTACCTTCCCTTTTAACACACTTTGTAATAACGCCACCCACTGCTCTTTGGGCCACTTCTGATTCACTGCCACCTTTTCAAAATGCAAGAAATAACTATCAATATCCGTTTCCTCGAACGGAGGTACTAACCTCAACTCCCGACGAACATTAAACTGCTCCTCTCGGTCTGACCCTTGAACTCTTCGCTCTTGCCTTAACTTCTCCATATCCAAGTCATGTTGCCTCTGTTTCTCTTTTTCAGCTGCTTCCAGCTGCTTTAATTTAATTTCATGTTCCAACCTTAATTTCTCCAACTCTAACTGAGCCGTCCCACTGGCTGGTACCTTGTCAGGGATATTTTCCAATACCTCAGCTGAAAACACATTCTTCACAATATAATACTGAGTTATGGCCCTTCGCACCTCCTGCTTTTTCATGGACAACCTCACCTCTGCGAGGTTTAGTCCTTTCGCAATATTTATCAATTCTGACTTTGTGGCCGCTTCTAGCGCCTCCAGAGTCGGGTTTTCTATAAATTCATCTGTCCAACTTTGCTGATTTCCCGTCTGGCTACCCGCGTAACCAGATCCAAGTTTGGACTTACAAGCCCGATTCACTGGCCCTCCAATTTGGTATCAAATCCTGAGACGAGATCCCCACGTTGTTACGTACCCCGTAACTGGGTCACTTACCAGCAAAGATAGAGAGGTCCGTTGAAGTCTGATGGTACTATTTTTAACAGTCTTTATTAGTAAAAATACACAAAAATAATACCAATGCAAACATACAGATAATATACGTCATCAATACTAAATCTAAAAGTGCGGGTATAATAATAATCAATAAGAAATAAGCTCTATCATTGTCTAGGGGATAATGTATTGTCCGATGGAAATATAAAAGTCACACAATTCATTCAGGCTGCAGCCTTTGGTTGGAGTCGAGAGAGATTTTAGAAACTTGCCAGCTTTTCCTTTTTATGATGTCGATCCTTCGAGAGTTCTGTTGCTGTAGCCAGTCCTTTAGCTAAGCTGTTCTTCCGTGGTAAGGCCCCAATCCCAGGCAACGGGAAAGGACGCATGCGAGCCCTCCCACCGGCTGTCGCTATTAAATGCTGTCAAGGGATTTCTAGCGTTTCTCCTGGTGCATCTAAAGGGGTTGTTCCCCAGACCCTCTTTTATCCTTACTCACGGGGTCTCAGATGTCAATTAGGTTGGGATGATGCAATCCCTCAACCAGCCCACTCTGGTCATCCCATGAGGGGCTTCAATGAATAGAACAGTACTCAATACACAATTCCGTCTCCAAGAGACAATGGCCGTTATCCGTGGCTTTGTCTCGCTGAGGCCAGCACACATTCCAAGCCTATGTATTCTGGACGTCTCTCTCTCATTTCCTGGGTTAATAGCGAATTAATAGCGATCTTGCGATTCTCAAAAAGGAGGGGGCTACTTTGTACCCTTCAGCCCCTCAGAGTTGTGGCACATTCGTAACACTATCTAACTCTCTCTGCAGGCTCTCTGTTCCCTCAATACTACTACTCCTCCACCTATGTTTGTATCATTGGCAAATTTAGCCACAAATCCATTAATCCTATAGTTCAAATCATTGACATACATCATAAAAAGCAGCATTCCCAACACTGACCCCAGTGGAACTCCACTGGTAACCAGTAGTCAGCCAGAATAGGATCCCTTTATTCCCACTCTTATTTTCCTACCCATCAGCCAATGCTCCACCCACGCTAGTAAATCCCCTGTAATTCCATGAGCTCTTATCTTGCTAAGCAGCGTCATGTCCAGCACCTTGTCAAAGGCCTTCTGAAAATCCAAATACACCACGTCTACTGCATCTCCTTTGTCTATGCTGCTTGTAATTTCCTCAAAAGAACTGTAGTAGGTTAGTCAGGCAGGATTTTCCTTTCAGGAAATCATGCTGGCCTTGGCCTATCTTGTCATGTGTCTCCAGGTAATACATAATCTCATCCTTAACAATCGATTCCAACAACTTCCCAACCACTGATATCAGGCAAACAGGTCTATAGTTTCCTTTCTGCTGCCTCCCACCCTTCTTAAATAGCGAAGTGACATTTACAATTTTCCAGTCATCTGGTACAATGCCAGAATCTAGCGATTCTTGAAAGATCATTGAAAGAGAAGGGTACCCAGACAGTGGAAAACATCCTGTATTGTCCCGGTACCAAAGAAACCACAACCAAGGGAGATGAATGACTTCAGACCTGTTGCTTTGACGTCGCACGTGATGAAGACCATGGAGCGGCTGATAATACAGAATCTGAGGCCACAAACCAGGCACGGCCAGGATCCTCTTCAGTTTGCGTATCAGGAGAAGGTGGGAGTGGAGGATGCTATCACGTACTTGCTGCACAAATCCCTCTCTCACCTGGACAGGGTCAGTGGTGCTGTGAGGATTACATTCCTGGACTTCTCTAGTGCCTTTAACACCATCCAGCCCAGTATCTTAAGGCACAAACTAACGGAGATGGGAGTAGACTCACACATGGTGGCTTGGATAACGGACTACTTGACAGACAGACGTCAGTATATGCGGTTGGGAGACTGTAGGTCTGACACAGTGGTCAGCAGCACAGGAGCGCCACAGGGGACCGTGCTCTCTCCGGTCCTGTTCACCCTGTACACATCAGACTTCCAATATAACTTGGAGTCCTGCCATGTGCAGAAGTTCGCTGATGACACAGCCATAGTGGGGTGTGTCAGGAATGGTCAGGAGGAAGAGTATAGGAAACTGGTACAGGACTTTGTGATATGGTGCAACTCAAACTACCTGCGTCTCAATGTCACCAAGACCAAGGAGATGGTGGTGGACTTTAGGAAACCTAGGCCTCATATGGAGCCAGTGATCATTAATGGAGAATGTGTGGATCAGGTTAAGACCTACAAGTATCTGGGAGTGCAGTTAGACGAGAAGCTAGACTGGACTGCCAACATAGATGTCCTGTGCAGGAAAGCACAGAGTCGACTGTACTTCCTCAGAAGGCTGGCGTCATTCAATGTTTGTAGTGAGATGCTGAAGATGTTCTATCGATCAGTTGTGGAGAGCGCCCTCTTCTTTGTGGTGGCGTGCTGGGGAGGCAGCATTAAGAAGAGGGCCGCCTCACGTCTTAATAAGCTGGTAAGGAAGGTGGGCTCTGTTGTGGGCACAGAACTGGAGAGTATGACATCGGTGGCAGAGCAGAGGGCGCTGAGTAGGCTACGGTCAATCATGGAAAACCCTGAACATCCTCTGCACAGCACCATCCAGAGACAGAGAAGCAGCTTCAGTGGCAGGTTGCTGTCAATGCAATGCTCCTCAGACAGGATGAAGAGATCATTACTCCCCAACGCCATTCGGCTATACAATTCAACCACCAGGGGCAAGACATGTTAAGTGCCGGGGTTAGGACTGAGCTTAAGTTACTACTCAATGCACTTTAGTAAACTATTTAAGAACTTTTTAAAGCTATTTATTAATGCTTTTTGGGAGGGTGATTTTAGATGCATATCATATTTATACTGAGTTAAATACTGTATGTAATTAGTTTTGCTACAATAGGTGTATGGGACACTGGAAAAATGTTGAATTTCCCCTTGGGGATGAATAAAGTATCTATCTATCTATCTAATGTCTCTGCTTTCTCTAGGTACTTCCTTCAGAACCCAAGGGTGCATTACATCAGGTCCAGGAGATTTATCCACCCTCAGACCATTAAACTTCCTGAGCACCTTCTCAGTCGTAATTTTCACTGCACAAACTTCACTTCCCTGACAGTCTTGAATGTGCCTTCCACTGTGAAGACTGACGCAAAATACACATTCAGTTTCTCTGTCATCTCTTCATCTCTCATTACAATATCTCCAGCATCATTTTCTATTGGTTCTATATCTACCCTCAACTTTCTTTTACCCTTTATATACTTAAAAAAGCTTTTAGTATATTCTTTGATATTAGTCACCAGCTTCCTTCCATAATTCATCTTTTCCTTCCTAATGACCTTACAAAACTCTACAAAATTTTAAAAGCTCCGCAATCCTCTATCTTCCCACTAGCTCTGGCTCCCTTGTATGCCCCCTCTTGCTTTTTACATTCAAGACTTTCTTCTTATTTGGAATATATCTGTCTTTCACTTCGCTCATTTTTTGCTGAAACTCCGGCCATTGATGCTCTACTGTCCTTCCTGCAAGTGTCCCTTTGCAGTCAGCCTTGGCCAGTTCCCCTCTCATGCCATTGTAATTTCCACTGAAATACTGACACATTGGAATTTAGTTTCTCCTTCTCAAATTTCAAAGTGAACTCAATCATATTTTGATCACTGTTCCCTTAACCTTAAGCTTTCTTATCACCTCCAGATCGTTGCACAGCTCCCAATCTAGCGCAGCCAATCCACTAGTGGGCTCAACAACAAGCTGTTCTGAAAAGCCATCCCCTAGACATTTTACAAATTCTTCCTCTTGAGGTCCAGTCCTGGCCTGGTTTTCCCAATCCACTTTTATATTAAAATCCCCAATGATTATCATGATATTATTCTAAGTATATACTTTGCTAATAAGTGTACAGTGCCTATGAAAAGTATTCACCCCCTCCTCTTGAAGGTTTTCATGTTTTATTGATTTACAACATTGAATCACAGTGTCGATTTGGCTTTTTTGACACTGATCAACAGAAAGGCTCTTTCATGTCAAAGTGAAAATAGATCTCCACAAAGTGATCTAAATTAATTACAAGTATAAAACACAAAATAATTGATTGCATAAGTATTCACCCCCTTTAGTAGGATGCACCAAATCTTCACTGGTGCAGCCAATTGGTTTTGGAAGTCACACAATTAGTTAAATGGAGATCACCTGAGTGTAGTCAAGGTGTTTCAATTGATTGTAGTAAAATACTCCTGTATCTAGAAGATCCAGCTACTGGTGAGTCAGTATCCTGGCAAAAGATACACCATGAAGACAAAAGAACACTCCAAGCAACACTGCAAAAAGGTTATTGAAAAGTACAAGTCAGGAGATGGATACAAGAAAATTTTCAAATCACTAAATATCCCTTGGAGTCGAGTTAAGTCAATCATCAAGAAAATAAAAAGAATATAGCGCAGATGTATATCTGCCTAAAGCAGGCTATCTTCAAAAACTGAGTTACCATGCTAGAAGGGGAGGAAGGCCACCTAGAGACCCATGACAACTCTGGAGGAGTTACAAGTTTCAGAGACTGAGATGGGAGAGACTGTACATACAACAACTGTTGCCCTGGTGATCACCAGTCACAGCTTTATGGGAGAGTGACAAAGAGAAAGAAACTATTGAGAGAAGACTCACATGGAATCTTGGCTAGTGTTTACCAGAAGGCATGTGGGAGACTCTGAAGTCAGCTGAAGGAAGGTTCTATGATCTGATGAAACCATAGAACCATGAGGCATGGTGATGGTTGCATCGTGCTGTGGGGTTGCTTCACCGCAGCAGGCCCTGGGAGGCTTGTGAAGGTAGAGGGTAAAATGCATGCAACCAAATACATGGAAATCTTGGAGGAAAACCTGATGTAGTCTGTAAGAGAACTGTGACTTAGAAGATTTATTTTCCAGCAAGACATTGACCCCAAGCATACAGCCAAAGCAAGACAGAAATAGCTTAAAAACAACAAAGTTAATACCCTGGAGTGGCCAAACTGGAGTCCAGACCCCGAACCAATTGCAAATTTGTGGCTGGACCTGAAAAGGCCTGTTCACTCACAATCCCCATACAATCTGACAGAGCTTGAGTAGCTTTATAAAGAAGAATGGGGAAAATTGTGGTGTTCAAATGTGCAAAGCTGATAGAGACCTATCCCCACAGACACAAAGCCAAAATTGCTGCCAAGGTGCATCTACTAAATATTGACTTGAAGGGAGTGAGTAATTACGCAATCAATTATTTTATGTTTAATAATTGTAATAAATGTAAACCAATTTGTAGAGATCTGTAAAAACACAAAATGCTGGCAGAACTCAGCTGGCCAGACAGCATTTATGGGAGGAGGTACTGATGACGTTTCGGGCTGAAACCCTTCATCAGGAGCGAAGTAACATGGGATGGTTGAGGGGGGATAAGGAATTGGGGGAGGGATAAAGTAGAGAGCTAGGAAGTGATAGGCTGGAGGGAAATGGGCTAGGAGGAAGGTGGAGAATTATGGGAAATAAAAGAGAAAGAAGGGTAGGGCTGGAGGGAGATTATAGTGAGGGGGAAAAAGAGAGAGAAAGAGAACCATACTAAAATAATAGATAGGGATGGGGGTAAGGGGGGGCAGGGGTATCAACAGAGGTCTGTGAGTTGAATGTTCATGCCAGCAGGTAGGAGGTTACCTAGGCGGGAGATAAGGTATTGCTCCATAGATCTGCCTGTGGCCTCACCTTGACAGTAGAGGAGGCCATGGACAGACACGTCAGAGTGGGAGTGGTCTGAGAAATTGAAGTGTGTGGCCACAGAGAGATTCCGCCACTGCTGGAGGACCGAGCGCCGGTGTTTGGTGGTGTTTGACCCAGTCTGCGGTGGGTCTCCCCAATGTATAAATGGCCACATCGGGAGCACCGGATACAGTATATCACCCCAGTTGACTTGCAGGTGAAGTGGTGCCTCACCTGAAAGGACTGTCTGGGGCCTTGAATGGTGGTGAGGGAAGAAGTGTGGGGGCAGGTGTAGCACTTCTTCCATTTGCAGGGATGAGTGCCCGGAGGGAGGTCGGTGGGGAGGGATGGGGGGATGAATGGACAAGGGAGTCCTGTAAGGAGCGATCCCTGCGGAAAGCTGAGAGTGGGGGGGAGGGGAAGATGTGGCTGGTGGTGGGATCATGTAGGAGGTGGCGGAAGTTACGGAGGAATATAAGTTGGATCTGTAGACTGGTAGGGTGATAGGTGAGGACCAGGGGGACTCTATCCCTGGTGGGCTGGCGGGGGGATGGGGTGAGGGCAGAGGTGCGTGAAATATGGGAGGTGCGATGGAGGGCAGAGTTGATAGTGGACGAAGGGAAGTCCCTTTAAAAAAGGAAGACATCTCCTTTGTCCTAGAATGAAAGGCCTCATCCTGACAGCAGATGCGGCGGAGAGAAAGGGATAGCATTTTTGCAGGAGACAGGGTGGAAGGAGGAACAGTCTAGGTAGCTGTGGGAGTTAGTAGGTTTGTAGTAGACGTCGGTGGATAGGCTGTCTCCAGAGATAGAAGCAGGAAGATCTAGAAGGGGGAGGGAGGTGTCGGAAATAGACCAGGTGAATTTGAGGGCAGGATGAAAGTTGGAGGCAAAGTTAATGAAGTCGACAAGCTCAGCATGTGTGCAGGAAGCAGCGCCGATGCAGTCATCGATATAACACAAGAAAAGAGGAGGACAGATACCGGTGAAGGCTTGGAACATAGATTGCTCCAATACCTTATCTCCCGCCTAGGTAACCTCCTACCTGCTGGCATGAACATTCAACTCACAGACCTCCGTTGATACCCCTGCCCCCCACCCTTACCCCCATCCCTATCTATTATTTTAGTTTGGTTCTCTTTCTCTCTCTTTCCCCCCCTCACTATAATCTCCCCCAGCCCTACCTTTCTTTCTCTTTTATTTCCCATAATTCTCCACCTTCCCACTAGCCCATTTCTCTCCAGCCTATCACTTCCTAGCTGTCTACTTTATCTCTCCCCCACTTCTCATCCTCCCTTGACCATCCCATGTTACTTTACTCTTGATGAAGGGTTTCGGCCCGAAACGTCATCACTGCCTCCTCCCATAAATGCTGTCTGGTCTGCTGAGTTCTGCCAGTATTTTGTGTTTTTATTTATTTTCAGCATCTGCAGATTCATTCGTGTTGTAGAGATCTGTTTTCACTTTGATACGAAAGAGTCTTTTCTGTTGATCAGTGACAAAAAAAGCCAAATTAAATCCACTGTGATTCAATGTTGTAAAACAATAAAACATGAAAGCTTCCAAAGGGGGAGGGGTGAATACTTTTATAGGCACTGTACTTAGAATTCAAGTCAATTCAAGTTTGATTGTCATTCAACCATACATGAAACCCATGAATACAATCAAACAAGACAGTGTTATTCCTGGGCCAGAGTAACCCTGGAGTAACTACAATGGCTGCAGCACAAGGAAGGACATTTGGCACATAAAATCTCTGCCAGTTGCACTTAAGAGCAGCTATCCACTTCCTGTGGTCCTCCAAATGGATTATTTGGATTATTTTTGTACCAAATCCCTTCTGCACTCTAACACAGTCTGCTTCCATTAACTATCTTGGTTTGCATTCAGATGCTATCCAATTGATATATAAAAATTTTCCTCCTATTTCTTTGTGCTCTCTTACCAATTGCCTGTGATCTGTGTCCCTTGTTGACAAATTTCTGTGGGTAGAAATTTGAAGGGGTGTTCATTAGTCTTTCCTAACTGATGGACTCAAAGACTTTAATGAGATCAAGGAAGTCATGTACAGTATAACCATATAACAATTACAGCACGGAAACAGGCCATCTTGGCCCTTCTAGTCCATGCCAAACACTTACTCTCATCTAGTCCCACTGACCTGCAAACCGCCCATAACCCTCTATTCCCTTCCTGTCCATATACCTAACCAATTTTACTATAAATGACAATACCGAACCTGCCTCTACCGCTTCTACTGGAAGCTCATTCCACACAGCTACCACTCTGAGTAAAGAAATTCCCCCTCGTGTTACCCATAAACTTTTCCCCCAACTCTCAACTCATGTCCTCTTGTTTGAATCTCCCCTACTCTCAATGGAAAAAGTCTATCTACGTCAACTCTATCTATCCCCCTCATAATTTTAAATACCTCTATCAAGTCCCCCCTCAACCTTCTATGCTCCAAAGAATAAAGACCTAACTTGTTCAACCTTTCTCTGTAACTTAGGTGCTGAAACCCAGGTAACATTCTAGTAAATCTCCTCTGTACTCTCTCTATTTTGTTGACATCTGTCCTATAATTCATTGACCAGAACTGTACACAATACTCCAAATTTAGCCTCACCAATGCCTTGTACAATTTTAACATTACATCCCAACTCCTATACTCAGTGCTCTGATTTATAAAGGCCAGCATACCAAAAGCTTTCTTCACCACCCTATCCACATGAGATTCCACCTTCAGAGAACTATGCACCATTATTCCTAGATCACACTGTTCTACTGCATTCTTCAATGCCCTACCATTTACCATGTATGTCCTATGTTGAGTATTCCTACCAAAATATAGCACCTCACACTTATCAGTGTTAAACTCTATCTGCCATCTTTCAGCCCACTCTTCTAACTGGCCTAAATTTCTCTGCAAGCTTTGAAAACCTACTTCATTATCCACAACGCCACCTATCTTAGTATCATCTGTATATTTACTAATCCAATTTACCATTCCATCATCCGGATCATTAATGTATATGACAAACAACATAGGACCCAGTACAGATCCCTGAGGCACACCACTAGTCACCGGCCTCCAACCTGATGAACAGTTATCCACCAATACTCCCTGGCATCTCCCATCCAGCCATTGTTGAATCCATTTTACTACTTCAATATTAATACCTAATGATTGAACCTTCCTAACTAACCTTTCGTGTGGAACCTTGTCAAAGGCCTTACTGAAGTCCATATAGACAACAACCACTGCTTTACCCTCGTCAACTTTCCTAGTAACCTCTTCAAAAAATTCAATAAGATTTGTCAAACATGACTTTCCACGTAGAAATCTATGTTGACTGTTCCTAATCAGACTCTGTCTATCCAGATAATTATATATACCATCTCTAAGAATACTTTCCATTAACTTACCCACCACTGATGTCAAACTTACAGTACTATAATTACTAGGTTTACTCTTAAAACCCTTTTTAAACTGTGGAACAACATGAGCAATACGCCAATCCTTCGGCACCATCCCCGTTTCTAATAACATTTGAAATATTTCTGTCAGAGCCCCTGCTATTTCTAAACTAACTTCCCTCAAGGTCCTAGGGAATATCCTGTCAGGATCTAGAGACTTATCCATTTTTATATTCCTTAAAAGCACCAGCACTTTCTCCTCTTTAATCATCATAGTTTCCATAACTTTCCTAATTGTTTCCCTTACCTTACACAATTCAGTATCCTTCTTAGTGAATACCGAAGAAAAGAAATTGTTCAAAATCTCCCCCATCTCTTTTGGCTCCACACATAGCTGTCCATTCTGATTCTCTAAGTGTCCAATTTTATCCCTCACTATCTTTTTGCTATTAATGTAACTGTAGAAACCCTTTCGATTTATTTTCAGTGGCTTCTACTTTTCTCTAGCAATAAATGATTGCTTTTTTTTAGCTTTCCTATTTTCATTTTAAGACTGTGGCCTTAACAGAAAGGCCATAGTTAGTCTGCTCCCATTAAGGTGAGCACTGGTGCTTCCCAAGGCTGTACGCTCAGCCATCTGCTGTTCACGACTGTGTCACAGGATTCAGCTCAATCAGGTTTGAGGATGTCACAACAGAAGCTGGCCTTATCAACAACGGTGGTGAGATGGAGTATGAGAGGAAGTGGAATTGCTGGTCAAAGGACAACCAAACCCAGAACGCAAAGAAGGCCAATGAAATCATTGTGGACTTCAGGAAGGTGCAGATGAACAATCCCCTTCTGACAATTCATGGTTCTTCCATAGAGAGAGTTTAGTGCACCACGTTCCTGGGAGTTCACATCATGAATGACCTCCCTGAATGAGAAGGCAAAGCAGTGCCTCCACTTCCTAAGGAGATTGAGGCAAACGAGGCTCCCACTCCCTGTTTTAACTGCGTTTTACGGGAGCACTACTGAGACCATCCTGACAGGTTGCATCTCCATCTGGTATGGGAGCGGTTGAGCAGCAGACCAAAAGTCCCTACAAAGGACTGGGAGAACAGCTGAGAGGATCATAGGGGTCTCTCTGCCATCCATCAGGGGCATTTGTCAGGGGTGTTGCATATGCAGAGTCCTTAGTATTATAAGGATCCCACCCATCCATCCAGCATCCTCTTTGACGTTCTTCCATCAGGCAGGGGACTGATGCACAAAAACAAGAACGGTCAGGATAGGAAACAGTTTCTTCCCCCAGGCCATTAGGCTTCTGAACTCCCTGACACATTGTATTCAAAGCGTCACTGGTTAATCTGTTCTATACCTTACAGTATTTAATTTATGCATTTTGGTTTGTAATTTTGCATGATTCATCTGTAGATTTTATCCTTACTTTCGTAAGTTATTGTGGGTTATGTGTACCACTGTGCTTTACACTCAAGTTTGGAAAAATATTGTCTCATTTCTATATACATGATATCTGTATGTGTTACATACATGTAAATGACAATAAACTTGATTATTTATCAGTGATATTTGTGTCATGGCGAAGTTGTGATTCTCAAACCAACAGTGATCTGATTTGATGCAAATGTCACATTTTACAGTAAGTTTTGATGTGCATTTGACAAATCTAATCTTCATCATCTTCCACCTCCTTTGTGGTTTTCTGTAACACAAAACCCTATTTGCCATTTAAGCTTATGTTGTAAATGGAGCTGCATTCCTATAGAATGTTTTTCTCTCACAATAACGACAAATGCAGAAGCAGTGGATGGGGTAGGGGGTGGGGGTCAGACTGTTTAACCCACTGTTTAAATCACTTAAACTTGCTGGGTTTGTTTCAAACATATTGAGGAAAACTCTCACTGATAGGGGTTGGGGACTTGGTGGGTGAGCTGTGAACTGTTTGACAGTAAGATGTATCTCCCACACTAAAGCTTTGCTGTTTGTCTTGTTTATTTAATTTTCCCCCACATTAGTTCTGTAGAGTGAATGTTATTGGATTTTTGGTTCGTGATTTCATTTATTCTATAAAGGTGAATTTCCGTAGCCTGAAGGGTTGTAATGTGGGGGTTGCCTGTTCTTGCTCTCTGTGCTTCCTTGCCTGTTATGAATACAATACATTACAAATACTTTATTGTCACCAAATAATTGATACTAGAGTGTACAATCATCACAGTGATTTTTGTTTCTGTGCTCCGCACTTCCTGAAATACAGATCGAAGTAAATATAATAAAAATTTAAATTATAAGTCATAATTAGAAAATAGAAAAGGGAAAGTAAGGTAATGCAAGTCAGGTCCGGATATTTGGAAGGTACAGCCCAGATCCGGGTCAGGATCCGTTCAGCAGTCTTATCACAGTTGGAAAGAAGCTGTTCCCAAATCTGGCCATATGAATCTTCAAGCTCCTGCACCTGACATTGTTGCACTTACCAAAGCCTATGCTCTCTGAATGTTGTGGTCCAGTAATACTGTGCTTTTAAAAAAAAAAGCTTTCCATTTCTCAGTATCAAATCATACTCTGTTCTTGCTGCTACCTGCAGAAAGAAGGTACAGGAGCCTCAGGACCCAGACCACCAGGTTCAGGAACAGTTATTGCCATTCAACCAGAAGGCTCTTGAACCAAATGGTATAACCTCACTCACCCCAATTGTTCCACAACCTATGGACTTAATTTCAAGGATTCATTATCTCATATTCTCAATATTATTATTTTTCTTTTTTTATTTGCAGAGTTTGTTGGCTCTTGTACTTTGGTTGTTTGTCTATCTCGTGTGCAGTTTTTCCTTTATTGTATTGTTTCTTTGTACTTACTGTGAATGCCCACAAGAAAATGAATCTCAAAATCATATACAGTGATATATTTGTACTTTGATAATACATTTACTTAGAATGTTGTATAACCTGAATTTAATTAGTTAGTTTTAGCTGCCTAAATGAACTATACATGCTCACCACTTTATATAATCTCATTGTTTTAAATTAGAGTAAGAACATTTAAGTGTAGAACAAAATAAAGTTTCTAAATGAAACTAACATCAACCTCTACACACCAAACTCCATAATACTGAAATTAGAAAACCTCTGGCTACAAATTCATGTTCTGTGTCATGGTATGTAAACCATCCTGATTCAATCATACATGCTGAAGTATAATTCTTCTGTTGTTTAACCCAGTTTGGTAATGATTACCAAAACACAATCAGTAGAGAATGAAATCTTCTAATCTGTAGTGAAAAAGCAAATGTTTATTTTGATATAAATAATAACTTACAATTTGATAGGGCCAATCAGCACATATAAGGGTACAAAAATTATCTCTACTTGATAATGCTTAATGGGAGTAATAATATTAACTACCTGTAATATTCCTTCCCGGTATTTGGTTCCATAGACCCAATTTCACACTACGTTTTAATCTAATTTTTATCCCATCAATCTTTTAAATTTATTTTCTAGAAATGATAAAACATTGCCATATGCATCTGCTTGACACTCTCATTGTCACTTTTATTTTAGTTAGCAATCAGATTGAGTGCCCATTGTAATGTGAAGCAATTCTTTAAGACAGTAGCTAAGTTGACCGGAGGTAAATTGAACTGCTGTTCTAATTTTGATGAAGGAGACATCACCTAAGGCACTGAACATTCCTTGCTTCAACATGATATGCTCTGGCATTTTGTTTTGCTGTTAACTTCTAATTCATTCTTAAAATGAATAATAGTAGATTAATTTTCATCAGTTGAGTGTCATTATTGATATATCGGAGCAGTACAGGCTTTGTTTCATTAATTGAATCCCAAAATCATTGATTAGAAAGTAAGAGCACTCTGTTTTACAATTCAGACAGTTCAAATACTATATGTCAAATATTTTCACAGTATGCATTAGTTAACATATGCCCTTTATTTTCATACTTTAATAAATAAATCTCTGGTGATAAACAAGATTAATGACAATCTTCCTTCTCAAGTATTTTTAACAGTAGCCACAGAAGACAAGAAGAGGAAAAGGGAAAAGTTGTTAGTTGTTGAGAAGGAAATGAGCAATGGGGAAGGAGCAATTGGGCAGGAGTAATATGTGCACATTGGAAAGGGTCTGTTGTAAAAGTGTAAAGGAAAAAGATTTGGAATTACAGTACTGTGCAAAAATCTGTAGAGTGAAGATGCTTTCAAAAATAATGAAATGAGAAGTTCTTCACTCTCAAAAAATGACTATAAGGAGCAGTAAGCAGTAAAAAACTAAATCAAATCAGTATTTGCTGTGACCACCCTTTCTTTGCCTTTAACCCAAATAGATGTGAGGTGTTGCACCTTGATAGGGCAAATACAAACAGCCATTACATTGTTAAGGGCAAAATCCATAATGGTGTTGCTGAGCAGAGAGATTTGAAATCCAAGTTCATAGCTCCCTGAAAGTGGCTACTCAGGTCAATACGGTGGTAAAGAACGCTTGAGGAATGTTTGCTTTTATTAGTCAAGGCACTGAGTTCAAAAGTCAGGAGGTTAAATTGCAATTTTATAAAACTCTGGTTAGGCCACATCTGGAGTATTGCACACAGTTCTGGTCACTCCACTTTCGGCTTTGGAGAGGGTGCAGAAGAGGTTTACCATGATGCTGCCTATTTTAGAAGGGATGTGTTATCACAAGAGGCTGGATAAACTTGGACTGAGGGGAGATCCGATAGAAGTTTATAAGATTATGAAAGGCATAGATAGAGTGGACAGGGAGTATCTGTTTCCCAGGATTGAACTATGTACTATTAGAGGGCATACAAGTGAGAGGGGGTAGTTTCAAGGGGGATATGGGGGCAAGCTTTTTACTCAAAGAGTTGTGGATGCCTGGAATGCACTGCCTGGTTTGGTGGTGGAGGCAAATCCATCACCAGCTTGTAAGAGACGTTTGGATCGGCACAAAGATGCAAGGAGGATGGAGGGATATGGACATGGTGTAGGTAGGAGGGATTAGTGTTTGAGAGCTTTTGATTTGCTTTTTAGCTGCTTGGGCACAATATTGTAGGTCATATGGCCTGCTCCTGGGCTGTACTCTTCTATGTTCAAAACCACATCAATTCTCTTAGGTACATTGTTATGCAGTTTTATAAGAAAATCACCTGGTAAGTTGTTGTAAGCATCTTGACCAACTTGCCACAGATCGTCTGCAAATTTTGGCTGTCTTGCTTGCTTCTTTCTCTCCAGGAGTAGAGGAATATGGAGTGGGACGATGTTGGCTCAACGGGGCTTCCGCAATAACAGGTAGTTTGCCCATGTACAGTACAGACAGGAAGAATGTGTGTGAGGCCGGTGTTCTGTGCTCGGTGTCAGATGTGTGAAGTGCGGGAGACTCCCAGCCTCCTGAACAACCACATCTGCATCAGGTGTGTCGAGCTGCAGCTCCTTAGAAACCGCGTTAGGGAAATGGAGATGTAGATCGATGACTTTCGTCTGGTCAAGGAGAGTGAGGAGGTGGTAGATAGGAGCTATAGACAGGTAGTCTCACCAGGGCCTGGTGAGACGGATAAGTGGATAACGGTCAGGAGAGGGAAGGGCAGGAGTTGGAGGCTAGAGAGCACCCCTGTGGCTGTACCCCTTGACAATAAGTACTCCTGTTTGAGTACAGTTGGGGGGGGCGGCGGTCTGCCTGGGGGAAACAATAGTGGCCGTGCCTCTGGCACAGAGTCTGGCCCTGTGGCTCAGAAGGGTAGGGAAAGGAAGAGAATGGCAGTAGTGACAGGGGACTCTATAGTTAGGGGGGTCAGACAGGGGATTCTGGGGATGCAGGAAAGAAACACGGATGGTAGATTGTCTCCCAGGTGCCAAGGTCTGGGAAGTTTCTGATCACGTCCACTATATCCTGAAGTGGGAAGGAGACAGCAAGAGGTCGTGTACATATTGGTACCAATGACATAGGTAGGAAAAGGGAGGAGGTCTCTTCCGGAAATCTCTTGGATTCTTAAGGATAGGATCTACGAGCAGTTGGAGAAGTACAGTCTACTCAAGGATAGTCAGCATGTCTTTCTGAAGGGAAGGTCGTACCTCACAAGCCTAATTGAGTTTTTTGAAGAGGTAACAAAATAAATTGATGATGGTAGAGTGGTAGATGTAGTCTCCATGGATTTTAGCAAGGCATTTGACCAGGTCCCTCATGAGAGACTCATCCAGAAAGTCATGAGGCATGGGATAAGTGGAACCTTGGCTGCTTGGATAAAAAATTGGCTTAAAGTAAGAAAGCAGAGGGTAGTTGTGGAAGGAAAGTATTCTGCCTGAAGGTCGGTGACTAGTGGAGTGCTGCAGGATCTGTCCTGGGACCCCTGCTATTTGTGATTTTTATAAATGACCTGGATGAAGAGGCAGGAGGATGGGTGAGTAAGTTTGTGGATGACACCAAGACTGGAGGAGCTTTAGGTGGTCGAAGGTTACAAGAGGATATAGACAGGCTGCAGAGTTGGGCAGAAAAATGGCAGATGGAGTTCAATCCGGACAAGTATGAGGTGATGTATTTTGGAAGGACAAACCAGAAGGCTGAGTACAGGGTTAATGGTCAGTTACTTTAAGAGTGTGGATGAACAGAGGGACCTTGAGGTTCAAATCCATACATCCCTCAAGGTTGCTGCGTAGGTTGATAGGGTAGTTAAGAAGGCCTATGGAATGCTAGGCTTCACTAACAGGGGGACTGAGTTCAAGAGTAGAGAGGTCATGTTGGAATGCTACAAATCTCTGGTGAGACCACACTTAGAGTATTGTGTTCAGTTCTGGTCACCTCATTATAGGAAAGATGTGGAAGCTATAGAGAGGGTGCAGAGGAGATTTACCAGGATGTATCCTGGATTGGAAAACAAGTCATATGAGGCAAGGATAGCGGAGCTGGGACTTTTTTCTTTGGAGTGTAGAAGAATGAGAGGGGACTTGATAGAGGTCTACAAGATTATGAGAGGCATAGATTGGGTGGATAGTCAGTACCTGTTTCCCAGGGCACAAATAGCAAACACCAGAGGGCATATGTACAAAGTTAAGGGAAGAAAGTTTAGGGGAGTCATCAGGGGTAAGTTTTTTTACACAGAAAGTTGTGGGTGCCTTCAATGACTTGCCAGGGATGGTGGTGGAGGCTAAAACATTAGGGGTATTTGACAGCCTCTTGGACAGGCACATGGATGAAAGAAAAATGGAGGGTTACGGAGTAGTGTGGGTTTAGTACTTTTTTTTTAAGGAATATAAGGTCGGCACAAGTTCGAGGGCTGAAGGGCCTGTACTGTGCTGTAGTGTTCTAGTGTCTACTGTTTTAGGTCCTGAAAGCAGACTACAGGGAGTTAGAAAGGAAGTTGAGAAGCAGGACTACAAAGGTAGTCATCTCGGGATTACTGCCTGTGCCACGTGACAGTGAGTGTAGGAATAGAGTGAGGTGGAGGATAAATGTGTGGCTGAGAGTTTGGAGCAGGGGGCAGGGATTCAGATTTCTGGATCATTAGGATCTCTTTTGGGGCAGGTGTGAGCTATACAAAAAGGACAAGTTGCACTTGAATCGCGGGGGGGACCAATATCCTGGCGGGAAGGTTTGCTTAGGCTATTGGGAAGAGTTTAAACTGGGATTGCTGGGGGGCAGGAATCAAAGTAAAGTGATGGAGGAAAGGGAGGTTGGCTCACAAATAGAGAAAGCTTGGAGACAGTGAGAGAGGGAGGATAGGCAGGTGATAGAGAAGGGACGCGCTCAGACCGATGGATTGAGATGTGTCTATTTTAATGCAAGGAGTATTATGAACTAAGTGGATGAGATTAGAGCGTGGATCAGTACCTGGAGCTATGATGTTGTCGCCATTACAGAGACTTGGATGGCTCAGGGGCAGGAATGGTTACTTTGAGTGTCAGACTTTAGATGTTTCAGAAAGGACAGGGAGGGAGGCAAAAGAGCTAGGGGTGTGGCGCTGTTGATCAGAGATAGTGTCATAGCTGCAGAAAAAGAGGAAGACATGGAGGGATTGTTTAACAAGTCTCTGTGGGTGGGAGTTTAGGAATGGGAAGGGATCAATAACTCTACTGGATGTTTTTTATAGACCACCCAATAGTAACAGGGACATCGAGGAGCAGATAGAAAAATTCTAGAAAGCTGTAATAATAATAATAAGTTTGTCGTGGTGGGAGATTTTAACTTCCCAAGTATCGATTGGCATATCCCTAGAGTGAGGGGTTTAGATGGGGTGGAGCTTGTTAAGTGTGTTCAGAAAGGTTTCTTGACACAATATGTAGATAAGCCTACAAGAGGAGAGGCTGTACTTGATCTGGTATTGGGAAATGAACCTGGTCAGGTGTCAGGTCTCTCAGTGGGAGATCATTTTGGAGATAATGATTACAATTCTATCTCCTTTACAATAGCATTGGAGAGGGATAGGAACAGACAATTTAGGAAAAGCATTTAACTGGAGTAAAGGGAATCAGGGAGGAACTTGGAAGCATAAGTTGGAAACAGATGTTCTCAGAGAAATCCATGAAAGAAATGTGGCAAATATTCAGGGGATATTTGTGTGGAGTTCTGCATAGTTACATTCCAATGAGACAAGGAAAGGATGGTAGGGTACAGGAACTTTGCTGTACAAAGGCTGTTGTAAATCTAGTCAAGAAGAAAAGAAGAGCTTATGAAAGCTTCAAAAGACGAGGTAATGATAGAGATCGAGAAGACTATAAGGCTAGCAGGAAGAAGCTTAATAAAGAAATTAGGAGAGCTAGAAGGGGCCATGAGAAGGCCTTGTGGACAGGACTAAGGAAAACCCCAAGGCATTCTACAAGTATGTGAAGAGCAAGAGGATAAGATATGAGAGAATAGGACCAATCAAGTGTGACAGGGGAAAGTGTGTATGGAACTGGAGGACATAGCAGAGGAACTTAATGAGTACCTTGCTTCAGTATTCACTACAGAAAAGGATTGTAGGGATGATTTACAGTGGACTGAAAATCTTGAGCATGTAGATATTAGGAAAGAGGATGTGCTGGAGTTTTTGGAAAGTATCAACTTGGGTATGTCACCGGGACTGGATGAGATGTTCCCAGGCTGCTTTGGGAAACAAGGGAGGAGGTTGTGAGCCTCTGGCAATGATCTTTGCATCATCCATGGGGATGGGAAAGGTTCTGGAGGATTGGAAGGTAGCGAATGTTGTTCCATTATTCAAGAAAGGGGGTAGAGATAGCCCAGTAAGTTATAGACCAATGAGTCTTACTTCAGTGGTTGATATGCTGATGGAGAAGATCCTGAGAGGCAGGATTTATGAACATTTGGAGAGGCATAATATGATTAGGAATATGATTGGTGTGGCTCGTGCCCTACGAGCTTGATTGAATTTTTTGAGGGTGTGACTAAACACATCGATGAAGGTAGAGCAGTAGATGCAGTGTATATGGATTTCAGCAAGGCATTTGATAGGGTACACTGTGCAAGGCTTAATGAGAAAGTAAGGAGGCATGGGATCCAAGGGGACATTGATTTGTGGATCCAGAACTGGCTTGCCCACAGAAGGCAAAGAGTGGTTGTAGATGGGTCATATTCTGCACGGAGGTCAGTGACCAGTGGTGTGCCTCAGGGATCTGTTCTGGGACCCTTACTCTTTGTGATTTTTATAAATGACCTGGATGAGGAAGTGGAGGGATGGGTTTGTAAATTTACTGATGACACAAAGGTTGGGGGTGATGTGGATAATATGGAGGGCTGTCAGAGGTTACAGCGGGACATTGATAGGATGCAAAACTGGGCTGAGAAGAGACTGATGGAGTTCAACCCAGATAAGTGTGAGATGGTTCATATTGTTAGGTCAGTGTGGAGTGTGGAGGATCAGAGGGATCTTGGGGCCCGAGTCCAAAGGACACTCAAAGCTGCTGCGCAGATTGACTCTGTGGTTAAGAAAGCATATGGTGCATTGGCCTTCATCAATTGTGAGACTGAGTTTAGGAGCTGAGAGATAATGTTGCAGGGCCCTGGTCAGACTCCACTCGGAGTACTGTGCTCAGTTCTGGTTGCCTCACTACAGGAAGGATGTGGAAGCCATAGAAAGGGTGCAGAGGAGATTTTCAAGGATGTTGCCTGGATTGGGGAGCATGCCTTACGAGAACAGGTTGAGTGAACTTGGCGCTTTTTCCTTGGAGGCACGGAGGATGAGAAGTGACCTGATAGAGGTGAATAAGATGATGAGAGGCATTGATCATGTGGATAGTCAGAGGCTTCTTCCCCAGAGATGAAATGGCTAGCATGAGAAGGCACAGTTTTAAGGTGCATGGAAGCAGGAGATGTCAGGGGTAAGTTTTTTTATGCGGAAAGTGGTGAGTGCGTGAAATGGACTGCCAGTGATGGTGGTGGAGGTGAATACCGTAGGGTCTCTTAAGAGACGCCTGGATAGGTACATGGAGTTCAGAAAAATAGAGGGCTATGGGTATCTCTAGGTAGTTTCTCAGGTGAGGACAGTATTGTGCTGTAGGTTTTCTATGTTTTTAGGTAATCCCAGACAGCCTTGATAATGTTGAAATCAGGGCTGTGTGGAGGCCACACCATCTGTTGTGGAACTCCTTGTTCTTCTTTTCACTAAAGATAGTTCTTCCTGACCTTGTGTCATTGCCGTACTGCAGAATGAAGTTGGGACTGATCAGATGCCTCCCTGATGGTATTGTGTGATGGATGAGAATCTGCTTGTACTTCTCAGCATTTTGGATTCCATCAATACTGACCAGATCATCAACTCCATTTGCAGAAATGCAGCCATAAACCTGCAGGGTGCCTCTGCCGTACTTCACTTGGCTGCAGACACTCATCCATGTAGCGCACTCCAGCTCTTCTATGGACAAACTGCCTCCTGTCTGAGCTACAAATTTCAAATTTTGACTTGTCAGTCCAAAGCACTTGTTGCCATTGTTCAACACCCCAGTACTTGTGTTTTATGGGTAGGCGAATCCCTTGGCTTTGTTTCCATTTCCAAGTATGGTTTTTTGCCAGCAACTCTTCCATGAAGACCACTTCTGACAGAATTCTCTGGAGTGTTAAGGGCTGTACTTGGATTCCAGTGCTTTTTTTGTGAGTTCTGAGCTGAGAGCAGTGCTGGATGACTTCTGATTTAGAAGGGATGCCAGTTTGATGTATCTCTCCTTTGCAACACTCAGTTTCCATGGCCAACAACCATGTTTCTGGTCCTCAACTTTGCCCATTTCTTTGTGCTCATTCAGAAGAGCTTGAACCGCACATCTTGAAACTTCTGCTTGGTAGAGACCTTGCTGATTTAGGATGACCACCTTGTGTCTTGTTACTGTGCTCACCCTTGCCATGGTGTAAGAATTGATGGTCTGAGATTAAACTGTCATATCTGTCACACCCTCACCTTTTAGTTTGGTTGTTCTTTGCCCAGTTTGATTCCTTTGACATCCATTTCTGTTTCAGTTAATCAGATTACTTAATTCAACTCATTATGGCATTGATCATTAGCACCTGTTTCTTAACTTCGTTTAATCATGCACTGGGCTATTTATCTTCAAAATAATCAATTTGAAAGTGGTCTATTATTTAATGTTACTTTCTTCAAATAAATACAAAAATTAACTGTAACATCTATTTTTTCAGAAAATTCATGGTATTTCAATGAGCAGGTAGATTGAGAAAATCATGTTGGTGCTGAATTCCCAAGATGGAATTTGTAGAATGCTCACAAGATGGCTTTTTAGAGCAGCCCACTGGGGGATCAGCTCTTCTGGATCGGGTGTTGTGTAATGAACCAGATTTGATTAGAGAGCTTAAGGTAAAGGAACCCTTATGAGACAGTGAACAGAATATGATAGAATTCACCCTTGCAATTTGAGAAGGAGAAGCTGAAGTCAGATGTATCAATACAGTGGTAGTGTATACCATGGTATTGTAAAGGGAATTACAGAGGCACAAGGAAGGAGCTGGCCAAAGTCAATTGGAAGAGACACTAGCAGGAATGACAGCAGGCTGAGCAATGCCTGGAGTTTCTAGGAGCAATTCAGAAGGTGCAGGATAGATACATCCCAAAGAAGAAATATTCTAAAGGCAGGATAATGTAACCATGGCTGACAAGAGAAGTCAAAGCCAACATAAAAGCAAAAGAGAGGATATATAATAGAGCAATGATTAGCGGGAAGTTAGAGCATTGGAAAACTTTTAAAAGCCAACAGAAGGCAATTAGAAAAGCCATGGGGGGAGGTGGGCGAGATGAAATATGGGGATAAGTGAGTCAATAATATCAAAAATGAGACCAAAAGTTTTTCTTTTAGCTACATACAGAGTAAAAGGGAGGCAACAGTAGATAGCAGGCCGCTGGAAAATGATGCTGTGGAGGAAGTAAAAGGGGACAAGAAAATGGTGGACAAATTGAATAAGTATTTTGCATCAATGTTCACTGAGGAAGATACCAGCAGTGTGCCAGATAGTCACGAGTGTCAGGGGACATAAGTGAGTATAGTTGCAATTACTAGAGGGAAGGTGCCTGGGAAGCTGAAAAGGCTGAAGGTAAATCACTAACCTTGACCACATGGTCTACACCCCAGTGTTCTGAAAGAGATAGCTGAAGAGATTGTGGAGGCATTAGTAATGGCCTTTGATGAATCACTAGATTCTGGCATGGTTTCAGAGGATTGGAAATTTGCATATGTCTCTCCACACCTCAAGAAAGGAAATTGTGAACTAGTTAGACTGACCTCAGTGGATGGGAGGATGTTGGAGTCGATCGTTAAGGATAAAATTTTGGGGTACTTGGAAGCGCACGATAAAATAGGCTATAGTCAGCTTTGTTTCCTCAAGGGAAAATCTTGCCTGACAGTTCTGGTATTCTTTGAGGAAATAACAAGCAGGATAGACAAAGGAGAATCGGAGGATGTTGTTTAATTGGATTTTCAGAAAGTCTTTGACAAGCTGCTGCACATGAGGCTGCTTAGCAATTAAAACCCGTGGTATTACAGGAAAGATACTCGCATGGATAGAAGATTTGCTGATTGGCAGGAGGCAAAGAGTGGGAATAAAGGGAGTCTTTTCTGATTCTCTGCTGGTATCTAATGGTGGTTGGCAGGAGTTGGTGTTGGAATCGCTGCTTTTTAATAATTTGGATGATGGAAATGATGGCTTTGTGGCCAAGTTTGCGGACAATATGAAGATAGGTGGAGGGACTGGTAGTGTTGACGAATCAGGGAGGCTGCAGAAGGACTTAAACAGATTAGGACAGTGCTTCCCAACTGTCTTTATGCCATGGAGCGATACCATTAAACAAGTGGTCTGTGGACCCCAGGTTCGGAACTCCTGAATTAGGAAAATGGGGAAAGAAGTGGCAAATGGAATATAGTGTCGGGATGTGTACAGTCATGCACTTTGGTAGAAGAAATAAAAGAGTTGACTATTTTCTAAATGGAGAGAAAATACAAAAAACTGTGATACAAAGGGACTTGAGAGTCCTTGTGCAGGATTCACTAAAGGTTAACTAAAGGTTATTAGGTTACGAAACCACGATCCATTGATTCAGAGACAGGAAGCTACTCTTACCCCCCCACCCCATGAAGTGCTTTCAAGTAAGTACCAGAGTGTTGTAAATGCAACTTAAACTTAAAATTATGCCTTGAAGGATCTTAGAATCGGTTAAACTTCATTGAATGCTAAGCAATTGGTTATAGAGCTTACTTGTAATAATAAACCACTTGATGGCACTACAGGGTTACAAATATTTCTTTGCATTTCCTCAGGTGACATCCTGAGTAAAAGTATTTTGATGGTGAGAAATAGAAAAACATTTGATATTGTGGCGAAGTGACAGGGGGCTGGAGACCGTGGGGCGACTACCGCAGGCTGAACGAGGCTACCACACCGGACCGCTACCCTGTGCCGCACATTCAGGACTTTGCAGTAAACCTGCACGGTGCACGGATCTTCTCCAAGGTAGACCAAGGGTACCATCAAATCCCGATGCATCCGGACGACGTCCCCAAAACGGCTCTCATCATCCCGTTCGGCCTTTTCGAGTTCCTCCGCATGCCGTTCGGCCTGAAGAATGCCGCACAGACGTTCCAGCGGTTAATGGACGCAGTGGGACGCGGCCTGGACTTCGCGTTCATCTATTTGGACGAAATCCTCATAGCCAGCAGCAGTCGTCAGGAGCATCTGTCCCACCTCCGTCAACTCTATGCCCGGCTGAGTGACTACGGTCTAACGATCAACCCGGCCAAATGCCAGTTCGGGCTCGACACCATTGACTTCCTGGGCCACAGGATTACTAAAGACGGGGTATCCCCTCTGCCCGCTAAGGTAGATGCGTTCTGCCATTTCCCCCGACCCACCACAATCAAAGGCCTTCCGGAATTCGTAGGTATGGTCAATTTCTACCTCCTCCCTTCAGCTGCCCGGATCATGCGCCCCCTGTTCGCCCTGCTGTCCGGTCCGGGCAAGGACATTACCTGGGATGAGGAGTCTGCCGCTGCTTTCTTTCAAACGAAGGAAGCCTTGGCAAATGCCGCGATGCTAGTACATCCCAGAATGGACGTCCCTACTGCCCTCACAGTGGACGCACCTAACACGGCAGTCGGTGGGGTGCTGGAGCAACTCATTGCAGGTCATTGGCAACCCCTGGCGTTTTTCAGCAAACACCTGCGGCCACCTGAGCTCAAGTACAGTGCTTTCGACCGGGAACTGTTGGCGCTCTACCTGGCAATCCGGCATTTCAGGTACTTCCTAGAAGGTCGGCCCTTCACCGCGTTCACTGACCACAAACCGCTTACCTTTGCGTTTACGAAAGCGTCCAACCCCTGGTCGTCCCGCCAGCAACGCCACCTGTCCTACATCTCTGAATACACGACGGATGTCCGGCACGTCTCGGGTAAGGACAATGTTGTGGCGGATGCGCTCTCTCGCCCTACCGTTCATGCCCTTTCCCAAGGGATAGACTTTGAGGCACTGGCAGAGGCACAGCAGGCAGATGAGGAGATCCCGAGTTACAGGACTGCAGTCTCTGGTTTGCAGCTCCAGGACCTCCCCGTGGGCCCAGGTGAGAGGATCCTACTCTGTGAGGTTGCCACCGGCCAGCCCCGTCCCGTCCCGTCGTCCCGGCACCTTGGCGGCGACGCGTTTTCGACTCCATTCATAACTTGGCGCACCTCTCCATCCGGATGACTGTCCGGATAGTTTCCAGCAGGTTCATTTGGCACGGACTTCGCAAACAGGTCAGTGAATGGGCCAAAACGTGCATGCACTGCCAGACGGCCAAGGTGCAGCGGCACACCAAAGCCCCACCGCAGCAGTTCCATCCCGCCCACCGGCGTTTCGACCACATTCATGTGGATATCGTGGGCCCCCTGCCAGTGTCGTGCGGAGCGCGTTACCTCCTGACTATCGTGGACTGGTTCACAAGATGGCCAGAGGCGATCCCGCTCACCGACACCACCTCTGAATCTTGCGCCCGGGCACTGATCGCCACCTGGATATCCCGCTTTGGTGTACCAGCCCACATTACCTCCGACAGAGGCGCCCAGTTCACATCCAGCCTGTGGTCAGCTATGGCCAGCCTTTTGGGGACTCAGTTGCACCACACCACTGCCTACCACCCACAGTCGAATGGGCCAGTGGAGCGTTTCCACCGTCACCTGAAGTCGGCCCTCATGGCCCGCCTGCGAGGAGCCAACTGGGCGGACGAGCTTCCCTGGGTCCTACTTGGCATCCGTACGGCGCCCAAAGACGATCAGCCGAGTTGGTGTACGGCGCACCCCTGGTCGTCCCCGGGGAGTTCATACCAGCCCCAAGGGGGCAAGAGGAGGAACCCGCAGCAGTCCTGGGCCGACTATGCGAGAGGCTCGGTCACCTGGCCCCCATACCCACTTCGCAGCACGGGCAGAACCCGACCTGCGTACCCAAAGACCTGCAGAACTGTAACTTTGTGTTTGTACGAAGGGGCGGGCATCGGCCACCGCAGCAACGGCCCCACGAGGGGCCCTTTACAGTGCTCCAGAACAGCGGGTCCACGTTCATGCGTGGACGTTGGGGGGAAAGAGGAGGTTTTCACGGTGGACCGACTCAAACCGGCCCATGTGGACCTGGCGCAACCGGCCGAGTTTCCGGCACCGCAGCGCAGAGGCCGACCTCCCAAGCAGGTTCTGGCCCAGACTGTGGACATTGGGGGGGTGTATCGCCGGTTCTTTGGGGGGGGGGCGTTATGTGGCAACCCATTTCCTGGCACATCTGAACCGGCTGACAATTAGCCAGCATTCCGGCTAAGGGAGATAGCCTATGGGGGTTTGTGAGTACGTGCCTTTTGGAGCATCTGCGCCCGGGGGGGGGGGGGGGGCGGGTTGAGGGAGGCTTAAAAGCAAGGCTGTGTAGTTCGAATAAAGTTATCTTTGACTGCAGTTTACCGACTCCGTGTCGTTATTTTAGCACTGCGTGTAGCACAGTGCTACAACATCCCATTGAAACACAGAAGCAGACAATGCTGGATATACTGAGCAGGCTGGACTGTACCTGTGGAGAGATATAAAACATCACTGTCTAGATTGATCCTGATAAAGGATCTTGGGCCAAAATGTCAACTGTTTATTCCCCTCTGACTTGCTAAGTTCCTCCAGCGTTTTGTGTGTTTGCTCAAGATTTCCAGCATTTGCAGAATTTCTTGTACTTTAGGTTGATGATATGATGTAAGGTAATTAATGTGAACATTAATTCTGTTTCCCACTCCACAGCTGCTTTCTGACTTGTTTTTCTTCAGACATTCATAGCTTTTGTTTCAAAGTTCCAGCACTTGCAGAACTTTTGGAATAGCCTTGCCAATTTCAGTTTAATTTCTGAGTAAACAAGTGGTCAGGTATAATTAAAATACAAATGAGAAAATCTGCAGATGCTGGAAATCCAAGCAACACACTCAAAATACTGGAGGAAGCCAGCAGGCCAGGCAGCATCTATGGAAAAAAATACAGTCGATGTTTCAGGCCAAAACCCTTCGGCAGGATTGAAGAAAAAAGCTTAGGAGTAGATTTGAAAGGTGGGGGGAAGAAGAGAGAGAAATGCCAGGCAATAGGTGAAACTTGGAGGGGGAGGGATGAAGCAAAGGGCTAGGAGGTTGATTGGTGAAAGAGACAGAAGGCCATGGAAGAAAGAAAAAAAGCTGGGGGGAGGGGAAGGAGCACCATAGGGAGGTGATGGGTGGGCAAGGAGTAACATGAGAGAGGGACAAGGGGATGGGAAATGGTGAAGGTGAGGGAGGTATTACTGGAAGTTTGACAAATCGATGTTCATGCCATCAGGTTGGAGGCTAGCCAAATAGAATATAAGGTGTTGTTCCTCCATCCTGAATGTGGCCTCATCACAACAGTGGAGGAGGCAATGGATGGACATATCAGAATGGGAGCCATGGACAGGTGTAATTAAAAGCCTATCCCCTCCCTGCTTCCCCTCTCCACCCCTTGATCTTTCCTCTGATTGGTTTTTCACCTGCACCTTCCCCCTCCCCCCACCTTCCTTATAGGGCCCCAGCCCCCTTCTTCTTCAGTCCGGATGAAGGATCTCGGCCCGAAACGCTGACTGCTCCTTTCAACGGATGCTGCCTGACCTGCTGAGTTCACCCAGCTTGTTTGTACGTGTTAATTAAAAGCCTTCTTTATTAGGTAAATACATTTGGCTTCATCTGCACTTCAAATTTCACTACAGTTCAAGTTATTGATGACTGCACACATAGTCTGAGGGGCAAAGGCTTGTATATTTCACAGTACAAGGGATGCTCTAAATATAGATTCTTTTGTGCCAACAGACTTGCATTGTCATTTGCATTGGTTCCTAGCAATAATCTTAGCATATTTTACTTGTCATCTGGGCTCTTTGATTAGGCCTCCACATCAGAAGATGAATATTAATGAACCAGGTCTGTTCTCAGATAGCAGATATACCAGTGGTCTCATGGAGAAAACCATCACTCAATTCAGCCCATGGATTTTCCTCTGACTTGGCTGTAATATGTAAATAATGATTCCATTTTCTGGAATAAGAAATATCCTTCATTGCCTGCCTCCTGTGATTACTTCCTTACCCTAATCTTTCAATCCTAATTATTGGGGTATCAGAGGTGAAGAGGGTTGGCAACTTTAAACTCCTTGGTTATTATTTCAGAGCATCTGTCCTGGGACCAACACATGTGCCATTATATAGAAAGCATGGCAATTCCTCTACTTTCTGAGAAGTCTGCAAAGATTGGGCATGACATCCGACATTTTGACAAGCTTCAACAGCTGTGTGGTGGAGAGTATATTAACTGGTTGCATCATGGCCCAGTATAGAAACATCAATATCCTTGTGTGGAGAAGCCTGCAAAAAGTAGTGGATACAGCCCAGTCCATCACCGGTAAAGCCCTCACCTTGACTGAGCACATCGACATGGAGCACTGTCGCAGGAAAGCAGCATCCATCATCAGGGACCCCACCACCCAGATCATGCTCTCTTCTTGCTGCTGCCATCAGGAAGAAGAATCAGGAGCCTTAAATACTCACACCACCGGGTTCAGGAACAGTTATTACCCCTCAACCATCAGGCTCTTGAACCAAAGGGTCATAACTTCACTGAGCTTCTCCCACCTCATCACTGAACTGTTCCCACAATTTAAGAATTCACCTTCATCTCATGTCCTTGATATTTATTATTAATATTTTTTTCTTATCCTTTTTGTACTTGCACAATTTATTGTGTTTTTGCATATTGGTTGTCTGTCTATTTGCTGTGGTCTTGCATTCATCCGTGTTTCTTGTATTTATTGTTATTTCCCACGGGAAAATGGGTCTCAGGGTAGTGTACCATGACATATATGTACTTTGATAATAAATTTACTTTAAATAGCTGTGATTACCCTTAGGCTATCAGGTATAAATGAAGAGATGGTGAATTTACAGAAGGTACATTAGACACCAGATGTTACATTTCATGTTGTAAAATAATGTAATGGACTTCACATAAGGACGATCAGACAAAATAATTGCTACAATGATGAGCAAGTCTTTAGGATAGGAAGCTGAGTGCTGGGTGAATGACTATCATTTTATAGAAGGAAAAAAAGAAGAGGTTTATGCAGACAGTTCCAGCTTAGAAGATCTAGTGCAATCCTTCAGTATGGATCTGGCCTTTGAGAAGGTTCCTGGGATTTAATACATGATGGCAAATAGGACACAAAGTAGACTTAACAATAGGAGACAGGGTATTGGTGGGCAGTTACCATTGTGATTAGAAGTCTTTGATCAGTGGTGTACCATAGGGCTGGGATTCCAATTGTTATATACACTAATGACTGGGATATGAATATAGGAGTAAGTGTGCTGAAGATATCATTGGGAGTGAAGAGGTTAGGACTTGCAGCTAAACAATGAAATTAATTGGTTGATGAGCTTAGCAGGGCATTAGCAGATGGAATTTAATGCTGATAAGTGTGAGGTGATTCATTCTGGGAGGTTTAAGAAGGATATGTACACTAAATAGTAGTGCCAGAGGGATTACTGAAGAGCAAAGAGATGTTGGTGTACACATCCACGGATTTCTACAGGAAGAAAGGCTGTGATGAAGGTATGCAGGATGCTTTCCTTCATTAGCCTGGTCATAGAGAATAGGAGCAGAGAGTCTTGGTACAACTTTGTAAAAAAATTGTTTGGGTGAGTATATTTCTGGTATATTTTTGTATATTTCTGGTTGCCACACTATAGAAGTACATGATTGCACTGGAGAAGGTGCAGAGGAGATTAATGAAGATGTTGCCTGTGGAAGTTTCAATTATGAGCAGAGATTGGATATATTGGATTTGTTTGCTGTGGAATAGGAAGGGTTAATGACTATACAACCACTTTTAAGGAGCTTGCAAACCATGGCTTCTTTGTTCTTCAATGCCCCTTAAGACCCTACCATTCCTTGTAGGTACTCCAAAAATGCATCAGCTCAGGTTTATTAGGGTTAAATTCCATCTGCCATTTTGCAGCCCACTTTACCATCCCATTGTACCTCCCTGTAGACTAAGACCACCCTCCATGTTGCCAACAGTTCTTACCAATTTTCGTGTCATCTGTGGACTTACTGTATCTACATGGAGCACTTATGCAGAAAAACAGTATCTTTCATCAAGGATCCCTACCATAAGAGCTGTGCTTTCTTTTGCAATGCAGACAAAATGCTGGAGGAATTTGGCAAGCCAGGTAGCATCGATGGAAAAGAGTACAGTTGATGTTTTGGGCCGAGACCCTTCAACAGTCCTACTGAAAGGTCTTGGCCTGAAACGTTGACTGTTCACTCTTTTCAATAGATGTGGCCTGGTCTCCTGAGTTCTTCCAGCATTTTGTGTGTGTTGTTTGGATTTCCAGTATCTGCAGATTTTCTCGTGTTTATGTTCTCTTCTCACTGCTTATTATACAGGAAGACTATCAGTCAGGGACCCAGAGGGATTAATTAGTTGTTTGAAGCTATGTGGTGAATCTTTCAATTGTTTATCAATTCAATATGTTTCTATAGGTACATTTAATGTCAGAGAAATGTATACAATATACATCCTGAAATTCTTTTTTTTCATGAACATTTACGAAAACAGAAGAGTGCCCCAAAGAATGAATGACAGTTAAATGTTAGAACCCCAAAGTCTCCCGCCCCTCAGCTCCACACTCCCACGGATAAGCAGCAACAAGAACTGGAACACCCTCCTACCCCACCAGCATAAAGCATCGGCACCCCAAACCAAGCACTCAAACATGCAGCAAAGCATCAATAAAGACACAGACTTGCAGTACCCCAAAGTCTACTCGTTCACCCGATAAATCTAATAAGGGAAAAAGAGGTGTCAATTATGATCAATAACGAAGTATTGGTGTTTGGCAAAGTCATTGACTGTTGTGTTTCATCAAGTGCTGTATTTAATTGGCAACATATCTTTCCTTTCTTTCATTTTGTCTCAGTTACTCTTCCTCTATTGTGTAAAAGATAAGTCCAAGCTATCTACATCCCTCTGAGATGCTAGAACTGAAATTCTCTGATCCTAATGTGTTCAATGACCAGGCAGCAAGTGACTGGTATCTCAGAAATGACAAAGTCTGTTTATACCGGGACATGTTAATTGTCTAGGATCCAGCTGGCATTTTAATCTCATTGCACCGGGGAAAAGCAGCAAGGAGATGAGAACACCCAAGAGAATTCTGGTCACTCTGATGTATCAGATTATATTCTTAATTTTCATTTCTATTGTGGAGACAGTGGGAAATGAAATGACCATCTCACCCAGCCTAAATACGATGACCACACAAATGTCAGCTGCTCTATGAAATAGTCCACATTGGTAGGAAAGCTGTAGTGCTTCCTCTAGAATAGAATTAATATTAGGTGTCTGGTTTATTTCATCCTCTCTCTTTCTCACGTGCTTTGTTATACCCTTTTCCACATCTACTTTTCTGCCTGCCCATCACTTTGTTCAGCTTTTTTCCCCTTCTATCCTTAAAGCCCGTTAACTATTGCATTAATAACTCTGTGTGTGTGCAGGTCTGTGAATGAATATGCCTTTGCACCAGCATTTTTTTGTTTGTCTTGAAAGTAATGAAATACTTGGGTAAAACACACTTAAACAGACGTAGGTCGAAGTGCCAATTGTTTCAAGTCTTGTTATGTGTTTTGATTCGGAACAAGAAGGCAGCGGGAGAGCACCCAAGGATTTCCAGCGAGAAGACATTTTGAGTTCTCGGGGAAGAGAGAGGCCAGACTGCGCAGGCGCGTGACGTTAACCAGTTGAATGTGAACAGTTTAAAAAGAAGGCAGCCATATCCAGCGGGCAGCGGAGTGAGAGGGCTTTTGCTCCACGGGCTTCGGCGGTAACGGGACGAGGTGAGGCAGTTGTTGATTGCTAAAGGATGTAGTATGTGTGTGAGGCCAGTTTTCTGTGGTCAGTGTCAGATGTGGGAGGTCCTGCAGTCTCCTGGCGTCCCGGACGGCCGCATCTGCACCCGGTGCATCGAGATGCACTCCTAAGGGACCGTGTTAGGGAACTGGAGCTGCAGCTCGATGACCTTCGTCTGGTCAGGGGGAGTGAGGAGGTGATAGAGAGGAGTTACAGACAAGTGGTCACTCCGGGGCCACGGGGGATAGAGAAATGGGTCACAGTCAGGAGAGGGAAGGGGAAGAGTCAGGTACTAGAGAGTACCCCTGTGGCTGTACCCCTTGACAAAAAGTACTCCTGTTTGAGTACTGTTGGGGGGGACAGCCTACCAGGGGGAAGCAACAGTGGCCGTGCCTCTGGCACAGAGTCTGGCCCTGTGGCTCAGAAGGGTAGGGAAAGGAAGAGGAAGGCAGTAGTGATAGGGGACTATAGTCAGGGGTTCAGACAGGCGATTCTGTGGACGCAGGAAAGAAACGCAAATGGTAGTTTGCCTAATAGGTGGCAGGGTCCAGAATGTTACAGTTCGCATCCAAGATATCCTGTAGTGGGAGGAAGAACAGCCAGAGGTCGTGGTACCAATGACATAGGTAGGAAAAGGGAAGAGGTCCTGAAAGAAGACTACACTACACTACCTACACTACATTACACTACACCACCTACACTACGCTACACTACCTACACGAGACTAAACTACACTACCTACACTACACTATACTACACTACACTACCTACACACTACCTACACTACAATACCTACACTACACTACACTACCTACACTACATTACACTACCCTACCTACACTGCACTACACTATACTACACTACACTACCTACACTACCCTACACTACCTACACTACACTATACTACACTACACCACACTACACTACCTACACTACACTACCTACACTAGACTACACTACACTACAATACCTACAGTACACTACACTACCTACACTACACTACACTACATACACTACACGACCTACACTAGACTACACTACCTACACTAGACTACACTACCTACACTAGACTAAACTACACTACACTACAATACCTACACTACACTACCTACACTACACTATATACACTAGACTACACTACACTACAATACCTACACTACACTACATACACTACACTACCTACACTAGACAACACTACCTACACTAGACTAAACTACACTACACTACACTACCTACACTAGACTACACTACCTACACAACACTATACTACACTACACTACAATACCAACACTACACTACACTAGACTAAACTACACTACACTACACTACCTACACTAGACTACACTACCTACACTACACTATACTATACTACACTACAATGCCTACACTGCACTACACTACATACACTACACAACCTACACTAGACTACACTACCTACACTAGACTAAACTACACTACACTACAATGCCTACACTGCACTACACTACATACACTACACTATACTACCCTACACTACAATACCAACACTACACTACACTACACTAGACTAAACTACACTACACTACACTACCTACACTAGACTACACTACCTACACTACACTATACTATACTACATTACAATGCCTACACTGCACTACACTACATACACTACACTACACTAAACTACACTACACTACCTACACTACCTACACTACACTATATACACTAGACTTCAAAACACTACACTACCTACACTGCACTACCTACACTACAACACACTACACTACACTAGACTACACTACCTACACTACACTACCTACACTAGACTAAACTACACTACAATACCTACATGACACTACACTACCTACACTACACTACACTACCTACACTACCTACACTACACTATATACACTAGACTACACTACACTACAATACCTACACTACACTACCTACACTAGACTACACGACATACACTACACTACCTACACTAGACTACACTACCTACACTAGACTACACTACACTACACTACCTACACTAGACTACACTACCTACACTACACTACACTACACTACACTACCTACACTACCTACACTACACTATATACACTAGACTACACTACACTACAATACCTACACTACACTACCTACACTACACTACACTACCTACACTACACTATATACACTAGACTACACTACACTACAATACCTACACTACACTACACTACACTACATACACTACACTACCTACACTAGACTACACTACCTACACTACACTACACTACCTACACTACACTACCTACACTAGACTACACTACCTACACTACACTACACTACATACACTACACTACCTACACTAGACTACACTACCTACACTAGACTACACTACACTACACTACCTACACTACACTACATTACCTACACTACCTACACTACACTATACTACACTACACTACCTAAACTAAACTACACTACCTACACTACCTACACTACACTATATACACTAGACTACACTACACTACAATACCTACACTACACTACCTACACTAGACTACACTACCTACACTACACTACACTACATACACTACACTACCTACACTAGACTAAACTACACTACCTACACTACACTATATACACTAGACTACACTACACTACAATACCTACACTACACTACCTACACTATACTACACTACATACACTACACTACATACACTAGACTAAACTACACTACAATACCTACACTACACTACACTATACTACACTACACTACCTATACTACACTACACTACAATACCTACACTACACTATACTACACTAAACTACACTACCTACACTACACTACACTACATACACTACACTACCTACACTACACTACACTACATACACTACACTACCTACACTAGACTACACTACCTACACTAGACTAAACTACACTACACTACAATACCTACACTACACTACACTACACTAAACTACACTACACTACCTACACTACACTACACGACACTACCTACACTACCTACACTACACTATATACACTAGACTACACTACACTACAATACCTACACTACACTACCTACACTAGACTACACTACATACACTACACTACCTACACTAGACTAAACTACACTACAATACCTACACTACACTACACTATACTACACTACACTACCTATACTACACTACACTACAATACCTACACTACACTATACTACACTACACTACCTATACTACACTACACTACACTACCTACACTAGACTACACTACCTACACTACACTACACTACCTACACTACACTACACTACATACACTACACTACCTACACTAGACAACACTACCTACACTAGACTAAACTACACTACACTACACTACCTACACTAGACTGCACTACCTACACTACACTATACTACACTACACTACAATGCCTACACTGCACTACACTACATACACTACACTATACTACACTAGACTAAACTACACTACACTACACTACCTACACTAGACTACACTACCTACACTACACTATACTATACTACACTACAATGCCTACACTGCACTACACTACATACACTACACTACACTAAACTACACTACACTACCTACACTACCTACACTACACTATATACACTAGACTACACTACACTACAATACCTACACTACACTATACTACACTACACTACACTACCTACACTACACTACACTACATACACTACACTACCTACACTAGACAACACCACCTACACTAGACTAAACTACACTACACTACACTACCTACACTACACTATACTACACTACACTACAATGCCTACACTGCACTACACTACATACACTACACTATACTACACTACACTACAATACCAACACTACACTACACTAGACTAAACTACACTACACTACACTACCTACACTAGACTACACTACCTACACTACGCTATACTATACTACACTACAATGCCTACACTGTACTACACTACATACACTACACTACCTACACTAGACTACACTACCTACACTAGACTAAACTACACTACACTACACTACCTACACTACACTACACTACCTACACTACCTACACTACACTATATACACTAGACTACACGACACTACAATACCTACACTACACTACCTACACTAGTCTACACTACCTACACTAGACTACACTACCTATACTACACTACACTACACTACACTACACTACCTACACTATACTACACTACACTACCTACACTAGACTACACTACCTACACTACACTACCTACACTAGACTACACTACACTACACTACCTACACTAGACTACACTATACTACACTACACTACCTACACTAGACTACACTACCTACACTACACTATACTACACTACACTACAATACCTACACTACACTACAGTATACTACACTACTGTACCTACACTACACTACACTATACTACACTACACTACCTACACTACCTACTCTACACTACCTACACTAGACTACACTACACTACAATACCTACACTACACTACACTACCTATACTAGACTACACTACCTACACTACACTACACTACCTACACTACCTACACTACACTATACTACACTACAATGCCTACACTGCACTACACTACATACACTACACTACCTACACTAGACTATATTACCTACACTAGACTAAACTACACTACACTACACTACCTACACTACACTACACTACACTAAACTACACTACACTACCTACACTACACTACACTACACTACCTACACTACACTATATACACTAGACTACACTACACTACAATACCTACACTACACTACCTACACTAGACTACACTACATACACTACACTACCTACACTAGACTAAACTACACTACAATACCTACACTACACTACAGTATACTACACTACTGTACCTACACTACACTACACTACACTACACTATACTACACTACACTACCTACACTACCTACTCTACACTACCTACACTAGACTACACTACACTACAATACCTACACTACACTACACTACCTACACTAGACTACACTACCTACACTACACTACCTACAATAGACTACACTACCTACACTACACTACACTACATACACTACACTACCTACACTAGACTACACTACCTACACTACACTACACTACCTACACTACACTACCTACACTAGACTACACTACCTACACTACACTACACTATACTACACTACACTACCTACACTGCCTACTCTACACTACCTACACTAGACTACACTACACTACAATACCTACACTACACTACACTACCTATACTAGACTACACTACCTACACTACACTACACTACCTACACTACACTACCTACACTAGACTACACTACCTACACTACACTACACTATACTACACTACACTACCTACACTACACTACACTACCTGCACTAAACTACCTACACTACACTATACTACACTACACTACACTACCTACACTACACTACACTACATACACTACACTACCTACACTAGACAACACCACCTACACTAGACTAAACTACACTACACTACACTACCTACACTATACTACACTACACTACAATGCCTACACTGCACTACACTACATACACTACACTATACTACACTACACTACAATACCAACACTACACTACACTACACTAGACTAAACTACACTACACTACACTACCTACACTAGACTACACTACCTACACTACACTATACTATACTACACTACAATGCCTACACTGCACTACACTACATACACTACACTACCTACACTAGACTACACTACCTACACTAGACTAAACTACACTACACTACACTACCTACACTAGACTACACTACCTACACTACACTATACTATACTACACTACAATGCCTACACTGCACTACACTACAATACCTACACTACACTACAGTATACTACACTACTGTACCTACACTACACTACACTATACTACACTACAATGCCTACACTGCACTACACTACATACACTACACTACCTACACTAGACTATATTACCTACACTAGACTAAACTACACTACACTACACTACCTACACTACACTACACTACACTAAACTACACTACACTACCTACACTACACTACACTACACTACACTACCTACACTACACTATATACACTAGACTACACTACACTACAATACCTACACTACACTACCTACACTAGACTACACTACATACACTACACTACCTACACTAGACTAAACTACACTACAATACCTACACTACACTACACTATACTACACTACACTACCTATACTACACTACAATACCTACACTACACTACAGTATACTACACTACTGTACCTACACTACACTACACTACACTATACTACACTACACTACCTACACTACCTACTCTACACTACCTACACTAGACTACACTACACTACAATACCTACACTACACTACACTACCTACACTAGACTACACTACCTACACTACACTACCTACAATAGACTACACTACCTACACTACACTACACTACATACACTACACTACCTACACTAGACTACACTACCTACACTACACTACACTACCTACACTACACTACCTACACTAGACTACACTACCTACACTACACTACACTATACTACACTACACTACCTACACTGCCTACTCTACACTACCTACACTAGACTACACTACACTACAATACCTACACTACACTACACTACCTATACTAGACTACACTACCTACACTACACTACCTACACTACACTACCTACACTAGACTACACTACCTACACTACACTACACTATACTACACTACACTACCTACACTACACTACACTACCTGCACTAAACTACCTACACTACACTATACTACACTACACTACACTACCTACACTACACTACACTACATACACTACACTACCTACACTAGACAACACCACCTACACTAGACTAAACTACACTACACTACACTACCTACACTAGACTACACTACCTACACTACACTATACTACACTACACTACAATGCCTACACTGCACTACACTACATACACTACACTATACTACACTACACTACAATACCAACACTACACTACACTACACTAGACTAAACTACACTACACTACACTACCTACACTAGACTACACTACCTACACTACACTATACTATACTACACTACAATGCCTACACTGCACTACACTACATACACTACACTACCTACACTAGACTACACTACCTACACTAGACTAAACTACACTACACTACACTACCTACACTACCTACACTACACTATATACACTAGACTACACGACACTACAATACCTACACTACACTACCTACACTAGACTACACTACCTACACTAGACTACACTACCTATACTACACTACACTACACTACACTACCTACACTAGACTACACTACCTACACTACACTACCTACACTAGACTACACTACACTACACTACCTACACTAGACTACACTATACTACACTACACTACTTACACTACACTACCTACACTAGACTACACTACCTACACTACACTATACTACACTACACTACAATACCTACACTACACTACAGTATACTACACTACTGTACCTACACTACACTACACTACACTACACTACACTATACTACACTACACTACCTACACTACCTACTCTACACTACCTACACTAGACTACACTACACTACAATACCTACACTACACTACACTACCTATACTAGACTACACTACCTACACTACACTACACTACCTACACTACCTACACTACACTATACTACCTACACTACACTATACTACACTACAATGCCTACACTGCACTACACTACATACACTACACTACCTACACTAGACTAAACTACACTACAATACCTACACTACACTACACTATACTACACTACACTACCTATACTACACTACAATACCTACACTACACTACAGTATACTACACTACTGTACCTACACTACACTACACTACACTATACTACACTACACTACCTACACTACCTACTCTACACTACCTACACTACACTACACTACCTACACTAGACTACACTACCTACACTACACTACCTACAATAGACTACACTACCTACACTACACTACACTACATACACTACACTACCTACACTAGACTACACTACCTACACTACACTACACTACCTACACTACACTACCTACACTAGACTACACTACCTACACTACACTACACTATACTACACTACACTACCTACACTACCTACACTACACTACACGACCTACACTACCTACACTACACTATACTACACTACAATGCCTACACTGCACTACACTACATACACTACACTACCTACACTAGACTATATTACCTACACTAGACTAAACTACACTACACTACACTACCTACACTACACTACACTACACTAAACTACACTACACTACCTACACTACACTACACTACACTACACTACCTACACTACACTATATACACTAGACTACACTACACTACAATACCTACACTACACTACCTACACTAGACTACACTACATACACTACACTACCTACACTAGACTAAACTACACTACAATACCTACACTACACTACACTATACTACACTACACTACCTATACTACACTACAATACCTACACTACACTACAGTATACTACACTACTGTACCTACACTACACTACACTACACTATACTACACTACACTACCTACACTACCTACTCTACACTACCTACACTAGACTACACTACACTACAATACCTACACTACACTACACTACCTACACTAGACTACACTACCTACACTACACTACCTACAATAGACTACACTACCTACACTACACTACACTACATACACTACACTACCTACACTAGACTACACTACCTACACTACACTACACTACCTACACTACACTACCTACACTAGACTACACTACCTACACTACACTACACTATACTACACTACACTACCTACACTACCTACTCTACACTACCTACACTAGACTACACTACACTACAATACCTACACTACACTACACTACCTATACTAGACTACACTACCTACACTACACTACACTACCTACACTACACTACACTACCTACACTACATTACACTACCCTACCTACACTGCACTACACTATACTACACTACACTACCTACACTACCCTACACTACCTACACTACACTATACTACACTACACCACACTACACTACCTACACTACACTACCTACACTAGACTACACTACACTACAATACCTACAGTACACTACACTACCTACACTACACTACACTACATACACTACACGACCTACACTAGACTACACTACCTACACTAGACTACACTACCTACACTAGACTAAACTACACTACACTACAATACCTACACTACACTACCTACACTACACTATATACACTAGACTACACTACACTACAATACCTACACTACACTACATACACTACACTACCTACACTAGACAACACTACCTACACTAGACTAAACTACACTACACTACACTACCTACACTAGACTACACTACCTACACAACACTATACTACACTACACTACAATACCAACACTACACTACACTAGACTAAACTACACTACACTACACTACCTACACTAGACTACACTACCTACACTACACTATACTATACTACACTACAATGCCTACACTGCACTACACTACATACACTACACAACCTACACTAGACTACACTACCTACACTAGACTAAACTACACTACACTACAATGCCTACACTGCACTACACTACATACACTACACTATACTACCCTACACTACAATACCAACACTACACTACACTACACTAGACTAAACTACACTACACTACACTACCTACACTAGACTACACTACCTACACTACACTATACTATACTACATTACAATGCCTACACTGCACTACACTACATACACTACACTACACTAAACTACACTACACTACCTACACTACCTACACTACACTATATACACTAGACTTCAAAACACTACACTACCTACACTACCTACACTACACTATATACACTAGACTACACTACCTACACTACCTACACTACACTATATACACTAGACTACAAAACACTACACTACCTACACTGCACTACCTACACTACAACACACTACACTACACTAGACTACACTACCTACACTACACTACCTACACTAGACTAAACTACACTACAATACCTACATGACACTACACTACCTACACTACACTACACTACCTACACTACCTACACTACACTATATACACTAGACTACACTACACTACAATACCTACACTACACTACCTACACTAGACTACACGACATACACTACACTACCTACACTAGACTACACTACACTACACTACCTACACTAGACTACACTACCTACACTACACTACACTACACTACACTACCTACACTACCTACACTACACTATATACACTAGACTACACTACACTACAATACCTACACTACACTACCTACACTACACTACACTACCTACACTACACTATATACACTAGACTACACTACACTACAATACCTACACTACACTACACTACACTACATACACTACACTACCTACACTAGACTACACTACCTACACTACACTACACTACCTACACTACACTACCTACACTAGACTACACTACCTACACTAGACTACACTACACTACACTACCTACACTACACTACATTACCTACACTACCTACACTACACTATACTACACTACACTACCTAAACTAAACTACACTACCTACACTACCTACACTACACTATATACACTAGACTACACTACACTACAATACCTACACTACACTACCTACACTAGACTACACTACCTACACTACACTACACTACATACACTACACTACCTACACTAGACTAAACTACACTACCTACACTACACTATATACACTAGACTACACTACACTACAATACCTACACTACACTACCTACACTATACTACACTACATACACTACACTACATACACTAGACTAAACTACACTACAATACCTACACTACACTACACTATACTACACTACACTACCTATACTACACTACACTACAATACCTACACTACACTATACTACACTAAACTACACTACCTACACTACACTACACTACATACACTACACTACCTACACTACACTACACTACATACACTACACTACCTACACTAGACTACACTACCTACACTAGACTAAACTACACTACACTACAATACCTACACTACACTACACTACACTAAACTACACTACACTACCTACACTACACTACACGACACTACCTACACTACCTACACTACACTATATACACTAGACTACACTACACTACAATACCTACACTACACTACCTACACTAGACTACACTACATACACTACACTACCTACACTAGACTAAACTACACTACAATACCTACACTACACTACACTATACTACACTACACTACCTATACTACACTACACTACAATACCTACACTACACTATACTACACTAAACTACACTACCTACACTACACTACACTACATACACTACACTACCTACACTACACTACACTACATACACTACACTACCTACACTAGACTACACTACCTACACTAGACTAAACTACACTACACTACAATACCTACACTACACTACACTACACTAAACTACACTACACTACCTACACTACACTACACGACACTACCTACACTACCTACACTACACTATATACACTAGACTACACTACACTACAATACCTACACTACACTACCTACACTAGACTACACTACATACACTACACTACCTACACTAGACTAAACTACACTACAATACCTACACTACACTACACTATACTACACTACACTACCTATACTACACTACACTACAATACCTACACTACACTATACTACACTACACTACCTATACTACACTACACTACACTACCTACACTAGACTACACTACCTACACTACACTACACTACCTACACTACACTACACTACATACACTACACTACCTACACTAGACAACACTACCTACACTAGACTAAACTACACTACACTACACTACCTACACTAGACTGCACTACCTACACTACACTATACTACACTACACTACAATGCCTACACTGCACTACACTACATACACTACACTATACTACACTAGACTAAACTACACTACACTACACTACCTACACTAGACTACACTACCTACACTACACTATACTATACTACACTACAATGCCTACACTGCACTACACTACATACACTACACTACACTAAACTACACTACACTACCTACACTACCTACACTACACTATATACACTAGACTACACTACACTACAATACCTACACTACACTATACTACACTACACTACACTACCTACACTACACTACACTACATACACTACACTACCTACACTAGACAACACCACCTACACTAGACTAAACTACACTACACTACACTACCTACACTACACTATACTACACTACACTACAATGCCTACACTGCACTACACTACATACACTACACTATACTACACTACACTACAATACCAACACTACACTACACTAGACTAAACTACACTACACTACACTACCTACACTAGACTACACTACCTACACTACGCTATACTATACTACACTACAATGCCTACACTGTACTACACTACATACACTACACTACCTACACTAGACTACACTACCTACACTAGACTAAACTACACTACACTACACTACCTACACTACACTACACTACCTACACTACCTACACTACACTATATACACTAGACTACACGACACTACAATACCTACACTACACTACCTACACTAGTCTACACTACCTACACTAGACTACACTACACTACACTACACTACCTACACTATACTACACTACACTACCTACACTAGACTACACTACCTACACTACACTACCTACACTAGACTACACTACACTACACTACCTACACTAGACTACACTATACTACACTACACTACCTACACTAGACTACACTACCTACACTACACTATACTACACTACACTACAATACCTACACTACACTACAGTATACTACACTACTGTACCTACACTACACTACACTATACTACACTACACTACCTACACTACCTACTCTACACTACCTACACTAGACTACACTACACTACAATACCTACACTACACTACACTACCTATACTAGACTACACTACCTACACTACACTATACTACACTACACTACCTACACTACACTACACTACCTACACTACCTACACTACACTATACTACACTACAATGCCTACACTGCACTACACTACATACACTACACTACCTACACTAGACTATATTACCTACACTAGACTAAACTACACTACACTACACTACCTACACTACACTACACTACACTAAACTACACTACACTACCTACACTACACTACACTACACTACCTACACTACACTATATACACTAGACTACACTACACTACAATACCTACACTACACTACCTACACTAGACTACACTACATACACTACACTACCTACACTAGACTAAACTACACTACAATACCTACACTACACTACAGTATACTACACTACTGTACCTACACTACACTACACTACACTACACTATACTACACTACACTACCTACACTACCTACTCTACACTACCTACACTAGACTACACTACACTACAATACCTACACTACACTACACTACCTACACTAGACTACACTACCTACACTACACTACCTACAATAGACTACACTACCTACACTACACTACACTACATACACTACACTACCTACACTAGACTACACTACCTACACTACACTACACTACCTACACTACACTACCTACACTAGACTACACTACCTACACTACACTATACTACACTACACTACCTACACTGCCTACTCTACACTACCTACACTAGACTACACTACACTACAATACCTACACTACACTACACTACCTATACTAGACTACACTACCTACACTACACTACACTACCTACACTACACTACCTACACTAGACTACACTACCTACACTACACTACACTATACTACACTACACTACACTACCTACACTACACTACACTACCTGCACTAAACTACCTACACTACACTATACTACACTACACTACACTACCTACACTACACTACACTACATACACTACACTACCTACACTAGACAACACCACCTACACTAGACTAAACTACACTACACTACACTACCTACACTAGACTACACTACCTACACTACACTATACTACACTACACTACAATGCCTACACTGCACTACACTACATACACTACACTATACTACACTACACTACAATACCAACACTACACTACACTACACTACACTAGACTAAACTACACTACACTACACTACCTACACTAGACTACACTACCTACACTACACTATACTATACTACACTACAATGCCTACACTGCACTACACTACATACACTACACTACCTACACTAGACTACACTACCTACACTAGACTAAACTACACTACACTACACTACCTACACTAGACTACACTACCTACACTACACTATACTATACTACACTACAATGCCTACACTGCACTACACTACAATACCTACACTACACTACAGTATACTACACTACTGTACCTACACTACACTACACTATACTACACTACAATGCCTACACTGCACTACACTACATACACTACACTACCTACACTAGACTATATTACCTACACTAGACTAAACTACACTACACTACACTACCTACACTACACTACACTACACTAAACTACACTACACTACCTACACTACACTACACTACACTACACTACCTACACTACACTATATACACTAGACTACACTACACTACAATACCTACACTACACTACCTACACTAGACTACACTACATACACTACACTACCTACACTAGACTAAACTACACTACAATACCTACACTACACTACACTATACTACACTACACTACCTATACTACACTACAATACCTACACTACACTACAGTATACTACACTACTGTACCTACACTACACTACACTACACTATACTACACTACACTACCTACACTACCTACTCTACACTACCTACACTAGACTACACTACACTACAATACCTACACTACACTACACTACCTACACTAGACTACACTACCTACACTACACTACCTACAATAGACTACACTACCTACACTACACTACACTACATACACTACACTACCTACACTAGACTACACTACCTACACTACACTACACTACCTACACTACACTACCTACACTAGACTACACTACCTACACTACACTACACTATACTACACTACACTACCTACACTGCCTACTCTACACTACCTACACTAGACTACACTACACTACAATACCTACACTACACTACACTACCTATACTAGACTACACTACCTACACTACACTACCTACACTAGACTACACTACCTACACTACACTACACTATACTACACTACACTACCTACACTACACTACACTACCTGCACTAAACTACCTACACTACACTATACTACACTACACTACACTACCTACACTACACTACACTACATACACTACACTACCTACACTAGACAACACCACCTACACTAGACTAAACTACACTACACTACACTACCTACACTAGACTACACTACCTACACTACACTATACTACACTACACTACAATGCCTACACTGCACTACACTACATACACTACACTATACTACACTACACTACAATACCAACACTACACTACACTACACTAGACTAAACTACACTACACTACACTACCTACACTAGACTACACTACCTACACTACACTATACTATACTACACTACAATGCCTACACTGCACTACACTACATACACTACACTACCTACACTAGACTACACTACCTACACTAGACTAAACTACACTACACTACACTACCTACACTACCTACACTACACTATATACACTAGACTACACGACACTACAATACCTACACTACACTACCTACACTAGACTACACTACCTACACTAGACTACACTACCTATACTACACTACACTACACTACACTACCTACACTAGACTACACTACCTACACTACACTACCTACACTAGACTACACTACACTACACTACCTACACTAGACTACACTATACTACACTACACTACTTACACTACACTACCTACACTAGACTACACTACCTACACTACACTATACTACACTACACTACAATACCTACACTACACTACAGTATACTACACTACTGTACCTACACTACACTACACTACACTACACTACACTATACTACACTACACTACCTACACTACCTACTCTACACTACCTACACTAGACTACACTACACTACAATACCTACACTACACTACACTACCTATACTAGACTACACTACCTACACTACACTACACTACCTACACTACCTACACTACACTATACTACCTACACTACACTATACTACACTACAATGCCTACACTGCACTACACTACATACACTACACTACCTACACTAGACTATATTACCTACACTAGACTAAACTACACTACACTACACTACCTACACTACACTACACTAAACTACACTACACTACCTACACTACACTACACTACCTACACTACACTATATACACTAGACTACACTACACTACAATACCTACACTACACTACCTACACTAGACTACACTACATACACTACACTACCTACACTAGACTAAACTACACTACAATACCTACACTACACTACACTATACTACACTACACTACCTATACTACACTACAATACCTACACTACACTACAGTATACTACACTACTGTACCTACACTACACTACACTACACTATACTACACTACACTACCTACACTACCTACTCTACACTACCTACACTAGACTACACTACACTACAATACCTACACTACACTACACTACCTACACTAGACTACACTACCTACACTACACTACCTACAATAGACTACACTACCTACACTACACTACACTACATACACTACACTACCTACACTAGACTACACTACCTACACTACACTACACTACCTACACTACACTACCTACACTAGACTACACTACCTACACTACACTACACTATACTACACTACACTACCTACACTACCTACTCTACACTACCTACACTACCTACACTACACTACACGACCTACACTACCTACACTACACTATACTACACTACAATGCCTACACTGCACTACACTACATACACTACACTACCTACACTAGACTATATTACCTACACTAGACTAAACTACACTACACTACACTACCTACACTACACTACACTAAACTACACTACACTACCTACACTACACTACACTACCTACACTACACTATATACACTAGACTACACTACACTACAATACCTACACTACACTACCTACACTAGACTACACTACATACACTACACTACCTACACTAGACTAAACTACACTACAATACCTACACTACACTACACTATACTACACTACACTACCTATACTACACTACAATACCTACACTACACTACAGTATACTACACTACTGTACCTACACTACACTACACTACACTATACTACACTACACTACCTACACTACCTACTCTACACTACCTACACTAGACTACACTACACTACAATACCTACACTACACTACACTACCTACACTAGACTACACTACCTACACTACACTACCTACAATAGACTACACTACCTACACTACACTACACTACATACACTACACTACCTACACTAGACTACACTACCTACACAACACTACACTACCTACACTACACTACCTACACTAGACTACACTACCTACACTACACTACACTATACTACACTACACTACCTACACTACCTACTCTACACTACCTACACTAGACTACACTACACTACAATACCTACACTACACTACACTACCTATACTAGACTACACTACCTACACTACACTACACTACCTACACTACCTACACTACACTATACTACCTACACTACACTATACTACACTACAATGCCTACACTGCACTACACTACATACACTACACTACCTACACTAGACTAAACTACACTACAATACCTACACTACACTACACTATACTACACTACACTACCTATACTACACTACAATACCTACACTACACTACAGTATACTACACTACTGTACCTACACTATACTACACTACCTACACTAGACTACACTACCTACACTACACTACCTACAATAGACTACACTACCTACACTACACTACACTACATACACTACACTACCTACACTAGACTACACTACCTACACTACACTACACTACCTACACTACACTACCTACACTAGACTACACTACCTACACTACACTACACTATACTACACTACACTACCTACACTGCCTACTCTACACTACCTACACTAGACTACACTACACTACAATACCTACACTACACTACACTACCTATACTAGACTACACTACCTACACTACACTACACTACCTACACTACACTACCTACACTAGACTACACTACCTACACTACACTACACTATACTACACTACACTACACTACCTACACTACACTACACTACCTGCACTAAACTACCTACACTACACTATACTACACTACACTACACTACCTACACTACACTACACTACATACACTACACTACCTACACTAGACAACACCACCTACACTAGACTAAACTACACTACACTACACTACCTACACTAGACTACACTACCTACACTACACTATACTACACTACACTACAATGCCTACACTGCACTACACTACATACACTACACTATACTACACTACACTACAATACCAACACTACACTACACTACACTACACTAGACTAAACTACACTACACTACACTACCTACACTAGACTACACTACCTACACTACACTATACTATACTACACTACAATGCCTACACTGCACTACACTACATACACTACACTACCTACACTAGACTACACTACCTACACTAGACTAAACTACACTACACTACACTACCTACACTAGACTACACTACCTACACTACACTATACTATACTACACTACAATGCCTACACTGCACTACACTACAATACCTACACTACACTACAGTATACTACACTACTGTACCTACACTACACTACACTATACTACACTACAATGCCTACACTGCACTACACTACATACACTACACTACCTACACTAGACTATATTACCTACACTAGACTAAACTACACTACACTACACTACCTACACTACACTACACTACACTAAACTACACTACACTACCTACACTACACTACACTACACTACACTACCTACACTACACTATATACACTAGACTACACTACACTACAATACCTACACTACACTACCTACACTAGACTACACTACATACACTACACTACCTACACTAGACTAAACTACACTACAATACCTACACTACACTACACTATACTACACTACACTACCTATACTACACTACAATACCTACACTACACTACAGTATACTACACTACTGTACCTACACTACACTACACTACACTATACTACACTACACTACCTACACTACCTACTCTACACTACCTACACTAGACTACACTACACTACAATACCTACACTACACTACACTACCTACACTAGACTACACTACCTACACTACACTACCTACAATAGACTACACTACCTACACTACACTACACTACATACACTACACTACCTACACTAGACTACACTACCTACACTACACTACACTACCTACACTACACTACCTACACTAGACTACACTACCTACACTACACTACACTATACTACACTACACTACCTACACTGCCTACTCTACACTACCTACACTAGACTACACTACACTACAATACCTACACTACACTACACTACCTATACTAGACTACACTACCTACACTACACTACCTACACTAGACTACACTACCTACACTACACTACACTATACTACACTACACTACCTACACTACACTACACTACCTGCACTAAACTACCTACACTACACTATACTACACTACACTACACTACCTACACTACACTACACTACATACACTACACTACCTACACTAGACAACACCACCTACACTAGACTAAACTACACTACACTACACTACCTACACTAGACTACACTACCTACACTACACTATACTACACTACACTACAATGCCTACACTGCACTACACTACATACACTACACTATACTACACTACACTACAATACCAACACTACACTACACTACACTAGACTAAACTACACTACACTACACTACCTACACTAGACTACACTACCTACACTACACTATACTATACTACACTACAATGCCTACACTGCACTACACTACATACACTACACTACCTACACTAGACTACACTACCTACACTAGACTAAACTACACTACACTACACTACCTACACTACCTACACTACACTATATACACTAGACTACACGACACTACAATACCTACACTACACTACCTACACTAGACTACACTACCTACACTAGACTACACTACCTATACTACACTACACTACACTACACTACCTACACTAGACTACACTACCTACACTACACTACCTACACTAGACTACACTACACTACACTACCTACACTAGACTACACTATACTACACTACACTACTTACACTACACTACCTACACTAGACTACACTACCTACACTACACTATACTACACTACACTACAATACCTACACTACACTACAGTATACTACACTACTGTACCTACACTACACTACACTACACTACACTACACTATACTACACTACACTACCTACACTACCTACTCTACACTACCTACACTAGACTACACTACACTACAATACCTACACTACACTACACTACCTATACTAGACTACACTACCTACACTACACTACACTACCTACACTACCTACACTACACTATACTACCTACACTACACTATACTACACTACAATGCCTACACTGCACTACACTACATACACTACACTACCTACACTAGACTATATTACCTACACTAGACTAAACTACACTACACTACACTACCTACACTACACTACACTAAACTACACTACACTACCTACACTACACTACACTACCTACACTACACTATATACACTAGACTACACTACACTACAATACCTACACTACACTACCTACACTAGACTACACTACATACACTACACTACCTACACTAGACTAAACTACACTACAATACCTACACTACACTACACTATACTACACTACACTACCTATACTACACTACAATACCTACACTACACTACAGTATACTACACTACTGTACCTACACTACACTACACTACACTATACTACACTACACTACCTACACTACCTACTCTACACTACCTACACTAGACTACACTACACTACAATACCTACACTACACTACACTACCTACACTAGACTACACTACCTACACTACACTACCTACAATAGACTACACTACCTACACTACACTACACTACATACACTACACTACCTACACTAGACTACACTACCTACACTACACTACACTACCTACACTACACTACCTACACTAGACTACACTACCTACACTACACTACACTATACTACACTACACTACCTACACTACCTACTCTACACTACCTACACTACCTACACTACACTACACGACCTACACTACCTACACTACACTATACTACACTACAATGCCTACACTGCACTACACTACATACACTACACTACCTACACTAGACTATATTACCTACACTAGACTAAACTACACTACACTACACTACCTACACTACACTACACTAAACTACACTACACTACCTACACTACACTACACTACCTACACTACACTATATACACTAGACTACACTACACTACAATACCTACACTACACTACCTACACTAGACTACACTACATACACTACACTACCTACACTAGACTAAACTACACTACAATACCTACACTACACTACACTATACTACACTACACTACCTATACTACACTACAATACCTACACTACACTACAGTATACTACACTACTGTACCTACACTACACTACACTACACTATACTACACTACACTACCTACACTACCTACTCTACACTACCTACACTAGACTACACTACACTACAATACCTACACTACACTACACTACCTACACTAGACTACACTACCTACACTACACTACCTACAATAGACTACACTACCTACACTACACTACACTACATACACTACACTACCTACACTAGACTACACTACCTACACTACACTACACTACCTACACTACACTACCTACACTAGACTACACTACCTACACTACACTACACTATACTACACTACACTACCTACACTACCTACTCTACACTACCTACACTAGACTACACTACACTACAATACCTACACTACACTACACTACCTATACTAGACTACACTACCTACACTACACTACACTACCTACACTACACTACACTACCTACACTACATTACACTACCCTACCTACACTGCACTACACTATACTACACTACACTACCTACACTAGACTACACTACACTACAATACCTACAGTACACTACACTACCTACACTACACAACACTACATACACTACACGACCTACACTAGACTACACTACCTACACTAGACTAAACTACACTACACTACAATACCTACACTACACTACCTACACTACACTATATACACTAGACTACACTACACTACAATACCTACACTACACTACATACACTACACTACCTACACTAGACAACACTACCTACACTAGACTAAACTACACTACACTACACTACCTACACTAGACTACACTACCTACACAACACTATACTACACTACACTACAATACCAACACTACACTACACTAGACTAAACTACACTACACTACACTACCTACACTAGACTACACTACCTACACTACACTATACTATACTACACTACAATGCCTACACTGCACTACACTACATACACTACACAACCTACACTAGACTACACTACCTACACTAGACTAAACTACACTACACTACAATGCCTACACTGCACTACACTACACACACTACACTATACTACCCTACACTACAATACCAACACTACACTACACTACACTAGACTAAACTACACTACACTACACTACCTACACTAGACTACACTACCTACACTACACTATACTATACTACATTACAATGCCTACACTGCACTACACTACATACACTACACTACACTAAACTACACTACACTACCTACACTACCTACACTACACTATATACACTAGACTTCAAAACACTACACTACCTACACTACCTACACTACACTATATACACTAGACTACACTACCTACACTACCTACACTACACTATATACACTAGACTACAAAACACTACACTACCTACACTGCACTACCTACACTACAACACACTACACTACACTAGACTACACTACCTACACTACACTACCTACACTAGACTAAACTACACTACAATACCTACATGACACTACACTACCTACACTACACTACACTACCTACACTAGACTACACTACCTACACTACACTACACTACCTACACTACACTACCTACACTAGACTACACTACCTACACTACACTACACTACATACACTACACTACCTACACTAGACTACAATACCTACACTAGACTACACTACACTACACTACCTACACTACACTACATTACCTACACTACCTACACTACACTATACTACACTACACTACCTAAACTAAACTACACTACCTACACTACCTACACTACACTATATACACTAGACTACACTACACTACAATACCTACACTACACTACCTACACTAGACTACACTACCTACACTACACTACACTACATACACTACACTACCTACACTAGACTAAACTACACTACCTACACTACACTATATACACTAGACTACACTACACTACAATACCTACACTACACTACCTACACTATACTACACTACATACACTACACTACATACACTAGACTAAACTACACTACAATACCTACACTACACTACACTATACTACACTACACTACCTATACTACACTACACTACAATACCTACACTACACTATACTACACTAAACTACACTACCTACACTACACTACACTACATACACTACACTACCTACACTACACTACACTACATACACTACACTACCTACACTAGACTACACTACCTACACTAGACTAAACTACACTACACTACAATACCTACACTACACTACACTACACTAAACTACACTACACTACCTACACTACACTACACGACACTACCTACACTACCTACACTACACTATATACACTAGACTACACTACACTACAATACCTACACTACACTACCTACACTAGACTACACTACATACACTACACTACCTACACTAGACTAAACTACACTACAATACCTACACTACACTACACTATACTACACTACACTACCTATACTACACTACACTACAATACCTACACTACACTATACTACACTACACTACCTATACTACACTACACTACACTACCTACACTAGACTACACTACCTACACTACACTACACTACCTACACTACACTACACTACATACACTACACTACCTACACTAGACAACACTACCTACACTAGACTAAACTACACTACACTACACTACACTACCTACACTAGACTGCACTACCTACACTACACTATACTACACTACACTACAATGCCTACACTGCACTACACTACATACACTACACTATACTACACTAGACTAAACTACACTACACTACACTACCTACACTAGACTACACTACCTACACTACACTATACTATACTACACTACAATGCCTACACTGCACTACACTACATACACTACACTACACTAAACTACACTACACTACCTACACTACCTACACTACACTATATACACTAGACTACACTACACTACAATACCTACACTACACTATACTACACTACACTACACTACCTACACTACACTACACTACATACACTACACTACCTACACTAGACAACACCACCTACACTAGACTAAACTACACTACACTACACTACCTACACTACACTATACTACACTACACTACAATGCCTACACTGCACTACACTACATACACTACACTATACTACACTACACTACAATACCAACACTACACTACACTAGACTAAACTACACTACACTACACTACCTACACTAGACTACACTACCTACACTACGCTATACTATACTACACTACAATGCCTACACTGTACTACACTACATACACTACACTACCTACACTAGACTACACTACCTACACTAGACTAAACTACACTACACTACACTACCTACACTACACTACACTACCTACACTACCTACACTACACTATATACACTAGACTACACGACACTACAATACCTACACTACACTACCTACACTAGTCTACACTACCTACACTAGACTACACTACACTACACTACACTACCTACACTATACTACACTACACTACCTACACTAGACTACACTACCTACACTACACTACCTACACTAGACTACACTACACTACACTACCTACACTAGACTACACTATACTACACTACACTACCTACACTAGACTACACTACCTACACTACACTATACTACACTACACTACAATACCTACACTACACTACAGTATACTACACTACTGTACCTACACTACACTACACTATACTACACTACACTACCTACACTACCTACTCTACACTACCTACACTAGACTACACTACACTACAATACCTACACTACACTACACTACCTATACTAGACTACACTACCTACACTACACTATACTACACTACACTACCTACACTACACTACACTACCTACACTACCTACACTACACTATACTACACTACAATGCCTACACTGCACTACACTACATACACTACACTACCTACACTAGACTATATTACCTACACTAGACTAAACTACACTACACTACACTACCTACACTACACTACACTACACTAAACTACACTACACTACCTACACTACACTACACTACACTACCTACACTACACTATATACACTAGACTACACTACACTACAATACCTACACTACACTACCTACACTAGACTACACTACATACACTACACTACCTACACTAGACTAAACTACACTACAATACCTACACTACACTACAGTATACTACACTACTGTACCTACACTACACTACACTACACTACACTATACTACACTACACTACCTACACTACCTACTCTACACTACCTACACTAGACTACACTACACTACAATACCTACACTACACTACACTACCTACACTAGACTACACTACCTACACTACACTACCTACAATAGACTACACTACCTACACTACACTACACTACATACACTACACTACCTACACTAGACTACACTACCTACACTACACTACACTACCTACACTACACTACCTACACTAGACTACACTACCTACACTACACTACACTATACTACACTACACTACCTACACTGCCTACTCTACACTACCTACACTAGACTACACTACACTACAATACCTACACTACACTACACTACCTATACTAGACTACACTACCTACACTACACTACACTACCTACACTACACTACCTACACTAGACTACACTACCTACACTACACTACACTATACTACACTACACTACCTACACTACACTACACTACCTGCACTAAACTACCTACACTACACTATACTACACTACACTACACTACCTACACTACACTACACTACATACACTACACTACCTACACTAGACAACACCACCTACACTAGACTAAACTACACTACACTACACTACCTACACTAGACTACACTACCTACACTACACTATACTACACTACACTACAATGCCTACACTGCACTACACTACATACACTACACTATACTACACTACACTACAATACCAACACTACACTACACTACACTAGACTAAACTACACTACACTACACTACCTACACTAGACTACACTACCTACACTACACTATACTATACTACACTACAATGCCTACACTGCACTACACTACATACACTACACTACCTACACTAGACTACACTACCTACACTAGACTAAACTACACTACACTACACTACCTACACTAGACTACACTACCTACACTACACTATACTATACTACACTACAATGCCTACACTGCACTACACTACAATACCTACACTACACTACAGTATACTACACTACTGTACCTACACTACACTACACTATACTACACTACAATGCCTACACTGCACTACACTACATACACTACACTACCTACACTAGACTATATTACCTACACTAGACTAAACTACACTACACTACACTACCTACACTACACTACACTACACTAAACTACACTACACTACCTACACTACACTACACTACACTACACTACCTACACTACACTATATACACTAGACTACACTACACTACAATACCTACACTACACTACCTACACTAGACTACACTACATACACTACACTACCTACACTAGACTAAACTACACTACAATACCTACACTACACTACACTATACTACACTACACTACCTATACTACACTACAATACCTACACTACACTACAGTATACTACACTACTGTACCTACACTACACTACACTACACTATACTACACTACACTACCTACACTACCTACTCTACACTACCTACACTAGACTACACTACACTACAATACCTACACTACACTACACTACCTACACTAGACTACACTACCTACACTACACTACCTACAATAGACTACACTACCTACACTACACTACACTACATACACTACACTACCTACACTAGACTACACTACCTACACTACACTACACTACCTACACTACACTACCTACACTAGACTACACTACCTACACTACACTACACTATACTACACTACACTACCTACACTGCCTACTCTACACTACCTACACTAGACTACACTACACTACAATACCTACACTACACTACACTACCTATACTAGACTACACTACCTACACTACACTACCTACACTACACTACCTACACTAGACTACACTACCTACACTACACTACACTATACTACACTACACTACCTACACTACACTACACTACCTGCACTACACTACCTACACTACACTATACTACACTACACTACACTACCTACACTACACTACACTACATACACTACACTACCTACACTAGACAACACCACCTACACTAGACTAAACTACACTACACTACACTACCTACACTAGACTACACTACCTACACTACACTATACTACACTACACTACAATGCCTACACTGCACTACACTACATACACTACACTATACTACACTACACTACAATACCAACACTACACTACACTACACTAGACTAAACTACACTACACTACACTACCTACACTAGACTACACTACCTACACTACACTATACTATACTACACTACAATGCCTACACTGCACTACACTACATACACTACACTACCTACACTAGACTACACTACCTACACTAGACTAAACTACACTACACTACACTACCTACACTACCTACACTACACTATATACACTAGACTACACGACACTACAATACCTACACTACACTACCTACACTAGACTACACTACCTACACTAGACTACACTACCTATACTACACTACACTACACTACACTACCTACACTAGACTACACTACCTACACTACACTACCTACACTAGACTACACTACACTACACTACCTACACTAGACTACACTATACTACACTACACTACTTACACTACACTACCTACACTAGACTACACTACCTACACTACACTATACTACACTACACTACAATACCTACACTACACTACAGTATACTACACTACTGTACCTACACTACACTACACTACACTACACTACACTATACTACACTACACTACCTACACTACCTACTCTACACTACCTACACTAGACTACACTACACTACAATACCTACACTACACTACACTACCTATACTAGACTACACTACCTACACTACACTACACTACCTACACTACCTACACTACACTATACTACCTACACTACACTATACTACACTACAATGCCTACACTGCACTACACTACATACACTACACTACCTACACTAGACTATATTACCTACACTAGACTAAACTACACTACACTACACTACCTACACTACACTACACTAAACTACACTACACTACCTACACTACACTACACTACCTACACTACACTATATACACTAGACTACACTACACTACAATACCTACACTACACTACCTACACTAGACTACACTACATACACTACACTACCTACACTAGACTAAACTACACTACAATACCTACACTACACTACACTATACTACACTACACTACCTATACTACACTACAATACCTACACTACACTACAGTATACTACACTACTGTACCTACACTACACTACACTACTCTATACTACACTACACTACCTACACTACCTACTCTACACTACCTACACTAGACTACACTACACTACAATACCTACACTACACTACACTACCTACACTAGACTACACTACCTACACTACACTACCTACAATAGACTACACTACCTACACTACACTACACTACATACACTACACTACCTACACTAGACTACACTACCTACACTACACTACACTACCTACACTACACTACCTACACTAGACTACACTACCTACACTACACTACACTATACTACACTACACTACCTACACTACCTACTCTACACTACCTACACTACCTACACTACACTACACGACCTACACTACCTACACTACACTATACTACACTACAATGCCTACACTGCACTACACTACATACACTACACTACCTACACTAGACTATATTCCCTACACTAGACTAAACTACACTACACTACACTACCTACACTACACTACACTAAACTACACTACACTACCTACACTACACTACACTACCTACACTACACTATATACACTAGACTACACTACACTACAATACCTACACTACACTACCTACACTAGACTACACTACATACACTACACTACCTACACTAGACTAAACTACACTACAATACCTACACTACACTACACTATACTACACTACACTACCTATACTACACTACAATACCTACACTACACTACAGTATACTACACTACTGTACCTACACTACACTACACTACACTATACTACACTACACTACCTACACTACCTACTCTACACTACCTACACTAGACTACACTACACTACAATACCTACACTACACTACACTACCTACACTAGACTACACTACCTACACTACACTACCTACAATAGACTACACTACCTACACTACACTACACTACATACACTACACTACCTACACTAGACTACACTACCTACACTACACTACACTACCTACACTACACTACCTACACTAGACTACACTACCTACACTACACTACACTATACTACACTACACTACCTACACTACCTACTCTACACTACCTACACTAGACTACACTACACTACAATACCTACACTACACTACACTACCTATACTAGACTACACTACCTACACTACACTACACTACCTACACTACACTACACTATACTACACTACACTACCTACACTACACTACACTACCTGCACTAAACTACCTACACTACACTATACTACACTACTGTACCTACACTATACTACACTACACTACACTACACTACCTACACTAGACTACACTACCTACACTACCTACACTACACTATATACACTAGACTACACGACACTACAATACCTACACTACACTACCTACACTAGACTACACTACCTACACTACACTACATACACTACACTATATACACTAGACTACACTACCTACACTACACTACAATACCTACACTACACTACACTACACTAAACTACACTACACTACCTACACTACACTACACTACACTACCTACACTACACTATATACACTAGACTACACTACCTACACTACACTACACTATACTACACTACACTACCTACACTACCTACTCTACACTACCTACACTAGACTACACTACACTACAATACCTACACTACACTACACTACCTATACTAGACTACACTACCTACACTACACTACACTACCTGCACTAAACTACCTATACTATACTACACTACCTACACTACACTACACTACCTGCACTACACTACCTACACTACACTACAATACCAACACTACACTACACTATACTACACTACTGTACCTACACTATACTACACTACACTACCTATACTACACTACACTACAATACCTACACTACACTATACTATACTACACTACACTACCTACACTACACTACAATACCAACACTACACTACACTACACTATACTATACTACACTACACTACACTACCTAAACTATACTACACTACACTACACTACCTACACTAGACTACACTACCTACACTACACTACCTACACTAGACTACACTACCTACACTACACTACCTACACTAGACTACACTACACTACCTACACTAGACTACACTACCTACACTACACTACACTACCTACACTATACTACACTGCACTACACTACCTACACTAGACTAAACTACACTACACTACACTACCTACACTAGACTACACTACACTACCTACACTAGACTACACTACACTACAATACCTACACTACACTACACTACCTATACTAGACTACACTACCTACACTACACTACACTACCTGCACTAAACTACCTATACTATACTACACTACCTACACTACACTACACTACCTGCACTACACTACCTACACTACACTACAATACCAACACTACACTACACTATACTACACTACTGTACCTACACTATACTACACTACACTACCTATACTACACTACACTACAATACCTACACTACACTATACTATACTACACTACACTACCTACACTACACTACAATACCAACACTACACTACACTACACTATACTATACTACACTACACTACACTACCTAAACTATACTACACTACACTACACTACCTACACTAGACTACACTACCTACACTACACTACCTACACTAGACTACACTACCTACACTACACTACCTACACTAGACTACACTACCTACACTACACTACCTACACTAGACTACACTACACTACCTACACTAGACTACACTACCTACACTACACTACACTACCTACACTATACTACACTACACTACACTACCTACACTAGACTAAACTACACTACACTACACTACCTACACTAGACTACACTACCTACACTACACTACCTACACTAGACTACACTACACTACCTACACTAGACTACACTACCTACACTACACTACACTACCTACACTATACTACACTACACTACACTACCTACACTAGACTAAACTACACCACACTACACTACCTACACTAGACTACACTACACTACCTACACTAGACTACACTACACTACAATACCTACACTACACTACACTACCTATACTAGACTACACTACCTACACTACACTACACTACCTGCACTAAACTACCTATACTATACTACACTACCTACACTACACTACACTACCTGCACTACACTACCTACACTACACTACAATACCAACACTACACTACACTATACTACACTACTGTACCTACACTATACTACACTACACTACCTATACTACACTACACTACAATACCTACACTACACTATACTATACTACACTACACTACCTACACTACACTACAATACCAACACTACACTACACTACACTATACTATACTACACTACACTACACTACCTAAACTATACTACACTACACTACACTACCTACACTAGACTACACTACCTACACTACACTACCTACACTAGACTACACTACCTACACTACACTACCTACACTAGACTACACTACCTACACTACACTACCTACACTAGACTACACTACACTACCTACACTAGACTACACTACCTACACTACACTACACTACCTACACTATACTACACTACACTACACTACCTACACTAGACTAAACTACACTACACTACACTACCTACACTAGACTACACTACCTACACTACACTACCTACACTAGACTACACTACACTACCTACACTAGACTACACTACCTACACTACACTACACTACCTACACTATACTACACTACACTACACTACCTACACTAGACTACACTACCTACACTACACTACCTACACTAGACTACACTACACTACACTACACTACACTACCTACACTATACTACACTACACTACACTACCTACACTAGACTAAACTACACTACACTACACTACCTACACTAGACTACACTACCTACACTACACTACCTACACTAGACTACACTACCTACACTACACTACCTACACTAGACTACACTACACTACCTACACTACACTACCTAGACTAAACTACACTACACTACAGTATACTACACTACTGTACCTACACTACCTACACTACACTACAATACCTACACTACACTATACTATACTACACTACAATACCTACACTACACTATACTATACTACACTACAATACCTACACTACACTATACTATACTACACTACAATACCTACACTACACTACAGTATACTACACTACTGTACCTACACTACACTACACTACACTATACTACACTACACTACCTACACTACCTACTCTACACTACAATACCTACACTACACTATACTACACTACACTACACTACCTACACTATACTACACTACACTACACTACCTACACTAGACTACACTATACTACACTACAATACCAACACTACACTACCTACACTACACTACACTACAATACCTACACTCCACTACACTACCTACACTACCTACTCTACACTACAATACCTGCACTACACTATACTACACTACACTACCTATACTACACTACACTACCTACACTACCTACACTAAACTACACTACAATACCTACACTCCACTGCATACTCTACCTACACTACACTACCTTACACTACCTACACTACACTACAATACCTACACTACACTATACTACCTATACTACACTACACTACACTATACTACACTGCACTACACTACACTACAATACCTACACTACACTACACTATCTATTCTAGACTACCATACCTACACTACACTATACTACACTACACTACCTACACTACAACACACTACACCACACTACAGAGGCAAAGGACAAAATGCAGGACAAAAATGCAGAATTATTCAGGCCAGGCAAAAAGGAATGATTGTTGCAGATCGGAGTGTCACTATAAGTTTTTTTGCCTTAAAGTGTAGTTGAATCTTCTTCTGAATTCTTATAGTGCTGCCAACCACAAAGCTGTTACTAAAATGTGATTTACTAACTGCAGTGGGGCTATTAAGGACAGCAGGTAAGGAAGTCTTCTTACTAAGCATTTGCTCTAAGAGTAACCATGCTGGGCACAATTCTGAGGTAGAGGGTGGGCCTTTTTTCCACTGTGCAAGAATGGATAATTTGGCAGCCCAGTAATACATTTTACTGTCCAATAAAATAAGTTAAGTTGTCATTTGCTTTATCATAGTGTATTCTCTTCAAATAAACTGGCTGGTGGTGTAGTGGCATCCACACTGGACTTCAAGATGTGTGGTCGTGGGTTCGAATCCAGCCAGCCCCTTGCACACTTTCCATCCCTGATGGGTTGCGCATCAGGCTGGCAACTTGACCACGTAAAAATGCTGAAGAAATGGCAAGGTTGCCACCTGATGTGCCACAATGTTTGGAAAGGATCAACAACGATTCTCTTCAAATGTTCAAAAAGCCTGAACAGCTTCCTTGCCTCGTTTGAAAAAAAATTCATACAATAGATACATTGGCTGCAAAAAGTGAACCATGGCGGTGTGCTGCGAGCTGTGAAATAAAACTTCTAAACGTACCTCTTTGGAATTACTCTGACTGAAATCTGCAACCTGTAATTTCCCTTTAAGCAATGTACTTTTAAACTATCTTAATGAACCAGCAATTTCACCATCTTCTGGAGGACTCAGCTGACTTAACTCTCGAACCTCTAAACGATGAAGGTACACTGCCATGGCCAGAAGTGAGGAAGGAGGGGAGAACGCCGAGCCAGACTAAAACGTAAAGGACTGAGACTCTCCCTACCCAGCACCTTGTTGGCAAATGTATAGTCACTGGATAACAAAACTGATGATCTAAGGCCAAATTGCTATATTGGAGGGAAATGAGGAGTTGGTGCATTCTGTGTTTCATGGAAGCATGTCCCACTCTGGCCATGCAGGTGCATAGGTAAGACTCAAAGCTTCTCAATACATAGGATGGACGGAACTACTGATTTGGAGAAGGCAAAAGATGAGGTCTATATTTCATGATAAACTCTTTGTGGTTCACGGATTTGGGGGTTTTGTCATACTCTTGTTCCCCTGACCTGCAGTGTCCAAGCCGGCCATTCTATTTACCCAAGAGTGTTTCCCTTCATGATCCTGATCACAGTTTACATACCGCCAAAAGCCAATGTAAATCAGGCACTTGGGATATTGAATACTGCCATCATCAAAGAAGTCCGCCCTGATGCATTTCATATCATAGCTGAGGACTTCAATCAGGCTTGTTTAAAGAAATCTGCACTCAATTATCATCAGTATATAACCTGCAGCACCAGGGGTCCCGCACACTGGTATACTAAGGTAAGGAATGCCCAGACTGCACTTTGGAAAATCTATATCATGTGAGCTCTAAGGTCAAAGGAAGAATCCTTTAAGGAACAGACACAATGTTCATCATTGAAAATGGTCACAGTTAGTTCTCCCAATTACTGGGCTTTCAAATATCATTTCTGCATTTTCAAAGAACGTTCTCAAAATGCTCAGAAGTCCTTTATTTGGTTTTGCAGGGAAGCTAGAAAATGTTTTAGGTTTGGGTTTCAGTTTGGACTCACTGTTTAGTATAATTCAATGTACAATTTGCTCAAACACATTTATTAGGCAAACACCTGAATGATAATTTTTAAACAAGCCTTAGATGAGATATCAGCTTTGTCGTCAGCTTAGTAACAGGACTTTTGTTTCAATCAGAAATCCTGTGGAAGTGCCTTGAGAACAAAGTACAAGCTGAGATATAATTTCAATGGGAATGGAATGCTGCTCTGATACAGGTGAGTAAGACATTAAACCAAAGTCTCCTCAGCTGAATGTAAAACGATATTTGGTTTTTTTAGTTAATATTTATGTCTTAACCAAGTCACCAATCTGGATATTTATCTTTTGAGTTGTTTGAGGAACTTTGCAATAATGAAATTGATTGACACCTTTTTGTTTTATTCATACTTGAGTTGTGGGTTCCATCCGCCCTTATTTGCTTTTGGATATTGGGAACCACTTTCTAGAACCATTATAACCTTTGTACCTTCAATCTACTTTGGGGAGCAACAATGATATTGGACCGGAAGACAAATAGAACTGCAGGTGCTGAAATCAGAAATGAAAACAGAAATGTTGTAAGTGTTCAGTTAGTCACACAGCATCTATGGAATGAAGAACTAGTTAACATTTCAGATCAATGAAAACATAATCAAACTCAATTGATACTAAAAACTAAAAATTCTTTCGTTTACAAATGAGTATATTTTGCCAAAGTTAATGGAAGAGGGAGCATCTCAATCAAAGAAAAATAAAGTCTTGTACTCTTATGGCGTAATTCTGGACCTCAGGACAATGTTGAGCTCTTTACATCTAACAAAAATAGTTTTTTAAATGTAGTCACTCTTGAACACAGTCACAATAAGATGGATTGTGAGGTTGAGTCAATCTTATCAGGGAAATATTCAGTAGTCTTATAACTTTGCAAGTGTCTGTACTGAGGGATTTTCATTTTTCAATTCCACTTCACAGTGATGAAATAGCATTAATGTGGATTCCTTTTCATCTTCTTGCAAATAAAGTGTCTAGATAATCACAACACCCAATGAATCAGGAGATAGAAGTGATGTAAAACTATCCAAACAAAAAGACATTTTTTGATGTCTCCATTTATTTTAATGTTTGTTTCAAAGAAAAAATTGGAAAATACTGTTGGTCCAAATCTAGTTTAACTTTGTTTTCCCACTATTGAATTAGCGATTTTTGGCTGCAAGCAAATATTACTTCATTGTATTACATGCATTGTTTCACTCTCTTTAAAGTACCTGTCACATTTTAAATCACATTATTGTATTGCTTCTTTTCATGTGAATTTTTGGATTATTTCTTATATGTTGTTTCCTGCTTTTCATGATATAATACTGTCAAAGCAGTGGGGGTTTGGTGGATGTGTGCATGTGTGTGGCGAGATGGGGAAGTGTGAGTATGGTAATGAAACTTGGTAATATTCTGTTTATACTCGTAGTGGGAAAACTGCTTCTACCAAGAAATTCTGAGACACTCTACATGTGATTTCCTGAGCAGTGCAAACATAAATTCCTTTATGGGCCTTCTACAGTGCATGGTAACAACAGAGAGAAGCATGAGTGACAAACCAGCCTCTTAGATTTTTGAGCATAATAGATCAGACAGAACTGGTATCTGATCAAACTGTGTATCAATGCTGGAATTCTACCTTAGTGAACAGAGGATCAGTACTTGTCCCAGAAAGGCAGGAAACCTATATACAGGATCTCCCGGTTGCCACCCACTTCAACACTGCTTCACATTCCCATTTGGATATGTCCATACATGGCCTCTTCTACTGCCATGATGAGGCCAAACTCAGGTTGGAGGAGCAACACCTCATATATCGTCTGGGTAGTCTCCAGCCCCTTGGTATGAACATCGAATTCTCCAACTTCCGGTAATTCCCTCCCTCTCCCTTCCCCCATCCCACCTTTACTCTGTCTCCTCTTCCAGCTGCCTATCACCTCTCTCATGATTCTGCCTTCTTCTACTACCCATAGTGTAGTGTTTTCCCCTTACACTGCTTCTTCACCTCTCCTGCCTATCCCCTCCCTGCTTCCCCTCCCCCACCCCTAGATCTTTCTTCTGATTGGTTTTTCACCTGGCACCTTCCCCCCTCCCCCCACCTTCTTTATAGGGCTCCTGCCCCTTCCTCCTTCAGTCCTGACGAAGGGTCTCGGCTCAAAACATTGACTGTTCGTTTCCACGGATGCTACCTGACCTGCTGAGTTCCTCCAGCGTGTTTGTGCATGTTGATTTGACCACAGCATCTGCAGTGTACTTTGTGTAGCCCGTATACATATGCTTGATTCACCACGGAGGTGCAGAGAAAATGCAGGTTAAAGGAAGAGAAAGAAATTCATTGAGTTACTCAGAAGGTGATACAAACTGCGAATTATTTAACACTCTTTATACAAGTGTTTAGAAAGAAAATGGCTGAAAGTAATATTTAAATAAACTGCAGGAACAGTATAATTGGGAATTAGGAAAGGGGAGATTTATGAATTCTGAAGTCTGTCTGGAGTAGGTACAAGGAGAAAATAAACTAAATAGATTCAAATTACATCAGATACTGCTCTTCAGAAATGTTGAATTGACAGTAGAGGAATTTATTGTGTCCCAAGATTTCAAAAGGAATTGATCTTTTCTTTCAAGGCAACACGAGTGAATCTGCAGATGCTGGAAGTAAATAATAACACAAAATGCTGGCAGAACTCAGCAGGCCAGACAGCATTTTGTGTTTTTATTTTGATCTTTTCTTTCCCTTCTTTTGTTTTCTTTCCATTATTGTCCTTCTCTCAAGTAAGAAGTAGGCAGTTAAGCTGCCCAAGCTATCTACACACCTCCAGGATGCAGGAACTGAGAGCCCCTGATCCTAATCTGCTCAATGTGTGGAGTGACTTGGAAACGGTAGGTCTCTTTATACCCATACATCTTCCCAAACTCGGGTTCAGATACACCACTGAGTCATGTTAGCTGCAGACATTCCCTGATGACTCAACATCAGAGTATAAAGGGAGGATGGGAGGATAAATACAGGACCCTGGTGGAGGACTTTTTCAAAAGGTGCAAGCTGAATCATCAGGAGCTCAGCATTAGAAAGGAAAAGGAGATGATGATGGGCTTTAGGAAGACCAAGACTGTTTCTATTGATGGTGAAGACATGGATGTGGGGAGGACCTACAAGTATCTGTAGATGCACCTGGATGACAGACTTGAGTGGAGCACCAACACCAAGGCTGTGTACAAGAAGGGTCAGAGTTGCCTCTACTTTCTGAGCGACTGAGGTCCTTTGGAGTATGTAGGCCTCTCCTTCACATGTTCTACCATATTGTTGTCACTAGCACAATCTTCTATGTGATGGTATGCTGGGACAATGACATAAACACAGGTAGTGCCAAAAGGCTCAAAAAATTGATTAGAAAGGCAGGCTCCATTATAGGAATCAAACAGGACTCAGTGGGGTCTGAGGAAGGACTCTACAGAAAATCCTGGCAGTTCTGGACAATGTTTCTCACCCTCTGCATGCCACCTTGGCTGAACAGAGGAGCACTTTTAGTGATAGACTAAGATAATGGTACTCCTCCAAAGAGGGCTCTATGAGATCATTCTTACCCTCGGCCATTAGGTTTTATACTGAGTCAACCTGTAGCCAAGGAAGTGATGACTTCCCCCCCCGCCCCCCGTTAGACTGTTTGTGGTAACTTATGTTTTATTCTTTCTTACTTCTCTTCCAATATTTATTTCTGTGCACTTGTAATGCTACTGTGACACTGTAATTTCCTTAGGGTTCAATAAATTATCTATCTATCTCTGATAATTGCCTAGGATTTAGCTGGCATTTTAACCTCATCATGTGGCGACCCATTTCCTGGCACATCCGAACCGACTCACAATTAGATGGCCTACGGGGGTTTGCGAGCACAGAGCTTTGGAGCCTCTGCGCCACGGGGGGCAGGTTGAGGGAGGCTTAAAAGTGAGGCTGAAGATTTTGAATAAAGTTTTTTCCTTCGACTGCAGTTACCGACTCCGTGTCGTAATTTTAGCGCTGCGTGTAGCACACCGCTACAATCACACCTTGAGAAAAGCAGCAAGATGATGAGAATACCCAAGAGAACTGAAACAGATCCTACTTTTTACTTTCACTGTGGGGATGGAAGACAAAGAAATGCCCTTCGGATAGTAGAAGGAATGTTAGCTATTCCTTGTTGCAGGCTTATCACCACATTCCCCTCTCCTGCCAAATCCAGACAGATGCCTGTCAGCTCCAGAAACCAGGCCCACTCAGCCTTTCCAAGGCCTATGGGCACACAAAAGTACACTGCTCCCTGAAATAAACTGTTTTGGGGTAGGGAAGCAGCTGTGATTCCATGAGACTGAAGTTAAAATCTGCTCTTTATTTCTGTAATTGTGAATTGGTATACCTCTTCCCAGTTCTTCACTGTGTGTATCTCTCTCCTGTGGACAAGGAACTCTTCAGAGGTGGGAGCTGGGAATCATGGGAAGATGAACCAAGTTGACCTTAGGCCTGTGGAAGATACAAAACTAGCTGGGCCAGACTTCCACTCTGAGCTCACATGTTAGAGATACTACAGCAAGAACAGGTATTAATGACACTATATAGTTCCATCAATGAGTGATAAATACATAATGTGAGTATCACTTCAGGGAAAGAGAAAGAGTAGAGTGACAGACTGGGTGGAGACTTGATTTTATGTCTGGTGCTGATTTGGAGAGTTGCATTCCTCTGGATTTATTGAACTGACTAGCAGTGACCCTCCCACCTTGCCATCGAGTTGGTCACAGAAAGTCTGCATTGGAAATAACATCTCCACCTCACTGACAATCCAAATTGGCGCAGCTCAGTGATGTGTGCTTAATCCACTTCTCTACTCTCTCTACACTCATGACTGTGTGGCTAGGCACAGCTCAAATGCCATCTGTAAATCTGCTGATGACACAACCATTGTCGGCAGAACCTCAGTTGGTGACGAGCGTGCATACACGAGCGGGATATACCAGCTAATTGAGTCGTGTTGCAGCAACCACCTTGCAGTCAACATCAGTAAGACCAAAGAACAGGTTGTGGACTTCAGGAAGGTACGACAAGTGAACACAAACCAGTCCTCATCAAGGGATCAGAAGTGGAGAGAGAGAGCAACTTCAAGTTCCTGAGTGTTGTTACTTCTGAGGACCTAACCTGGACCCAACGTCCCGATGCAACTATAAAAAAGGCAAAACAGTGACTAAGTTTCATTAGGAGTTTAGAGATTTGGCATGTCACCTAAAACACTCACAGATTTCTATAGATGTACCATAGAGAGCATTCTAACTGGCTGCATTACCATCTGGTACGGGAGAGCTACTGTACGGGATCAAAGTAAACTGCGGAGAGTTGTACAATTAGTCAGCTCCATCTTGGGTATGATGCACCATCAATAACTCACTCTGAGACATAAGGCGAGATATCGGCTTTTATTGACTGAAGAAGGAACCAGGAGTGAGTGACCATCATATCACATCCTGGAGAATGAGGCCGAGGATCAGACCTCAATCGCCTTTATACAGGGGCCTGTGGGAGGAGCCACAGGAGCAGTCAGCAGGGGGCGTGTCCAGACAGGCACATAGTTCACCACATTCACCCCCCCTTTGTTTGAAAGAGTCCCCATGTGGCGAAGTTTCTTACAAGTCAAGTCTATCAGGTGGTCGAATCTGTCGCTGTGATCTACGTAGCACCAGCTGTGATTGGGCCGATGCTGGCAACATTGGTGATTGCACAGGGGACGGAGGTTGTGCTGGTTCCAGCTCATGCATGTGCGAGGCACCTGGTATATAAGTGTCATGAGGAGTCCATGTAGGGCCTGGTGAGCACGGTGTCACCCCGGGTACAGGGTTCATAGTTACCGGAGAGCCTTCAGGGTAGTGGTCTGCTGCACCTGCGGGCGCCAGGTCGCGGATGGAGACCGTGTCCTCCCGCCCATCAGGTAAGACCACGTAAGCATACTGGGGGTTCGCATGCAGAAGGTGAACCCTCTCAACCAGCGGGGAGTATTTATTGCTCCTCACATGTTTCCGGAGCAGCACTGGCCCCAGGGACGTCAGCCAAACTGGTAGGGTGGTCCCAGTGACAGACTTCCTGGGAAAAGAGAATAGGAGTTCGTGGGGGGGGGGGGGTGGTGGGGCCACCATCCGACCACCTGGGCCCTCCAAGGGCTTGTGCTTGGCTCAATGATCCCCTCCCTGAGCAGCCACTGCACCTCTGACTGAATGAAGGCCCTGTCCCCCGCACTGTACCTCCTGTCTTTATTCGCCACCGGTTTACAGTTGGGGTCAGGTTGGCGAACAGCGGTGGGGGAGGGACCTGGAGAGTGGAGAGACTGCAAGTGGTGTCGGTAGCATAGCTGTCGTGTTGGATGGGATGTGTGTGTCGCTGTGTGTGTGTGGTCAGTAGTGATGAAGTCCCACAGAACTGAGGATTCCGGACAGTGAGTGGTGGGAGGGGCCCGTCATATACCATAGTCACACTTTTGAGATGGCTCTGGAAGTCCAGCCCCAATAGCTCAGGTGCGCACAGATTAGGCATGACCAGTAGCGCAAAGTTCCGATATTCTGTGCCTTGCACCACCAATGTCGCTACACAACCCGCCCAGATGTCTGTGGAATGCAACCCAGAAGCCAAATGGATCTTCTGACTTACTGGCTGTGTTGCGAGTCCGCAGCGTTGCACTGTGTCCGAGTGAATAAAACTCTTAGTGCTGCCCCTGTCAAACAGGCATCTAGTCCTGTGCCCCTCCACCCGGATGTCCATCATGGACCTTGCAAGCTGGTGTGGGGCGCTTTGGTCGAGAGTCACAGTGGCCAGAATTGAATCGCCGTCGGGGTACCCGGTAAGCATCGGAGGGTCGGGGCGGGGCATGCTGACGCCGACAAAGATGGCCGCTCACATCCGGGGTACCCGGTCAGCATCGGAGGGTCGGGGGCGGGGCGTACTGACGCCGACAAAGATGGCTGCCCACATCCGGGCATGCAAGATGGCGGCCCCCACGTTTCACCCGCAGCGCTGCACTCCGCTCGCAGTTTAGACTTACAGACCTTGGCAAAATGGCCCCGCTTTCTGCAGCTGGAGCAGGTCGTTTCTCGTGCTGGACAGCGTTTTCGAGAGTGCTTTCTGTGGCCACAGAAATAACAAAGCACAGGTTTCTGACGGGCCACCGCCGTGGTCGGGTTCGGGGAGCTCGTGGAATTGCGACTGGCAGTGGCGATTTCGCTCGCGGGAGCCGGCGGTGGCGGGGTCTGAGGCATTCATGGAACTGGCGGGGAATCGTGCGACTGGACAGCGTCGGTGTAGTGCAGCGCAGCTTCCAGAGCATTGGCCGTCTCGATCGCCGAGCATAAGGTAAGATCGGAGTGTTCCAGCAGCCGCTGGCGCATGTACACTGACCTCAGTCCCGTCACAAAGGCGTCTCGTACTAGCAGCTCCGCATGTTGTTCTGCCATGAGCGTCTCGCAGTCACAAGCTCGGACGAGTGTCTGTAGTGCTCGGAGAAACTCGGCGCTCGATTCTCCAGGCCGCTGTCGCCGGGTAGCTAAACGATGTCTTGCATAGACTGTGTTCACCGGCCGCAGGTACTGTCTTTTGAGGGCGTCCAGTGCCCCTTCGTAGGTCAGCAGGTCTCGGATAATGGAATAAACTTTTGGGGTGACCCTCGAGAGGAGAATTCTGTACATAACGGCAGGGTCGGTCGCAAGAAGCTCCACCAAGTATGATTGGAAGCATGCAAGCCAGTGTTCAAAAGCAAGAGCTGCTTCAGGGTCTTGAGGGTCCAAATCCAACCTTTCCAGACGTAAAACGGTTTCCATGTTTTAAAACTTTCAGTCAATAAAATTGATGCACCATCAATAACTCACTCTGAGACGTAAGGCGAGATATCGGCTTTTATTGACTGAAGAAGGAACCAGCAGTGAGTGACCATCATATCACATCCTGGAGAATGAGGCAGAGGATCAGACCTCGATCGCCTTTATACAGGGGCCTGTGGGAGGAGCCACAGGAGCAGTCAGCAGGGGCGTGACCAGACAGGCACATAGTTCACCACAGGGTACTAGCCTCCGTTGTATCCATTTCATCTTCAAGGTGTGGTGTCTCAGAAAGGAGGCACCCATCACCCCAGACATGCCCTCTTCTCATTGTTAACAGCAGGAAGGAAGCACGGACACCTGAAGGCACACACTCAGTGATTCAGGAACAGCTTCTTTCCCTCTGCCATCCGATTTCTGAATGGACATTGAACCTATGAACTGTACCTCACTAAATTTTTATTTCTATTTTTTCACTACCTATTTAATTTAACTATTTGATAGATACATACTTACTGTAATTCAGTTCTTTTCTCTCTATTATCATCTATTGCATTGTACTGCTGCTGAAAAGTTAACAAATTTTGCCACATATGTGGGTGACATTAAACCTGTTCTGATTCTGATTCCTCTGGAAGCCAGAGCAGTGATACCTTGACCCTGGTGCAGTGAGGAACCTTGCCAGTGTGGACCACAGTCAGTGGGTGCCTGCCTTGAGGGCACAGCCAAGGGAGTGAAAAATGGCACCAGCACCATCTGAGCCAAGAGACAAATCTTGCAGAAGAGCATAGAGGACTGGGCTCCAGGCGCCCAGCAAAGATGCCTGTAAGCAGCTGCAATTGTGAAGGATAGTGCTTGGGTCTGTGAATAAAACTGTTTCCCATTGGGATCCAGATTGTCCTTCTGTTTACCTTGAAAGTAAAAAACATTACAGTAAAACACACTTAAAGGAACATTGGTCAAAGTGCTTAGAAAAAGTAAGAGCAATACTCAATTTATCCTTTTTCTTTTCTCACTGCCATCCTCTGTATCTGTCTTCTGTCTGCATCTCTAAATCCCTTGTTCCTTTTTTTCCTTTCTCAATCTCTCACACTCACTGACTTGATCTATCTTTAGCTTGTAGAGTTCTAATAATTCAATGTGATGAATTTGAATTGAATTATTTTTAATGCAATCTTTGCACTGAACAATCACAATATTTTCTTTCAAATGAATGTCAAATTACCTGAAGTGTATTGGTTTTAATTTATTTTAACCTTTTTAACCACTGGAGTGCATACCTCAGTTATTAGTTTAAGAAAACACATCCTGCATTGCATTTCCTGTGAAGAAAGATAGGTTTACTAAAACATTTTGCAACATTCAATGGCAGAATCTCTTTGTTTGTTTCCCAAGATGTAACAGTGGTGAAAAATTCAACGTGGTGTAGCGGTGTGCTACACGCAGCGCTAAAATTACGACACGGAGTCGGTAACTGCAGTCGAAGGAAAAAACTTTATTCGAAAACTTCAGCCTCACTTTTAAGCCTCTGTCAACCGGCCCCCCATGGCGCAGAGGCTCCAAAGCTCTGTGCTCGCAAACCCCCGTAGGCTATCTAATTGTGAGTCGGTTCGGATACGCCAGGAAATGGGTCGCCACATAACCCCCCCCCCAGAACCGGCGATACACCCCCCAATGTCCACAGTCTGGGCCAGAACCTGCTTGGGAGGTCGGCCTCTGCGCCAAGGCGCCGGAAACTCGGCCGGTTGCGCCAGGTCCACATGGGCCGGTTTGAGGCGGTCCACCGTGAAAACCTCCTCCTTCCCCCCAACGTCCAGCACGAACGTGGACCCGTTGTTCCGGAGCACCATCAACGGCCCCTCGTATGGCCGCTGCAGCGGCGGCCGATGCCCGCCCCTTCGTACAAACACAAACTTACAGTTCTGTAGGTCTTTGGGTACGCAGGTCGGGTGCCGCCCATGCTGTGAAGTGGGTATAGGGGCCAGGTTACCGAGCTTCTCGCGTAGTCTGCCCAGGACTGCTGCGGGTTCTTCCTCTTGCCCCCTTGGGGCTGGTAGGAACTCCCTGGGGACGACCAGGGGCGCGCCGCATACCAACTCGGCCGACGAGGCGTGCAGGTCGTCCTTGGGCGCTGTGCGAATGCCGAGTAGGACCCAGGGAAGCTCGTCCGCCCAGTTGGCTCCTCGCAGGTGGGCCATGAGGGCCGACTTCAGGTGACGGTGGAAACGCTCCACTAGCCCGTTCGACTGTGGGTGGTAGGCAGTTGTGTGGTGCAGCTGAGTCCCCAAAAGGCTGGCCATAGCTGACCACAGGCTGGAGGTGAACTGGGCGCCTCTGTCGGAGGTAATGTGGGCTGGTACACCAAAGCAAGATATCCAGGTGGCGATCAGGGCTCGGGCGCAAGATTCGGAGGTGGTGTCGGTGAGCGGGACCGCCTCTGGCCATCTTGTGAACCGGTCCACGATAGTCAGGAGGTAACGCGCTCCGCACGACACTGGCAGGGGGCCCACGATATCCACATGAATGTGGTCGAAACGCCGGTGGGCGGGATGGAACTGCTGCGGTGGGGCTTTGGTGTGCCGCTGCACCTTGGCCGTCTGGCAGTGCATGCACGTTTTGGCCCATTCACTGACCTGTTTGCGGAGTCCGTGCCAAACGAACCTGCTGGAAACCATCCGGATAGTTGTCCGGATGGAGGGATGCGCCAAGTTATGAATGGAGTCGAAAACGCGGCGCCGCCATGCTGTCGGGACGACTGGACGGGGCTGGCCGGTGGCGACGTCACAAAGTAGGGTCCTCTCATCTGGGCCTACGGGGAGGTCCTGGAGCTGCAAACCGGAGACTGCGGTTCTGTAACTCGGAATCTCCTCATCCGCCTGCTGCGCCTCTGCCAGTGCCTCAAAGTCTACCCCTTGGGAAAGGGCATGAACGGTAGGGCGAGAGAGCGCATCCGCCACGACATTGTCCTTACCCGAAACGTGCCGGACATCCGTCGTGTATTCAGAGATGTAGGACAGGTGGCGTTGCTGGCGGGACGACCAGGGGTCGGACGCTTTCGTAAACGCAAAGGTAAGCGGTTTGTGGTCCGTGAACGCGGTGAAGGGCCGACCTTCTAGGAAGTACCTGAAATGCCGGATTGCCAGGTAGAGCGCCAACAGTTCCCGGTCGAAAGCACTGTACTTGAGCTCGGGTGGTCGCAGGTGTTTGCTGAAAAATGCCAGGGGTTGCCAGCGACCTGCGATGAGTTGCTCCAGCACCTCACCGACTGCCGTGTTTGATGCGTCCACTGTGAGGGCGGTAGGGGCGTCCATTCTGGGATGTACTAGCATTGCGGCGTCCGCCAAAGCTTCCTTCGTTTGAACGAAAGCGGCGGCGGACTCCTCGTCCCAGGTAATGTCCTTGCTCAGACCCGACATCAGGGCGAACAGGGGGCGCATGATCCGGGCAGCTGAAGGGAGGAAGTGGCGGTAGAAATTGACCATACCTACGAATTCCTGAAGGCCTTTGATCGTGGTGGGTCGGGGGAAGTGGCGGACCGCATCTACCTTAGCGGGCAGAGGGGTTGCCCCGTCTTTAGTAATCCTGTGGCCCAGGAAGTCAATGGTATCAAGTCCGAACTGGCATTTGGCAGGGTTGATTGTAAGACCGTACTCACTCAGTTGGGCGCAGAGCTGACGGAGGTGGGACAGATGCTCCTGACGACTGCTGCTGGCTATGAGGATGTCATCCAAATAAATGAACGCGAAGTCCAGGTCCCGTCCCACCGCGTCCATTAACCGCTGGAACGTCTGTGCGGCATTCTTCAGGCCGAACGGCATGCGGAGGAACTCGAAAAGGCCGAAAGGGGTGATGAGTGCCGTTTTGGGGACGTCGTCAGGATGCATCGGGATTTGATGGTACCCTCAGACGAGATCTACCTTGGAGAAGATCCGTGCGCCGTGCAGGTTTGCCGCAAAGTCCTGAATGTGCGGCACAGGGTAGCGGTCCGGTGTGGTAGCCTCGTTCAGCCTGCGGTAGTCGCCGCACGGTCTCCAGCCCCCCGTCGCTTTGGGCACCATGTGCAGGGGGGAGGCCCATGGGCTGTTGGACCGCCGGATGATCCCCAATTCCTCCATCCTCTGGAACTCCTCCTTCGCCAGTCGGAGCTTGTCCGGGGGAAGCCGCCGAGCACGGGCGTGGAGTGGTGGTCCCTGGGTCGGGATGTGGTGTTGTACGCCGTGCCTGGGCATGGCCGCTGTGAACTGCGGTGCCAGAACCGATGGGAACTCCGCCAGGACCCTGGTGAAGTCGTTGTCGGACAGCGTGATGGAGCCGAGGTGAGTGGCTGGCAACTGGGCTGCACCCAGGGAGAACGTCTGAAAGGTCTCGGCGTGTACCAGTCTCTTCCTGGGCAGGTCGACCAGTAGGCTGTGAGCCCGCAAAAAATCCGCACCCAGAAGCGGTTGGGCTACGGCGGCCAGTGTGAAGTCCCACGTGAACTGGCTGGAGCCGAACTGTAGCTGCACCTGACGGGTGCCATTGGTCCTTACTGTGCTGCCGTTCACTGCCCTCGGGGGGGACCCGGTGCCCTGCTGCGGGTGTCGTAACTCGTCGGAGGTAAAACGCTGAACTCAGCCCCAGTATCGACCAAAAACCGGCGTCCCGACCTTCTATCCCAGACATACAGGAGGCTATCCCGATGGCCTGCTGCCGTAGCCATCAGCGGTGGCTGGCCCTGGCGTTTCCCGGGAACTTGCAGGGCGGGCGACAACGGCGGGCTTCTGCGCCCCACCGCTGGTGGTAGAAACACCATTGTTCGTTGGGCTTGGTGTTGGCGGGCTCTGTGGCCGGGCCTGGACTGGTTTGCTGCTGGGAGCGTGGCTGGGTGATCTGTGCGATGGACGCCCCGCTCACCTTTTTGGCGTTCCACAGCAAGTCCGCCCGGGCTGCCACCTTCCGGGGGTCACTGAAATCCACGTCGGACAGCAGCAGGCGTATGTCCTCGGGCAGCTGCTCCAGGAATGCCTGCTCAAACATGAGGCAGGGTGTGTGTCCGTCGGCCAGAGACAACATCTCATTCATTAAAGCCGATGGAGGTCTGTCGCCCAAGCCATCCAGGTGCAGTAAACGGGCAGCCCGCTCGCGCCGTGAGAGTCCGAAAGTCCTGAGGAGCAGAGCTTTGAATTCTGTGTACTTGCCGTCTGCCGGGGGCGACTGTACGAACTCCGCGACCTGGGCCGCTGTGTCCTGGTCGAGGGAGCTCACCACGTAGTAGTAGCGGGTGTCTTCTGAGGTGATCTGGCGAACGTGGAATTGGGCTTCGGCTTGCTGGAACCGTAGGTTCGGTCGCTGTGTCCAGAAACCCGGCAGTTTCAACGAAACCGCATGAACAGAGGCCATTTCTGGTCCAAAAATCGTTTGGACCGTCGGGTTCACCAATTGTAGCGGTGTGGTACACGCAGCGCTAAAATTACGACACGGAGTCGGTAACTGCAGTCGAAGGAAAAAACTTTATTCGAAAACTTCAGCCTCACTTTTAAGCCTCTGTCAACCGGCCCTCCATGGCGCAGAGGCTCCAAAGCTCTGTGCTTGCAAGCCCCCGTAGGCTATCTAATTGTGAGTCGGTTCGGATGCGCCAGGAAATGGGTCGCCACAGTGGTTTGAAAGTGCAGAAGTGTGCCAGCTGTCAGGTTTGGAAAAGTTGTCCAACTAATGGTGTCAGGAAAGAAATAAAACAAGAGAGAAAGCCAATATTTGTTTTAAAGATCTCAAAAACTGAAGCAGATTTTTACAAGTGAAAGAAGATAATGTATGCTGACAATAAAGAAATTTAACACAGAGATTTCAAAGTTGTTGTCACAGTTGACAGCAGAGAGAGAATTTTCTTTCTCAAATCAGGGCCACTCGGTGGAAAGGCATGAAGGAAAAGGAGGTCTGGGAATCGGATGAACTTTCTCAATTAGGGGCAGCTGTAAAGATGGGGGGATATTTTTGATACAGATGTTTTTTATTCAGGATAGCATGTTAGGTCTTAATTAAAAATGCACATATATATTTTCTGAGGAACTTCATAATGACTGTGACTGAACAGGAATCACATAAGTCTCAGACCAAATAAGGACATTGATGAAATACAGTTGGCCCTCAGTATCCGCAGGTTCCGCTTCCACGGATTGAAACTATTTGAAAAAAAAATTCCAGGAAGTTCCAAAAAGCAGAATTTGAATTTGCCGCACGCCAAGCACTACCCTGAATCCACGCGAATGAAGTGACATGTAGGCATACTCTGCTATAGCCTCCCGCCATTTCACAGATCCTCAGTCTCTCTCCAGCTGTCGTTGTTTGAGCATTGTTCGCCTCACGTCTTGTTCATTCGCTGCTTGTGTTGTGAGCGAGCGGAAGGAGTTTAAGGCTAGTAAGGGATGGCTGGCTAGCTATGTAAAACACTACAGCCTCAAGAACTTAAAGATCACAGGAGAATCAGCATTGGGAGGCAGCATTAGCGTTCCCAGAAGAGCTACGATTGTTGCATCTATACTGAACATGTACAGACTTCTTTTCTTGTCATTATTCCCTAAACAATACAGTATAACTATTTACATAGCATTTACATTGTGTTAGGTATTATAAGTAATCTAGAGATGATTTACAGTATATGGGAGGATGTGCGTAGGTTACACGTATCCGCAGGGGGTCCTGGAACCAATCCCTCGTGGATACCGAGGGACGACTGTAGTTAGGTTTATACAGTTATGCAACAACTCCGTTGTTACTTTTGCTGATACCTCCTTTGTATTTCAGAGCCAAGTGGAACAGAATTTTGAATCACAACTTACCATAATTGCAATTGGCTAATTATTATGTTGTGTATCAAGATACAGTGGAAAAGAAGCTGTTGTTTCATGCATCCAAGCAGATAGTGCCATAAATAAGGAGACTGGGAGATTAAGAATTCATCTCTAACATTTGAGAAGTCCTTTCAACAGTCTGATTGGGCGAATAGACTCCAATCTGCAAATAACCACAGTAACTATGTGAAGTCAAGTTTAGTAGGTTGCAATGTCTTTTTGAAGCAGTTCAATGTAGAGCTAGTTCATGGCTAACATCTGGTTGCTACAAAGGTACTGAGGGGTGAAATTTTTTAATGTCATAAGACCTCTCGTATTCAATTTGAGAGGTAAGCGTCACCTTGAATTGCCACATGGAGACTTGTCTTTGACTTAATTATAATGGAAGACATCTGATAGAATATGACAATTCTTCACAGACTTTCTGTAGTAATGTAAAATGGCAAAAACCTTTTATGGTATCCCATATGATATTGTTGTAAGTAAACTTTTAATTTGCTAGGTTCAAGAACAGTTATTACCCCTCAACAATCAGGGTCTTGAACCAAAATGGATAACTTCATTCAACTTCACTTGCCCTGTCACTGAACTGATCCCACAATCTATGGACTTACTTTCAAGGACTCCTCATCTCATGTTCTCGATATTTATTGCTTTTTCTTTTATTATTATTATGATTATTAGTTTTCCCTTTTGTATTTGCACAGCTTGGTGTCTTTTGCACATTGGTTGTTTTTCTGTCCTGTTGGATGCCGTCTTTCATTGATTCTATTGCGTTTCTTGGAATTACAGTGCATGCCTGCAAGAAAGCATGTCACAGGTTTGTATGTGGTGACATGTAGGTATGTAATTTGAAAATAAATTTACTTTGAATTTTAACCACATGGCTGTAGCTTCAGTGAAACCAGAAAGTAAGGTGGTGGGAGGGGCTGTGGGGAGGGGATGGAGTGGTGCTAATGACTGGCTGGATATCAAGAAGTGTGGGAGTAAATTGGATGTTGAGAGTTTTGTGGAATTTTTAAGTGTAACCATATGAAGAAAGGAAGAGAGGAAGCATTGTTTGTACAAAGCATTTCACATTTTCAGATTCTTGATTATTATATGTTGTTTCCGGAGACATAGTTGTCACCGACTTCATCGGGACTGAGAACATACTGGATATATATAAACCAGAAGCTGTGGATGGATCAGACGATTCAAGGTCTGCAGATGTCTACGTCTGTGGCACTTTAACGCTATCGAACCAGAACTCTGCAGGAAGTCCAGGTACGACCGATGGAAGGACATTGTGAGAGGGAAAAGGCAATTCTGTGTGAAGTTAGGGACACAGTCTGAGGTAGGGCAGCAGTGGCACAGTTTGCACATCATTACTTCCTTCTCAAGTTCAGTTGTTGTTCAGACCAAACATCAGAATGGGGAAGATATGTGATCTGTGACTTTGGCTGTAGAACGATGGTTGGTGCCAAAGTGGGCGGGTTTGTGTATCGCAGAAACTCCAGATCTCCCGATATTTTCGTGCACTACAGTTTACTGAGAATGGTGCAACAAACAAAAAACAAGTGGCAGCTCTGTGAGTGAAAGCGCCTTGTAATGGAAGAGGTCAGAGGAGAATAGCTAGACTGATTCAAGCTAACAGGAAGGCAACAGTAACTCAGATAATAAACATACGTTACAACAGAGGTGTGCACAAGTGCATCTCAGAATGCAGAACGTGTCAAACTTTGAAGTGGATGGGCTACAACAACAGAAGGCCACAAACATACTCAGCAGCCATGTTGTTAGGTATAGAAGGCACCTAATCAATTGGCCACTGAATGTAATCAGGGAATGACAAGTCATTGCAACAATTCTTACTGATGCAGATCATGCTGGTGGAGGGTCCACCATAGTAGTAATGATAGTTTCACTATAAAAGAGTAGAATCCGTTCCCCAAGTCTGCTGCCATGATGTTGAATCATGAAATGGCATACTGGCACACTCAGGTCTTCCGGTTCATACCCAACGCTCCGCCAGTGGTTCCAGTTGGAAGCTTTAAGCAAGGATAGAATACCCATAGGTATGTTTACACCTAACATGGGATTCCTGAAATCATGAACCATTAATATAAATAAAGATTTTCAAGACCCACGACCCAAGCCCTGTATGTCACAAGATCGTACATCAATAAAATCACTCATGTACAGAGGAGGCTCCATACAGAACTGTTCCAATGGTTTCACATGAGATGGAATATTGAGCACTCTCTAGTTAAGGAAGAATTAAAGTGCAATTGAATAGCCTTGCTATGAATTGTGATAGTCAAAAGTATCATTGATCTCTCATGGAGGGGACGGAGTGGATGAGAGGCCTGATCTCAGGATTTCAGTGGTGAGGAGTTTGGAGATCTGTCATGGGGAGCTGCACTAACCTGTGGTCCTACGTCTCTGATGGCAGAATCTGCAATCACGGAATGATACAGCATAGAAATGTATCATGTTAACCCACCTCATCTATGCCCCTTGTGATGTGCCCTCTAATTTTGACAGCCTTTTCCTGGGAAAAGGCTGTACTTACCCTCTCTGTTCCCCTCATTATTATATAAATCTCTGTTAGGCCTCCAATATTCCAGTGAAAATAAACCCCGCACACTGCATATTGTGTGCCGTTTTGGTCACCGAATTACAGGAAGGTAATTAATAAGGTTGAAAGAGTGCAGAGAAGGTTTACAAGGATGTTGCCTGGACTTGAGAAACTGAGTTACAGAGAAAGGTTGAAAAGGTTAGGACTTTATTCCCTGGTATGTAGAAGAATGAGGGGAGATTTGATAGAGGCGTATAAAATTATGATGGGTATAGATAGAGAACGCAAGCAGGCTTTTTCTCCTAAGGTTAGGGGAGAAATAAACCAGAGGACATGGGTTAAGGGTGAAAAGGGAAAAGTTTAAAGGGAACATTAGGGGGAGCTTCTTCTCACAGAGAGTGGTGGGAGTGCGGAATGAGCTGCCAGTTGAAGTGGTGAACGCAGGCTCACTTTTAACATTTAAGAAAAACTTGGACAAATACATGGATGAGAGGGGTATGGAGGGATATGGTCCAGGTGCAGGTCAGTGGGACTAGGCAGAAAAATGGTTTGGCACAGCCAAGAAGGGCCAAAAGGCCTGTTTCTGTGCTGTAATGTTCTATGGTTCTATCTATTCAATCATAATTATAGCACTCTTGCCCAGCCATCTAAGTTAGTCAGTTTGCCAACATATTTCTGATTTTTCCCCTCTTAACCTTTTGCCTGATCTACCATAAGAAAGGATGTGCTTGTATTGGAAAGGTCCAGGGGAGGTTCATGAGAATGATCCTGGGAATGAAAACGTTAGTATAAGAGCAATGTTTGATGGCTCTGGACCAGCACATGCTGGAGTTTAGAAGAATGAAGGAGATCTCATTGAAACCTCTTGAATATTGAAAGGCCTAGAAAGAGTGGACATGGAGAGGATATTTCCAATAGTGAAGGAGTCTAGGACCAGAGGGCACAGCCTCAGAATTGGACCTCTCTTTAGAACAGAGATGAGGAGGAATTCCTTTAGCCAGAGGATGGTGAATCTGTGGAATTCATTGCCACAAACGGCTGTGGAAGTTAAGTCATTGGGTATATTTAAAGCTGAGGTTTAAATATAAGTAAGGGTGTCAAAGACTACAGGGAGAAGGCATCAGAGTGGGGTAGAGAGGGATAATAAATTATCCATGATGGAATGACAGAATGGGCCCGATGGGCTGAATGGCCTGATTCTGCTCCTATGTTTTATATGGGACCTTGCCACCAAAAGTCTCACAGAAGTCCATGTAAATCATCTCTGCTGTACTATATCAATTCATCAGTTTCCTTAGTTACCTCCTTAAAAGGCTCAGTCAGAATTGCAAAACGTGATTTCCCCATGCTGACTTCTTTTAATATCCCTGTCTTTGCATTTGTAAGTTCTCCTCACAAACACTAAAGTATTCTCCCAAAGCTACAATGTGGATTTTGTACAACAAACCAAAGATGGACAAAACAAACAAAACCAACCACGGGCCTTGGTCTTCTTTGACCTCACAGAAGCTCCAGCTTCCAAAATTCAGTGGGATTACCTAATCACAGGGTGTACCACAGACCTAATTCAGAGAGCATACGGCGCATCAAGGGCAGACTGGTTCTGCTGTCTGTGAGCGACACTGCACTAGATTGAGCTGAACATTGCTGGACTGTTTTACAGCCTCTGCGGTTTGATATTTAATATTCTGTCTGTTATTTGCTCACTTTTTGCTGTTTTGTTCTTTTTTTCTGCACTTTGGGTATTTGTTGTTTCCCTTTGAACGGGTTCCACAGTGTTTCTTTGTTTTGTGGCTGCCTGCAGGAAGACGAATCTCAGGGTTGTATACTGCACACATACTTTGATAATAAACATACTTTGAACATTGAACAACGGGCAGCAATTATTTCTGCATCCTGCATGTTTCTGAGGCATGGTCTTCTGCAGCAAGTTCAAAGAACTGGAGATGCAGTGAAACCATGGGAAAAGCTGACTCTTATCATCCCATCACATATGCATGAGCCCCCAGGATGAAAACGATGGCTGTTATAATTCAGCAAGTAGATTGTGATTGAAGTGAGTGTATGAGAGAGACAGACAGACAGACAGTCAGAGAGAGAGCGAGCGGGGGTGGGGGGGTGGTGGGGGGACAGACAGAAAGAAAGCATGATCACCTTTCAGGGGAAGAGCAATAACTAGCTATAAGCTCCAGTCTCAGGGCTCATTGTTTCACTCACTTGCAAAAATACCCATATCACTGCACATCATAACCAAAACAATTCTAAGAGCAGCATTAAAGTAGAAGACCCAGTCTTCTAAGGTCTTACTGCAGTGCCTACTAATCAGATCTAACTTTTCCTTTTGTTTTACACAACCTTAAAATAGGTATGGTGTGGTTTATTGGTTTTATGGTATGGTCCCACAATATGTGATTAACAGATCTCATCAGACCCTATTATACTTCTAGAGAGTCTGATGAAAGGTTGTGGCGAGCACTTTCTGTGCAGGCGAACTGGCTCACAGATAGCCGGCGCCTGGGGGGGGAGACTTTGGTAATGCATCTCTGACGTCATTTCCGCCCGGAGAGGGTGGGCGCTAGGGATTAAGCGCCAGCGCCGCGAAGTTTGAATAAACTAATCTCGAAATGACTTACCGACTGCGTGTCGTTATTTCAGCGCTGTGTGTAGCGCATCGCTACATTGGTGACCCCGACGGTCCAAACGGGATTTGGACCAAAGATGACCGACTCTTCATCTGTTCACGCAGTTTTGCTAAAACTGCCGACTTTCTGGACGCTGCAACCACGCGTGTAGTTTAGCCAAGCAGAAGCCCAGTTCCAGATTCGGCGGATCTCTTCTGATTCCACGCGTTACTACCACGTGGTGAGCGCCCTTGACCAGGAGACGGCCGCCCAGGTTGCGGATTTCATACAGTCGCCCCCGGAAGAAGGCAAATATGAAGCATTCAAAGTGCTGGTCATTGGGACCTTTGGCCCCTCACGGCGTGAGTGGGGTTCCCGCCTGCTTCACCTGGACGGTTTGGGAGACAGACTGCCGTCAGCATTGATGAACGAGATGCTGGCCCTGGCTGACGGACACAAGCCCTGCCTCATGTTCGAGCAAGCGTTCCTAGAGCAACTGCCCGAGGACATACATCTGCTGGTGGCCAATGCAGATTTCAGCGACCCCCGGAAGGTAGCAGCCCGGGCAGACGTGCTGTGGAAAGCCAAGAGGGAGAGCATGGCATCCATTGGTCAGATTGCCAGGCCACGCGCCCAACATTGGACCAGACCAGGCTCGGCAGGGGGGCGCACACAACACAGAGGCAGGAGTGAGGAGGCCAGTGAACAGTGGTGTTTCTACCACCAGCAGTGGGGCACAGAAGCCCGCCGTTGTCACCCACCCTGCAAGGGCCAGGGCCAGCAGCTGCTAATGACTATGGTGGCTGGCCACCAGGACAGCCTCTTGTACATCTGGGACAAACAGTTGGGACGCCGCTTCTTGGTCGACACTGGAGCGGAAATCAGCATCTTGCCCCTGACGGGGTACGACACCCGCAACAGGAAGCCAGGACCCACCCTGAGGGCCGCAAACAGCAGCACAATACGGACCTACGGCACCCATACAGTGTATCTGCAGTTCGGCGCCAGCTGGTTCACGTGGGACTTCACACTGGCCGCGGTGGCCCAACCACTCCTGGGGGCAGACTTCTTGCGAGCTCACAGCCTGCTAGTCGACTTGCAAGGGAAAAGACTGGTACATGCCGAGACTTTCCAGACGTTTTCCCTGGGTGCCGGCCCCACACCTGGACTCCATCACGCTGTTGGACAACGAATTCACCAGAATCCTGGCAGACTTTCCATTGATTCTGGCACCACAGTTCACGGCAGCCATACCCAGACACGGGGTACAGCACTACATCCCAACCCAGGGACCACCCCTCCATGCCCGTGCACGAAACTCCCCCGGAAAAGTTCCGCCTGGCGGAGGAGGAGTTCAAGATGATGGAGGAATTGGGGATCCTACGGAGGTCCGACAGCCCATGGGCCTCCCTCCTGCACATGGTGCCCAAAGCAGCTGGGGGTTGGAGACCATGCGGCGACTACCACAGAGTGAATGAGGTTACAACTCCGGACCGCTACCCTGTGCCTCACATACAGGACTTTGCAGCAAACCTGCACGGGGCAAGAATCTTTTCCAAAGTAGACCTTGTCCAGGGATACCATCAAATCCCGGTACACCCTGAAGACATCCCCAAAACAGCACTCATCACCCCGTTCGGCCTGTTCGAGTTCCTCTGAATGCCGTTCGGCCTGAAGAATGCCGCACAGAAGTTCCTGCGGCTAATGGATGCGGTGGGACGCGACCTGGACTTTGCGTTCATCTACTTGGACAACATCCTCATAGCCAGCAGTAGTCGCCAGGAGCATCTGTCCCACCTCCGCCAGCTCTACTCCCGCCTGAGTGATTTCAGTCTCACGATCAACCCGGCCAAATGTCAGTTCAGTCTCGATACCATCGACTTCCTGGGCCACAGGATTACCAAAGACGGGGCAACCCCTCTGCCCGCCAAGGTAGACGCGATCCGCCACTTTGGCCGGCCCAACGCGGTCAAAGGCCTGCAGGAGTTCGTTGGTATGGTGAACTTCTACCACCGTTCCCTCCCCTCAGCAGCCCGTATCATGCGCCCTTTGTACACCCTGATGTCAGGTAAAGGCAAGGACATTACTTGGGACGAGGAGGCTGCGGCCGCTTTCAT